>NC_091283.1:560407414-560708760 GCF_032444005.1 Ranitomeya imitator
CCTATCCACATCATAAAATACAACTTTCTGATGACTGGGGGTCTCATCACTGTGACTTCCCTAAAATCCCAAGGACAGGGCTCTGGTGTGCCAGTTTGAATGGAACACCACCGCTCCAATCATTGTCAATGGCACTACTGGAGATGGAACATCCCTTTGTTAATTTGGTATATATACTATATACTGTTCTAATATTTTCGGTAATGTTCTCGTGCATTGGTATATTTCTAAACAAACTGTAAGAACTTCATCCGTAGATATAAAGTTCCCATTGAACTTGCAGGTGATATTTTCGAGTAAAGGAAGGGATCCAATGCAATCATTCATGATGCCATTCTATCTGATGAAAGATTGTGAAATCAAGCAGCCTGTCTTTGGAGCCAATTTTATCAAGGGCGCCATAAGAGCAGAGCCTGGAGGTAAGATGCATACTGTGACTGACTATGTTTTCCTTTGGTGTGCAGACATTTCACGGGTACAATAACACACCCCGAATGCCCTTTAACACTAATTTGCATGTTACTTCTAAGCTCTATTTATCAGCACGATCCATCAGATTACTATCATTTTTCTTGCTCCCCGACCTATACATCCATACCCCTAGCATGTCTCCACTCCAGAGTTGTGTAATTCAATTTACAGGCAGGTGTACTCAGTACTGAATTCTTTCCGTGCTTCATTTATAGGCGGCTGGGAAGGCGCTGCAACATTCAAACTCATTTTTCCTGCTGGCGGAGCTATTGAGTTTGGCCAGCAGATGCTGCAAATAGCGGCGCAAGGTAAGCAACACTCACCTAAAAAATGAATATGTTAGTAAGCATCAGTAACAACAGGGAAACCACATCTATGCCATCACTGGCTTATTTCTATTAGTTTTAGAATAACTATATGTGCATATTTATTCTAGCAACATTATTGAAAATTAATAGGAGCAGCAGCACTTCTATTTTTGTGTAAAAATCCAACAACTCATCATTCAGAATTACATAGGCATGGGATTTTTTTGGATCAGTTAACTATCTGTGGTAAGTACCAGACTGCCTCTCCATGTTTGCAGCTAGAGGGAAACAGAAATCAGAAAGGTGGATTTCACTCTGTCCAGTTCTTTATTGTCCCCATGACGTTGCACCATTAGAGGTGTCAGGATTGAGAGCATCCCAGTAACTATGGCACCCTAATCTTTTGTCCTTAATCTTATGTCCCTAGCTTCAAGAGGGGGACCACCGGCTGATTCTTTTCCATATATGCCTAATGGGGGCTATGCCTATCCACCACCTGCAGCTAATGGGATCTATCCTCCTCCATCTGGTTATCCATTCCCCCCACCTCCTACAGGTAACAATTATTGCTTATTACACGGTTTCTTTAAAAATCGAAAAATTCTTTTTAGTAATCTTGGATAACCCCTTTAATTTTGAAGGTCTTTTCCTGTTTAAAAAGGATTGTGTGGAACTTCTGATTAATGGTGATCGTATGATCAGAATGATCTGACTCATAAAAGCATTGATTAAGCATTGGTTATGCAGACTGTAGTGCTATATATACAGGTGTGGCTTTTCTGCGCCTCTCCGCATAATCAAATTAATGCGCAAGCCAAAAAAGACAAGATTGTCCTGCAAGGTATTTATTTCACTTACAAAAATATGTTATTACCACTGTGTGAACGTAAATCTGCAAAAAAATAAAATAACTCTAAACTATTGGTTAAGATGGCAGTAAGAAAACGCTATCCCAGTGGTACTCCAAAGGAATGAAAAGCTCAAAACAACAGATTATGGCCACACAAAATTGATTTGCTCATAGAATGGGTCATATGGCAAAAAATTGACTAATAAACTGAAAAAAATATATAATTTCTAAAACAAATCTGGAGTTGTTTACATGATTGATATTATCAAAACTACATGATATGGAATATCCAATCAAATTACTGAGAGAAAGTAACCGTAAAAAAATAATAAAATATATAATTCAAAGTGACTTATCCCATCCTAGCTATGAAAGAATCACAGTATTCTGGTAAAACAGAGGAAAGCTTTACCTTTCATACTGTATATATACAGAATAATTGAGTTATATCTAATACAAGCAATAATTATTATAACAATCATAATTAAACTATATTAAATATATCTATATTTAACCCTTTTGGATATGTAGTTTTTATTTATTTTTTCCTGTTACATTTTCTCAGTATTTGATTCTATCAATCATGTAAACCACTCCTGAGTTTTTTTTTATTCAGCCTATTGGTAATTTTTGGCCATATATGAATGAGTACATTTTTATGTGGCCACAGTTGGCTGTTTTGAGCTTTTTATTCCTTTTGAATACCACAGACAGAAGGTATGTGCACACGTAGAGTATTTTCTGCTGATTATTCTGCACTAAAACACGTCTGTTGGCAGGAAAAATGCTTTTTTGATGCGTTTTACTTAAAAAACATAAAAAGCGTTGACAAAACACATTGGTTAAAATCCACAAGGGAAACAAAAAACAGAATGTGCGTGAGATTTCAAAAACCACATTTCAGAATTATTTTTTTTTTTACACATGTAAAAACACACTGATAAAACGCTGCAAATAGTCAACATCCTCCATGTTACTGCCATCTTATCCAATGGTTCAGATTTTTTTTTTTTTGGGGGGGGGGCAATTGTGTTCTCAGTGTAAAGTTTCATGCAAAACAGTTGTAATTTAATGAAAATGTGATTTTGAGATTTTTTTTAAAGGGAACCTGTCACCCCCAAAATCGAAGGTGAGCTAAGCCCACCGGCATCAGGGGCTTATCTACAGCATTCTGCAATGCTGTAGATAAGCCCCCGATGTATCCTGAAAGATGAGAAAAAGAGGTTAGATTATACTCACCCGGGGCGGTCCGATCCGATGGGCGTCGCGATCCGGGGCCTCCCATCTTCATAGGATGACGTCCTCTTCTTGTCTTCATGCTCCGGCACAGGTGTACTTTGTCTGCCCTGTTGAGGGCAGAGCAAAGTACTGCAGTGCGCAGGTGCTGGGCCTCTCTGACCTTTCCCGGCGCCTGCGCACTGCAGTACTTTGCTCTGGCCACAAAATCATGTCCCCAACACATCTAATAAAATCGAAATAATGTGGCCGACCCCAATAACTCATTCTGCAGCCAGTAATCAACAATATAATACAGCGGCTATAGGAGGCAAACGGTAAAATGTTTAATGAAACCCAATTGCAAAAATGATTTTTATCACCAAATACACTCATTTAAGTAAGAAAAAAATTGGCCACAAAGAACCACTTTAATGTATTTGTTTTGCAAGTAGAATAAATACCTTGCGACAAGAAGCTGTGTTCTTGCGATGCTTCTTTATTCTGGAATTTTTGCTTGTGTTCTCTAAATTTTCCATAGAACGAGGAGAAATCTGAAATTAGTGCAGAAATAAAAAAAAAAAAAAAGTACGGTAACCTGTTTGGAATTTAGAAAAAAAATAGTTGACTGCTGGATCTTCTAAGCCAAGTTCTGTGATTGTGCAATATGCTATGATATTGTGCGTATTAGTAGAATATTTTAACAGCATATTCAGATAAATTCAACAAAAAGTTGACCTGTTACCATACATGAAGAAGGAAATAATTGGACCATGCAATGGCATGCATTTACCTCATTTTAAAGCAAATACATTCTAATTAAACTCTGCTTTCATTGGAGAAAAGGGAAAATGTTTTCTCACTTTCTTACATTACACATTAGCACAGTATGTACTCATCTATTTCCTGAATTAATTTACAGATTTTTACCCCGGGCCATCAATACAAGACAGTGATCTAGCATACATGCATCCCCCACCTCCTCCTTACCCAGGACCCATGGGACCACCCGTTGCTTCTGCTCCTGATTTGCCTCCTACTCCAGCAGGTAGGAGTCCACATGTTGTTTTCTTTCCATTTTTGACACTAAGTCACTGTAGGAAAACCATCTGAAAAAATATATTGCAATTTTCCACAGAAACAATGCTAGGAACAGTTCTCTAAACTGTAAAACTGATGTAAAAATGCATGCTTTTTCAGCCACTTTTATTGCAAGTCATCTTTTTACACTTATGGAAATACCCTCATAACAAAGAAACAATTGTATTAAGAAGACTTATACCTAAAGAGAATCTGTCGGTAGGATCAACCCTCTTAAGCCGTCTAAATGAGCATGTATGTTATAGAAAGTTGAATAAAATGATATCTTGATATCTTTCATACTATGTCTTACACCAGAAAACTACACATTTTTATTATATGCAAATGAGATGTTAAGAGGTTGGACATAGATCATCTGCCTACAGAATGAAAGGGGGTGTTACCAGTGAAAGACATGTAATGACTGACAGTCTGTTCTCATAATCACACACAGCTTTGCAGTGAAATCAGAGCTAACACAATACAGCAGGGCTAACACAATACAACAGAAGTGAATTTTGTCTCATTACAAACACATTTGCATCAGCACTTGTCCTCTCATAGTGCTGGCCACTCTGCTGCAAAGCTGTGCCAGATTATAGCTAACTCAGTAGAGCAGAGCTTCACCTTTTCTCATTGCAAACACAATTGCAGTGTTGCCAGCTCTTCTGTACTGCCACACCCCCTACACTGCTTGCCTGTGAGATGGAAACTGAAGCACTACCTCAGCAAGGGCATACAAGAATGACTAATGAGGCACCTGAAATGTCTGTCTGAACGAAGCTCTGAGAAACAGGTAGAGTTGCACAGCTCTGACCGTGTTACATTGTGTAAGACCTTTCAGGAAAATGAGAGACATGCCTGAAGGAAGGAAAGCAATCTCCTAATTAAGGTGAAAGGCGGAGAAAGAGCATGGGAGAAAGGGTAGTGTTGGACACAAGACCGCTGTCCCGGTGAAGGAGAGACCCAGGTGTGAACCATCGTTAGGAGCCTCACCTGATGGGAGAGATCACCTTACCAGGAAGCCGTAGCAGAGAAATGTACTTTGATTGAATCAAAAGGAGAGGACCAAATGAGTGTTCCAAGACCAGATTGAGGTCCCACAGAAATGTTTTGATCTGAGGCTTTGAAGTCAGGTACCCATGGAAAAGGACAGCTAAGACAGAGACCTGACACCTAGAAGCCAATCTTGGGTAAAGAACAGAATGCAAAATTAAAAAGAGGAAAACAACATGAGAAGAGTACTTCCCCAACGGAGGTGATAAGATGGAAACACTAGTATTCTCTAATCAAACTGTCCAGGACTGTAGGAAACAAAACACTAGGATAAGTCCGAGATTGCCTTGGAAATCAATCTAGCATGAGGGCTGAACCAAAGCACTGTGCTAGATACGTCAAGATTTCATGATACGCTCAATATCTCCAAAGTAGTGCCCTACCAAGGGATGATTAGTCTACAAGGGCAGAGGTTCTGGGGACTCCCTTAAAAATGAATCCCACTAGTTAGAAGGTGATATAGGTTAAAGGATTCTGGAGAGTCAGTTCCGGTGTATTTGATCTATGGTGTAAGTTGCAGTGAACACAGGACTTTTACTGGTTGTACAAGCCCGAAAGAGTGACCTACCTGCATCCTTCACTGCAAGGTAAATAATACTAACTGAGTGAGGCATTTGCCCCTGCCTCTTGAATTACATGAAAGTCCCTTGCTAAAGGTCAGACTCACAAATCAAAAGACAAGTTATCTTTCTCCATCACAAAAAAACTGGAGCAAGGCTACATGGCCTGCTTGAGGGATACATTAAGCTGAGAGGTCTCTTCAGAGGAAAATATTCTGTCTGGAAGCTATAGAAGTGTACAGAAGTCCTGCAGCTTGGCCAAACCTAGAGGTCTGTTGGTAGGCCTGACTCACTCAAGGAAATGGTCAGAAACCACTTCCAGAGCCTGTGAAGTAAGCCCTCATGATGGGTCACATAGGACGAGGCGAAAGAACCCTCTGGTCATATGTGCAAAATAACCTACAAATCGGTATCTGCTAGATGGTCTGACTCACTCTGGTCATTGCTAACTGGATGGTGTACTTGATGAGCCTTGCAAAAGGCTTCGCTTGTTGTGCTTACTCCCTGAGAAAAATGGTCAGAGTAATGACTGGTTTGCCTGTGCAATATGCAATACTCAAGATCAGTCACTTGCTATCTCCAGCTGAGGAGTTTATACCCGATAGTCTGACTTGCTCAGGGAAAAGATCAGAGTTCTATGTGGTCTGCTATTGTGATAGATCTGCGACGGATCTCACTTGGTTGTACCATCTAACCAAGGCATGTGGAAAGAGCACTGCCTGGTCTGCTTCCATGATACACCCTGATGAGATGTCTCAGTGTGCTGTTCTGACTCACTCTGAAGAGTGGTCAGAGTAAAGACTGGTTACTTCTTACTTTATACTTTAAAACCCTGGATGAAAGGTGTCTGCTTGCTGATATGAAATACCCTGATAAACTGATCCTTCTGAGAGCGAGTGGTAGAGTACCATGAGTGATCTACCAGACTGAGTAAGGAATTTGATGGTCTGACCCCTTGGGAAGTGGTCAGAATATCGTCTAGTCCTCTACCATGATCTACCCTTAAGAGGAGGCACAGCCCTAGCCACTCTCCGTATGCACTGCTAAGAGGACTGACCTAGTTGTTCTGACTCATTCAGGAGATATTTAAGGGTACTGTCTGGCTCACATGAACGATACACCCATATAAACTGTGTTTTTTGGTCTAAAGCACTGTGGAAAGAGGTCAGATCAACAGAAGGTACAGCTGCACTGTCTGGATTTTTTGCACGACACACCCTTTAGAGCGGCATCCGTTGATGGTTCTGACTTACTTGTCGGAAGTGCTCAGTGGGCCTTTAGATAATTTGTGTGAAGCTATTGATAGAGAGAATTGTCTTAGGGGTCTGACTCACCCAGGGAAGAGGTCAAAGTGCCATGTGGATAGCTTTTGTTATGAGCCACATACCTATTGTGAGAGGTGGTCAAAATAGCATCCGGGCTGTGAGGGTCACCTGTGGAATTCGGTTGGTTGTGAGGTCTCATGATGCAGTTCCAACTCAATTTAGAAGCTAGTCCAAGTAGCCTCTGGATTGCAGGGTCACCTGCCGGGATATGCCCAACACAAAGATCTCCACTGGTGGGTCTGACTCTTTCTGAGACAAAGTCAGAGTCATATCTGGTAAGCAGGGTCATCTGCAGTACTTCACACATCTGTGAGGGATCAGCTAGTGGGTCTGACTCACTCTGGAAGGTGGTCAGAGTAGCCTCTGAGTTGCAGGGTCATATGTGGGTTTTGCCCTTGGTTAACCCGGCTCCTATTGAGGTAGGTCTACTGAAGTGTGCATTGACAGAGGAAACGGGCAGGTGCAAGCAGCATATTCTGCTTCAGTTTGGCCCAATGGATATTTGCACTTTCCTGAGGCACAGGTATAATGGGTAACTGGGATAGGCTAGGCAGGCTTGCATGCGTTATCTTCTCTGGGCTCAGACATAATAAGACAGAGAGAGGGCAGAGAGAACAAAAAAAGACAGAAGTCATACCTGGTGCCAGGAAAGAGGGAGAACTGTTGGGACACTGCAAGTGATGGTAGACGCCATCATCCAGCAGACAAACAGCCTTCCTGATCCTGGAGTGTCATGCCGCTCATCTGAGGGGTGTGTGTATTGACACTGAGTGAACAGAGGCAGGAGAAATTCACCGTACACTTTTGTTTCAGGTGATGCAAACAACTTTATTTTTAGTAAAGACAGACATGTGCAAACTTAGCCAAAGGTACTGAGAGATGTGCGGCCGAGATACATTAGAAATTTCGACTCCTCCAGGATCTTTATCGCAATGTTGCTGGAAAGGATAGAAAACAAGATGTATTGGTAGTGTAGGGTTTCTTATTGGTAGTGTAGGGTTTCTACTCACTCGGTTGTGTTTTATTTAGGCCCTGAAAGCGGTTTCAATAAAATGTCCAGGCTGGTTTATTAAGACTTCATAAACGACTGAGGAAACTAAACAAAACAGCCTTTTCCGGCACAAAGTTAAAAATACAAAGTGAATAGTCAATACAATATTGCTGGTTCGCCTGTTTGGATTAGTATCCCGTTCTTAAGTCCTTAGAAAAGACAAACACACCGGAGGTCTACACACCTCCAGACACTGAATGAGACAACTAGTCTCCAGTTTATCTGCTTTACCAGGTCCCCGGGGTGGGGACATGTAGTCATCCAGTCCCACCAATCTCTTTGTTCATAAACCTGGCCCTGATACGCTCTATTAATTCTCTCAACACTATACGTGCTGGAGTCTGTTTTCTCAGGCTTACATCACCGAAGCTACCAACCTCAATGATACATATGTCCCCTTAAGGACCTGTCCAGTGGCCATTTACAGAAGATGTATATATGAAAAGGAATTACATCTACTGGAAATGTGCACAGCGTGAGGACAACCATGGATGATAGAGAATAAGAAAGATGTTAGGTATCCCAACCAGGAAACCAGAGTGAGTAAAGAGAAAGATGGACAGGTAGGTATTAGGTAAGTAGGTCATGTGTAAGAAATATAAAATTCCGACAGAGGTAGGTAGCTTACACATAGGAGGTATGCAGCTCTCATTTAAGTAAATCACACACAGGAAGTATGTGGGTATAGGTAGGTATATTGTGGTTGTGGGGTGTTATGTAGAATTCCGCTGGGCGAACGGAAGCAGCAACTGTGAGGAGGCAAGTGGTGAGGTACACCCAAAAGACAGCAGGTGTCTGTGGAAGTGCGACCCCATTGTGTTGTGAGGCAGGGAAGTGCTGCCATCAGCAAACTCCCTGGGACCATTGTACTTAGAAAGACACAGGGAAGATGATGGCACCAAGAGGAAGGGATGGAGAATGGGAGGCAAGCAGCGTGAGAAAGTGTGATTGACCCAAGTATAGATGCTCTATGTATATTAACAACGTAATGATTAGAATAACACATTCTCTTTTTCTGATTCTTATATGTGCTTTTGCTTCGTTATCTAGCTGAGGCCAAGGCGGCAGAAGCGGCTGCCAGTGCTTACAACAGTCAGCCCAACCCTCCACATCTTTACATGCCACCGGTAAGTCTTTCAATGCGTAGTTTATGCTGCATGTAAAGGTGGGAATAGAACCAAAAGGGTTTATAAAATTGAGCCTATTGATATACCAACAATAATAAACTAGAATATAAACAATGAATGTATACCCTGCAGTAGATAAGTAAATATGAGTACATGTCAAAACATAGGGTACTTATTTGACATTTTTTTAATAAAATACAAAAAGCATAAAAGCTATCCCACTGTTACAAGATGTACCCAGTCAGGATGGTCCCTAACTCTAGTAGTTAACCTTTCTATGTGCCTTTTGGCGTGTGTGTTTGATGACTATAAGTACAGCATTTATAGGTGTGTACCATATACTGAAACAAGAAAGCTAAGGTGCATATTTGATTGCATAATAATTTACAGCTTGTCCTTCCACCTAGTCCATAACACACACATACCACCAGGATACGAAACATGAAAGCTTCCATCCACCTTGTCCCCGATGTCCCCTCCGTAGAGTGATTACTTAAGAGGACATCTCAGTGGCTGTAGCTGGATTTGAAATCCAATACGTCCAGATCTTATAAAATGTCTGGGGCACTTACATATCATGTATAGAATCTTTTAATGGGGAACATAAAGGTTTACTAGCTGTAACCATTGGTCTACAGTGGGAGCGTCTGGAGAATTCCATTGCCTTATTATGACTTTCCTCACACAAAAGGAAAGACAAGATTATAGGTATAGCTGAGGGGAAAGAACGCTATGAAAAAGGAGGAGAGAAGACCATAATTACAAAACCTTGTCACATGACCACACGGCATGAAGGAAGGAGCCATATTCTGATTTACATGGAAAACAGATATCGCTATTTGAGATCATAAGTTGTGTTTTTTAAGTCTAGCTGGGGTGTAATACACCTTATGTAGAAATTTATATTACATCAGGTTATCTCAGGTTAGTGGACTATGGAGTTTAAAAATTAATTTGTCATATCCTTAAATTTCGTTTTGGCCCATTTTGCCTGCCTAATAATTCTGCACATCTTGATAAAGAGTGCTGTAGCTTTGAGCCTCACCCTCCTTATTGCTCAAATATATACGTCACCTGATCTGCTTCTTCCAATAGCCATCCAAGTTTATAAAGCTCGTATTTGGAAAATCTGCACAAAAATAATATAGTTCAAAATACACATTTGCTTAATAATTGTGCATACAGTGAGGCCATGAATATGATACCCCTGACTACTAAAGTTCTTGTTGGGTCAGTAAAGTTACAACAATGAACTTATAGGATTCTTGTCTGTTCTCTTGCAGGACCTTCCTCCTCCACCTCCCTATTTTCCCCCGGATGACAAGAAGAACCAGTAAGGCTTATTTTAGGGTGTTTTATGAGGAGGACCTGCCGTCCAACACCTCAAGGACCAGATCTTCTATAGACACTGAGAACTGACCGCTCATAGGACAACATAAGTACATTACAGAGGGTGGCAGGCAAAGGAACCCTTAATTACCTCTAAATTTCATATACACCATTGTATCACCATGTGTTCTTGCAGTATTGGCATTCAACACTGTAGCACTTCTGAGTTATACCATAGCTGACATGTCTGAATTCATCTTGCTATACAGAGCATGTTCTAATGCTAATCCCTGAAGCCTGATTGCTGTTCATATGCAAATAATTAAATAAAAAAAATGTTAAAAGTTATAATTATGTCCTAAAATATATTGTGCATAATATACTGAAGGCATAGATTATCATTTTTGATGGACTTGTGTGGGTACCGAGTTAATGGATCCTTATTTCTACTTTCACATAAAGAATAGTCTACAATCGCATTATCACATAGATCAGCTTTCTATTTTGCCTTTCAGGGAAATAAATAAGCGACATGCTGTTTGTGAGTAAGCTGCCACCCCCCAATGTCCATTGACACATTAGAATATTCTCTACTATGTAAATCCATTGTTATTGCCTTCAAGCAAAATATAGTATTAATAAATAATATGCTGCATTAAAGCTTTAACTATTCAAATGTTGTGATAATGGCCAATCTATATACTAAATAAGGGCAATGAAAATCACAGAATCCAAGGTTTCCCTGCAGAACATGCCCATGGCACCACATTGCCTCCACAGGACTGTGCTCTTCCCATAGTGAATCTTGATCCTAAAGTCGCTCTTATTTGAATTTGCTATGCAGCTAAATGCAATCAATTGTTTTCTGTTATCAGCCATTTCAGGCTCACAAAGAGACTAACTACTTTTCTACATTGGAAAGAACAGGGAGTCATGCTGATTGACAGCCAGCTCACCACTGCCTAACTACAGGATTCGGCTGTTAATAACCCTAATGTTCACTACCCATCAACAAAGCAGCCCAGAAGAGGAAGAGCTGCTCTGTTCATGTTGACTAGCTGAGTCACTGTCAGGAGTGGTCAATGACCGCTCTGTGCCGACGGCAGGTAGAACAGGCAGGCAGTTAGCAACTACCTGCTCATTTTTTTTGTTAGCCTTTTTTCACTATGGGCTTAAAAACTAAGTGCCATACAGGCGGTGAAATAAGTATTGAACACGTCACCAATTTTCTAAGTAAATATATTTCGGATGATGCCATTTTCCTGAATTTGAGATGCGAACTCGGCTTCAGGAAAATGGCCGCCGCGATCTCCATCTGCGCACGTGCGGCATCCCGCGGCCATTTTCCTGAAGCCCCGGGCAGCAGAGGACTCCATATGCGCACGCGCCGCCTCAGGAAGATGGCCGCCCCCACAGATCACCAGGGAAATAGCGCCGATCGCGCGGTTTTCCTTCTCCTGCCCAGTGGATTCAGAAGATGGGCATGCGCAAACCACTACGCCACCAACGGAAATATATGCAAGATCTGGGGTAAGATACAGTGATGTCGCCACGCCCATCTGACCTGACCAGCCTGATTGACAGGCGAAAACGGCGACTTTGGTAAGTTATTTCGGCAGCTTAGGGGTGGAATCAGGGTACACAAAATACACTATAGTAACGCACAGCTCAGGCCGTATTTAACAGTATTTTTATCTCGTACTGAAAAACCGGGGTGACAGGTTCCCTTTAACCCCTTTCTGCCATCAGACGTACTATTCCGTCCATGTGGGGTGGGCTTTACTTCCCACGGACGGAATAGTACGTCATAGGCGATCGGCCGCGCTCACGGGGGGAGCGCGGCCGATCGCCAGCTGCTTATCGCAGCTGACATCCGGCACTATGTGCCAGGAGCGGTCACGGACCGCCCCCGGCACATTAACCCCCGGCACACCGCGATCAAACATGATCGCGATGTGCCGGCGGTGCAGGGAAGCATCGCGCAGGGAGGGGGCTCCCTGCGGGCTTCCCTGAGACCCCCGCAGCAACGCGATGTGATCGCGTTGCTCCGGGGGTCTCTCACCTCCTCCCTGCAGAAAGTCCCGGATCCAAGATGGCCGCGGATCCGGGTCCTGCAGGGAGGGAGGTGGCTTACCAAGTGCCTGCTCAGAGCAGGCACTTGGTAACGCTGCAGCGCTGTTTGACAGATCGGTGATCTGTCAGAGTGCTGTGCAAACTGGCAGATCACCGATCTGTATTGTCCCCCCCTGGGACAAAGTAAAAAAGTTAAAAAAATTTTTTACAAGTGTGTAAAAAAAAAAAAACCTAAATAATGGAAAAAAAAAAATATATATTATTCCCATAAATACATTTCTTTATCTAAATAAAAAAAACCCAAAACAATAAAAGTACACATATTTAGTATCGCCGCGTCTG
The DNA here is from genome assembly GCF_032444005.1 of Ranitomeya imitator. NCBI lineage: Eukaryota > Metazoa > Chordata > Amphibia > Anura > Dendrobatidae > Ranitomeya > Ranitomeya imitator. The sequence goes on from NC_091283.1 coordinate 560,420,202, forward strand.
TAACGACCCGACCTATAAAACTGGCCCACTAGTTAACCCCTTCAGTAAACACCGTAAGAAAAAAAAAAAAAAAACGAGGCAAAAAACAACGCTTTATTATCATACCGCCGAACAAAAAGTGGAATAACACGCGATCAAAAAGACAGATATAAATAACCATGGTACCGCTGAAAGCGTCATCTTGTCCCGCAAAAAATGAGCCGCCATACAGCAGCATCAGCGAAAAAATAAAAAAGTTATAGTCCTCACAATAAAGCGATGCAAAAATAATTATTTTTTCTATAAAATAGTTTTTATCGTATAAAAGCGCCAAAACATAAAAAAAATGATATAAATGAGGTGTCGCTGTAATCGTACTGACCCGAAGAATAAAACTGCTTTATCAATTTTACCAAACGCGGAACGGTATAAACGCCTCCCCCAAAAGAAATTCATGAATAGCTGGTTTTTGCTAATTCTGCCTCACAAAAATCGGAATAAAAAGCGATCAAAAAATGTCACGTGCCCGAAAGTGTTACCAATAAAAACGTCAACTCGTCCCGCAAAAAACAAGACCTCACATGACTCTGTGGACTCAAATATGGAAAAATTATAGCTCTCAAAATGTGGTAACGCAAAAAATATTTTTTGCAATAAAAAGCATCTTTCAGTGAGTGACGGCTGCCAATCATAAAAATCCGCTAAAAAACCCGCTATAAAAGTAAATCAAACCCCCCTTCATTACCCCCTTAGTTAGGGAAAAATAAAAAAAAAATTAAAAAATGTATTTATTTCCATTTTCCCGTTAGGGCTAGGGGTAGGGTTAGGGCTAGGGTTAGGGCTAGGGTTAGGGCTACAGTTAGGGTTGGGGCTAAAGTTAGGGTTGGGGCTAAAGTTATGGTTAGGGTTTGGATTACATTTACAGTTGGGAATAGGGTTGGGATTAGGGTTAGGGGTGTGTCTGGGTTAGAGGTGTGGTTAGGGTTACCGTTGGAATTAGGGTTAGAGGTGTGTTTGGGTTAGGGTTTCAGTTATAATTGGGGGGTTTCCACTCTTTAGACACATCAGGGGCTCTCCAAACGCGACATGGCGTCCGAACTCAATTCCAGCCAATTCTGCGTTGAAAAAGTAAAACAGTGCTCCTTCCCTTCCGAGCTCTCCCGTGTGCCCAAACAGGAGTTTACCCCAACATATGGGGTATCAGCGTACTCAGGACAAATTGGACAACAACTTTTGGGGTCCAATTTCTCCTGTTACCCTTGGGAAAATACAAAACTGGGGGCTAAAAAATAAGTTTTGTGGGGAAAAAAAAGATTTTTTAATTTTCACGGCTCTGCGTTATAAACTGTAGTGAAACACTTGGGAGCTCAAAGTTCTCATAACACATCTAGATAAGTTCCTTTGGGGGTCTAGTTTCCAATATGGGGTCACTTGTGGGGGGTTTCTACTGTTTACGTACATTAGGGGCTCTGCAAACGCAATGTGACGCCTGCAGACCATTCAATCTAAGTCTGTATTTCAAATGGAGCTCCTTCCCTTCCGAGCCTTCCCATGCGCCCAAACGGTGGTTCCCCCCACATATGGGGTATCAGCGCACTCAGGACAAATTGCACAACAAATTTTGGGGTCCAATTTCTCCTGTTACCCTCGAGAAAATACAAAACTGGGGGCTAAAAAATAATTTTGGGGGGAATTTTTTTTTTTATTTTCACGGCTCTGCGTTAGAAACTGTAGTGAAACACTTGGGGGCTCAAAGTTCTCACAACACATCTAGATAAGTTCCTTTGGGGGTCTAGTTTCCAATATGCGGTCACTTGTGGGGGGTTTCTACTGTTTACGTACATTAGGGGCTCTGCAAACGCAATGTGACGCCTGCAGACCATTCAATCTAAGTCTGTATTTCAAATGGCGCTCCTTCCCTTCCGAGCCTTCCCATGCGCCCAAACGGTGGTTCCCCCCACATATGGGGTATCAGCGCCCTCAGGACAAATTGCACAACAAATTTTGGGGTCCAATTTCTCCTGTTACCCTCGAGAAAATACAAAACTGGGGGCTAAAAAATAATTTGGGGGGGAATTTTTATTTTTATTTTCACGGCTCTGCGTTAGAAACTGTAGTGAAACACTTGGGGGCTCAAAGTTCTCACAACACATCTAGATAAGTTCCTTTGGGGGTCTAGTTTCCAATATGGGGTCACTTGTGGGGGGTTTCTACTGTTTAGGTACATTAGGGGCTCTGCAAATGCAATGTGACGCCTACAGACCATTCCATCTAAGTCTGTATTTCAAATGGCGCTCCTTCCCTTCCGAGCCTTCCCATGTGCCCAAACGGTGGTTCCCCCCCACATATGGGGTATCAGCGCACTCAGGACAAATTGGACAACAAATTTTGGGGTCCAATTTCTCCTGTTACCCTTGGGAAAATACAAAACTGGGGGCTAAAAAATAATATTTGTGGGAAAAAATTTTTGTTTTATTTTTACGGCTCTGCATTATAAACTTCTGTGAAGCTCTTGGTGGGTCAAAGTGCTCACCAGACATCTAGATAAGTTCCTTAGGGGGTCTACTTTCCAAAATGGTGTCACTTGTGGGGGGTTTCAATATTTAGGCACATCAGTGGCTCTCCAAACGCAACATGGCGTCTCATCTCAATTCCTGTGAATTTTGCATTGAAAAGTCAAACGGCGCTCCTTCCCTTCCGAGCTCTCTCATGCGCCCAAACAGTGGTTTACCCCCACATATGGGGTATCAGCGTACTCAGGACAAATTGTACAACAACTTTTTGGTTCCAATTTCTTCTCTTACCATTGGGAAAATAAAAAATCGGGGGCGAAAAGATCATTTTTTTTCACAAAAATTATTTTTTATTTTTACGGTTCTGCATTATAAACTTCTGCGAAGCACTTGGTGGGTCAAAGTGCTCACCACACCTCTAGATAAGTTTCTTAGGGGGTCTACTTTCCAAAATGGTGTCACTTGGGGGGGTTTCAATGGTTAGGCACATCAGTGGCTCTTCAAACGCAATATGGCGTCCCATCTCAATTCCTATCAATTTTGCATTGAAAGGTCAAACGGCGCTCCTTCCCTTCCGAGGTCTCCCATGCGCCCAGTGGTTTACCCCCACATATGGGGTATCAGAGTACTCAGGACAAATTGTGCAACAACTTTTTGGTTCCAATTTCTTCTCTTACCATTGGGAAAATAAAAAATTGGGGGCGAAAAGATAATTTTTGTGAAAAAAAAATATTTTTTATTTTTACGGTTCTGCATTATAAACTTCTGTGAAGCACTTGGTGGGTCAAAGTGCTCACCACACCTCTAGATAAGTTCCTTAGGGGGTCTACTTTCCAAAATGGTGTCACTTGTGGGGGTTTCAATGTTTAGGCACATCAGTGGCTCTCCGAACGCAACATGGCGTCCCATCTCAATTCCAGTCAATTTTGCATTAAAAAGTCAAATGGCGCTCCTTCGCTTCCAAGCTCTGTCATGCGCCCAAACAGTGGTTTACCTCCACTTATGGGGTATCGGCGTACTCAGGACAAATTGTACAACAAGGTTTGGGGTCCATTTTCTCCTGTAACTCTTGGCAAAATAAAACAAATTGGAGCTGAAGTAAATTTTTTGTGAAAAAAAGTTAAATGTTAATTTTTATTTAAACATTCCAAAAATTCCTGTGAAACACCTGAAGGGTTAATAAACTTCTTGAATGTGGTTTTGAGAACCTTGAGGGGTGCAGCTTTTAGAATGGTGTCACACTTGGGTATTTTCTATCATATAGACCCCTCAAAATGACTTCAAATGAGATGTGGTCCCTAAAATAAAATGGTGTTGTAAAAATGAGAAATTGCTGGTCAACTTTTAACCCTAATAACTCCCTAACAAAAAAAAATTTTGGTTCCAAAATTGTGCTGATGTAAAGTAGACATGTGGGAAATGTTATTTATTAAGTATTTTGTGTGACATATCTCTGTGATTTAATTGCATAAAAATTCAAAGTTGGAAAATTGCAAAATTTTCAAAAGTTTCGTCATGTTTCCATTTTTTTCACAAATAAACGCAGGTAATATCAAATAAATTTTACCACTATCATGAAGTACAATATGTCACGAGAAAACAATGTCAGAATCACCGGGATCCGTTGAAGCGTTCCAGAGTTATAACCTCATAAAGGGACAGTGGTCAGAATTGTAAAAATTGGCCCGGTCCATAACGTGCAAACCACCCTTGGGGGTAAAGGGGTTAAGAAGGGGTGTGTGGTTTAATGGCTGCCTAAGGAAGCATCTATCTGCTCTCCTGATCTCCCTGACCTTCCACCCTGAGATAAACATGCCATCCACACTGTAGTCTCTCACTGAAACTGAGGAATCAGTAGAGCTTCACTTCAGGAATATCCTGCTGCAGTTTTGGAGTGCTTTTTACAGATCAGATTTTTGTGCTATGGCTTACCCTGTGTGAATTCTGTGTAGTCAAGTGTGAAGCTGCTGCTCCCGCCATCTGGTGAGTGACCGGAATCATGGAGGAGAGTGGGGAGGGTGAAGTCTAGGGTGCTGTGGTGAATTGACAACAGGAATTCACAGGAAAAGCCAGGTGAAATGCCTCCATATGGAGCCCAGTATAAAGTAGGAACTGGAGCTTCCCCTAATCCATTTTGCACAGTGGTTCAACAGTGCAAGGTTACAGCTTACTTCAGCAGTGTTGCTGACCTGTGGCTGCAGAAAAACCCTCCTAGCCTGTCCTGAGTTTACTGATGTTTTCAGTGGCCATTTCCTCTGTGCTGGAGTTTCTGGATTCTTGTGCAATTGGTGGTGTTTAACAGCAGCACAACCTATATACACTGCTCAAAAAAATAAAGGGAACACAAACAACAGAATATAACTACAAGTAAATCAAACTTCTGTGAAATAAAAATGTCCATTTAGGAAGCAACACTGTTTGACAATCAATTTCACATGCTATTGTGCAAATGGAATAGGCAACAGATGGAAATTATTGGCAATTATCAAGACACAGTCAATAAAGGAGTGGTTCTGCAGGTGGGGACCACAGACCACATCTCAGTACCAATGCACTGGCTGAGGTTTTGATTACGTTTGAATGTTGGTTGTGCTTTCACACTCATGGTAGCATGAGATGGGCTCTACAACCCACACAAGTGGTTTAGGTAGTGCAGCTCATCCAGGATGGCACATCAATGCGAGCTGTGGCAAGAGGGTTTGCTGTGTCTGTCAGCGTAGTGTCCGGAGGCTGGAGACGCTACCAGGAGACAGGCCAGTACACCAGGAGACATGGAGGGGGCCGTAGGAGGGCAACAACCCAGTAGCAGGACCGCTACCTCAGCCTTTGTGCAAGGAGGAACAGGTGGAGCACTGCCAGAGCCCTGCAAAATGACCTCCAGCAGGCCCACAAATGTGCATGTCTGCACAAAGTTAGAAACTAACTCCATGAGAATGGTCTGAGTGTCCGACGTCCACAGATGGGGGTTGTGCTCACAGCCCAACACCATGCAGGACACTTAGCATTTGCCACAGAACACCAGGATTGGCAAATTCACCACTGGCGCCCTGTTCTCTTCACAGATGAAAGCAGGTTCACACTGAGCACATGTGACAGAGTCTGTTATATAGAAAATGTTCAGCACAGCCAAAAGGAGGCGGTGCACGGTCATAGGTTCCCAAGCCTTTATGTAAAATGCAAGTGACTAGCACACTCCAAAAGTGTTGTGATGCAAAGTGGGGGTTTTATTTACATACAGTATTCACAAACGTTTTGGTCGTTACTGGACCTTCAAAGTGTGCTGAAGGGAAATATATACAGAGAAAGTGACATCCAATGTATAAAAAAAACAAAATATGAAAATAAACATAAACAAAAAAACAAAAGTATATACATCACATGGGAGAATACAGTCATGATTGAGAATAATAAAACACAACTCCAATAAAGAGACATCAAACAAGATAGCCGAGATATGAAGGCTGCACAGATTGAACGTATGCGAATAAAGATAAGGTAGTGTATCACGGAGAAAAATGAGGGGTTACGGTAGGAGAGGGTGGTTGGGTGGGAAAACATAAGAAAGAAAAAAAAAAAAAAAAGAAAAAAACCTACCTAATATACTAGTATATATGTCACACCTTCCTCTCTCCTGCAGTTAGTGTCACTTGTGACACACCATTGTATCTCTGCGGCTTGTGCCTACCCCCGCGACCTATATGTCTTCAGGCTTTTTATTGGTAGGTGGATTCTACTACACATTATACACCATACGCCCTGTCAGTTTTTCATGTAGCCTATCTATTCACTCTTATTATCACTTCAACTTCGCATATTGACCTCTCTTTTTAGATGCAATCTAACTTTGCTACTCGGGGCTTCTCTAAGCATACTAGTATATTAGGTAGGTTTTTCTTTTTTTTTTCTTTCTTATGTTTTCCCACCCCACCACCCTCTCCTACCGTAACCCCTCATTTTTCTCCGTGAAACACCACCTTATCTTTATTCGCATACGTTCAATCTCGGCTATCTTGTTTGATGTCTCTTTATTGGAGTTGTGTTTTATTATTCTCAGTCATGACTATTCTCCCATGTGATGTATATACTTTAGTTTTTTTCTGTTTTTTTGTTTGTTTATTTTCATATTTTGTTCTTTTTTTATACATTGGATGTCACTTTCTCTGTATATATTTCCCTACAGTACACTGATGAAGGTCCAGTAATGACCGAAACGTTTGTGAATACTGTATGTAAATAAAACCCCCACTTTGCATCACAACACTTTTGGAGTGTGCTAGTCACTTGCATTTTACATGTGACAGAGTCTGGACACGCCGTGGAGAGTGATCTGTTGCCTGCAACATCCTTCAGCATGACCGGTAAACAGTGGGTCAGTAATGGTGTGGGGTGGCATTTCTTTGGAGGGCCGCACAGCCCCCATGTGCTAGCCAGAGGTAGCCTGACTGCCATTAGGTACCGAGGTGAGATCCTCAGACCCCTTGTGAGACCATATGCTGGTGCGGTTGGCCCTGGGTTCCTCCTAATGTAGGACAATGCCAGACCTTATGTGGCTGGAGTGTGTCAGCAGTTCCTGCAAGATGAAGGCATTGAAGCTATGGACTGGCCCACCCGTTCCCCACACCTGAATCCGATTGAACACATCTGGGACATCATGTCTCGCACCATCTACCAACGTCACGTTGCACCACAGACTGTCCAGGAGTTGGCAGATGCTTTAGTCCAGGTCTGGGAGGAGATCCCTCAGGAGACCATCTGCCGCCTCATTAGGAGCATGCCCAGGCTTGTAGAGAGGTGATACAGGTACGTGGAGGCCACACACACTACTGATCATCATTTCCTTGTCTTGAGGCATTTCCACTGAAGTTGGAGCAGCCTGTAACTTCATTTTCCACTTTGATTTTGAGCATCATTCCAACTCCAGACCTCCGTAGGATATTAGTCGTGATTTACGTTCATAATTTTTAGGTTTTATTGTTCTCAACATATTCCACTATGTAATGAATAAAGATTTACAACTGGAATATTTCATTCAGTGATATCTAGGATGTGGGATTTTAGTGTTCCCTTTATTTTTTTGAGCAGTGTATGTATGTGTGTGTGTGTGATATGTATAAATATATATATATATATATATATATATATATATTTTATTCATTATGTAAAATAGGGGGCAGGTCATTGAGGGATCACTGACCTGTGAGAAGCCATGAAGAGCACCAAATGAAGACCTCCCCAGAGGCCGCCCCGAAAGCACGAACATATCATTAACTCAAAACTGAAAGTAAAGATTAAACAACAACCACAAGACAGATTTCACCAGCCAAGGTATCATTTTAATCAGTATAATGTAGCCACGACAATGTCTGTAGGTTACTCAAAACAATCCTGCTAACAGTTTCGCTTTAAGTGTATGTGCCTGACAGTGGACACAAATGCATTGTTAACCTAGCCTTAGCTAGTGTCACACAGGCAGCATTTGCCCGGTATGGTTCAGGCCCAGCTCCTAAGCCTGCTCCATACATGTGAACCTGACAGACCGTATCATTACGACCTATGTCAGGAAACTATTCATGTGAAAATATCAGGTATGTAGGTCTTAATATGCCTGTCAAGGATCCCTTCTCCGTGGTGTCACTTATTCGTCACGTGCCTGCTCTCACACATGACTTGGGGTTGTGCCTGCAAGGGTTAATCTATCTCCCCACTCTCAGTCCAGCATTCAACCTCTGTCCTATGCTGTGATGGGAGCATAAATCACACACCGACCCAGGCCACACACCCGCTCATACGCGCTGCCACCACTCATCGAATACACGAGCGATGAGTCCCGGACTAATAATAACACTAATAAAAATACTAATAAAAATATGTCTATCACTCATAAGGCTCAAACACCTTTAGGCTAGATTCTTTTAGAACATTCAAGGTTCAACTTGTTAAAGTTTTATACTTTAATATAAAAAAGTTCAATGCTTACAATAAGAAAAAGGTATAAAAATATGATAATAAAAAGACATACAACTTATGCAAAACAGTGTCAAAATAAACAGGAGAAAACTTACAGAAACTATATAACTGGTAGTTGCTTTCTGCTCCCTGAAGGAAGGAAGAATGTAGATTGGATCACATCAGCTTCTCAGGCTGCCCCCATCATGTGAACACAATTCTCTGTCTGCAGCCTAAATTTATAACTTTGGTCTGAGGTCAGGTTTCTAGACCGGCCTCACAGGTTAATATCATAATTGCAGTCTGTTTGATTGGGCCACGGCCGCTCTACTAATGAATATATATTATTTTCCTCTGGAGACACTTGTGAGATGGTTCCCAGGGATAGCTAACCCTCAAGCCGCAATTAGCATCTCCCCTCCAAGCACTGGCTAAGGCCAAGAAGAAAGGAACACTTGACACCCCCTGTGTCAAGTGTTCCTTTCTTCTTGGCCTTAGCCAGACCTCCCGATGGGATATGGAGACAGAATTTCTACTAGTCCCAAGGAAGTACCTATTAACACCTTGCCTTCAGGACAGATGTTACATTATCACTAGTCACATATATAACCATAGACATATGTCCCTACACACATATAGAGATATATATATATATATATATATATATATATATATATATATATATATATATATATATATATATATACACAGTTAGGTCCATATATATTTGGACAGAGACAACATTTTTCTAATTTTGGCTATAGACATTACCACAATAAATTTTAAACAAAACAGTTCAGATGCAGTTGAAGTTCAGACTTTCAGCTTTCATTTGAGGGTATCCACATTAAAATTGGATGAAGGGTTTAGGAGTTTCAGCTCCTTAACATGTGCCACCCTGTTTTTAAAGGGACCAAAAGTAATTGGACAATTGACTCCAAGGCTATTTCATGGACAGGTGTGGACAATCCCTTCGTTATGTCATTCTAAATAAAGCAGATAAAAGGCCTGGAGTTGATATGTAGTGTGGTGTTTGCATTTGGAAGGTTTTGCTGTGAATTAAACATGTGGTCAAAGGAGCTCTCCATGCAGGTGAAAGAAGCCATTCTTAAGCTGCGAAAACTGAAAAAACCCATCCGAGAAATTGCTACAATATTAGGAGTGGCAAAATCTACAGTTTGGTACATCCTGAGAAAGAAACAAAGTACTGGTGAACTCATCAAGGCAAAAAGACCTGGGCTCCCACGGAAGACAACAGTGGTGGATGATGGCAGAATAACCTCCATGGTGAAGAGAAACCCCTTCACAACAGCCAACCAAGTGACCAACACTCTCCAGGAGGTCGGCGTATCAATATCCAAATCTACCATAAAGAGAAGACTGCATGAAAGTAAATACAGAGGGTTCACTGCACGGTGCAAGCCGCTCATAAGCATCAAGAATAAAAAGGCTAGACTGGACTTTGCTAAGAAACATCTAAAAAAGCCGCACAGTTCTGGAATAACATTCTTTGGACAGGTGAAACCAAGATCAACCTCTACCAGAATGATGGAAAGGAAGCTCATGATCCAAAGCATACCACATCATCTGTAAAACACGGCGGAGGCAGTGTGATGGCTTGGGCATGCATGGCTGCCAGTGGCACTTGGTCACTAATGTTTATTGATGATGTGACACAGGATAGAAGCAGCGGAATGAATTCTGAGGTATTCAGAGCCGCCATACTGTGTGTTCAGATCCAGCCAAATGCAGAAAAACTGATTGGTCGTCGTTTCATACTACAGATGGACAATGACCAAAAACATAAAGCCAAAGCAACCCTTGAGTTTATTAAAGCAAAGAAGTGGAATATTCTTGAATGGCCAAGTCAGTCACCTGATCTCAACCCAATTGAGCATGCATTTCACTTGTTAAAGACTAATCTTCAGACAGAAAGGCCCGCAAACAAACAGCAACTGAAAACCACCACAGTGTAGGCCTGGCAGAGCATCAAAAAGGAGGAAACACAGCGTCTGGTGATGTCCACGAGTTCAAGACTTCAGGCAGTCATTGTCAACAAAGGGTTTTCAACCAAGTACTAGAAATGAACATTTTATTTAAAATTATTAAATCTGTCCAATTAATTTTGGTCCCTTTAAAAACAGGGTGGCACATGTTAAGGAGCTGAAACTCCTAAACCCTTCATCCAATTTTAATGTGGATACCCTCAAATGAAAGCAGAAAGTCTGAACTTCAACTGCATCTGAATAGTTTTCTTTAAAATTCATTGTGGTAATATCTATAACCAAAATTAGAATAATGTTGTCTCTGTCCAAATATATATGGACCTAACTGTATATATATATATATATATATATATATATATATATATATATATATATATGCATATATATATGCATATGTATATATATATATATATATATATATATATATATATATATATATATATATATATATATATATATATATATATATATATATATATATATATATATATATATATATATATATATATATATATACACACAAACATATTTCATCACAATGCCATCTATGGAAACAGCGGAACAATGTATATATTAATAGAACAATAATATGTTGTATTTATTAGTATAAAAGTCATAAAAAAAATCAGATCAGCAATAGCAGTTTATCTGTAACTTCTGTGGTATCTTGTGTCATTGTATTCATACACTCAATGGGTAGGAAGAAGACTTCTTCAAAGCTTCTAAATAGAGTTTCTCATTTTCTATGTAGTCCCAGTCCTGTTCCAGGAAAAATAAAACAAAAAAAAAAAACCGCAAAGAGTTACAGTGGCATACAAATGTTTGGGCACCCCTGGTCAAAATTACTGTTATTGTGAACAGTTAAGCAAGTTGAAGATGAAATGATCTCTAAGGCTACTTTCACACTAGCGTCATATGGCCTCCGTCTCAATGCGTCGTTTTGGAGAAAAAACGCATCCTGCAAAGTTGCCCGCAGGATGCGTTTTTTCTCCATAGACTTTCATTAGCAACGCATTGCGATGGATTGCCACACGTCGCATCCGTCGTGCGACGGATGCTTCGTGTTTTGGCGGACCGTCGGCACAAAAAATGCTACATGTAACTTTTTTTGTGCGCCATGTCCGCCATTTCCGACCGCGCATGCATGGCCGGAACTCTGCCCCCTCCTCCCCGTACCTTACAATGGGGCAGCGGATGCGTTGAAAAACTGTAGCCACTGCCCCCGTTGTGCTTTTACTTCACAGCATGCGTCGGTACGTCGCCCCAACGCACTGCGACGGGCCCGTACCGACGCTAGAGTGAAAGTAGCCTAAAAGAACTAAAGTTAAAGATGGCACATTTTCTTTGTATTTGAAAAAAAAAATCATTTTTTTTTTTTCATTTTAAAAATTACAAAAAGGGAAATGGGAAGATGCAAAAGTTTGGTCACCATTGGAGATTTGTGTGCTCAGGTTACTTTGACCAAGGTTTCAGACCTCAATTACCCGTATATACTCGAGAATAAGCCGACCCGAGTATAAGCTGAGACCCCTAATTTTGCCACAAAAAACTGGGAAAACTTAATGACTCGAGTATAAGCCTAGGGTGGAAAATGCAGCAGCTACCGGTAAATGTCAAAAATAAAAATAGATACCAATAAAAGTAAAATTAATTGAGACATCAGTAGATTAAGTGTTTTTGAATATATTGAATCAGGAGCCCCATTTAATGATCCATATAGTTCATGATGGGCCCCATAAGATGCTCCATACAAAATACGCCCCATATAATGCTCAATACAATTCATGATGGGCCCCATAAGATGCTCCATATTAAAATATGCCCCATATAATGCTGCACAAATGTTGATTATGGCCCCATAAGCTGCTCCATAGACACATTTGCCCGAGATAATGCTGCACAAATGCTGATTATGGCCCCATAAGATGCTCCATAGACACATTTGCCCCGTATAATGCTCCACCAATGCTGATTATGGCCCCATAAGATGCTCCATAGATATATTTGCCCCAGATAATGCTGCACAAATGCTGATTATGGCCCCATAAGATGCTCCATAGACACATTTGCACCAGATAATGCTCCACAAATGCTGATTATGGCCCCATAAGATGCTCCATACAGACATTTGCCCATATAATGCCGCACAAATTCTGATTAAGGCCCCATAAGATGCTCCATAGACACATTTACCCCGTATAATGCTCCACAAATGCTGATTATGGCCCCCATAAGATGTTCCATAGACACATTTGCCCCGTATAATGCTCCACAAATGCTGATTATGGCCCCATAAGATGGTCCATAGAAATATTTGCCCCAGATAATGCTGCACAAATGCTGAATATGGCCCCATAAGATGCTCCATAGAGATATTTACCCCATATAACGCTGCACATGGCCCCATAAGATGCTCCATAGAGATATTTGCCCCCATATAATGCTGCACATGGCCCCATAAGATGCTCCATAGAAATATTTGCCCCATATAACGCTGCACATGGCACCATAAGATGCTCCATAGAGATATTTGCCCCATATGCTGTTGCTGCGATTACAAAAAAAAAATGACATACCTCTCGTCGCTCAGGCCCCCGGCACTTGCTATAGTCACGTGTCCCCCGTTCCACTGCTGGGAGCCGCTGTGTCTTCCACGTCCTCTGCACTGACTGTTCAGGCAAAGGGCAGCGCGCACACTAATCGCGTTATCACACCCTCTGACCTGTGCGTCACTGCAGAGGACGCAGAAGACGGAGCGGTGCCAACGGTGGAATGGGGGACAGGTGAATATCGCGCACTGCCCCCGTCATACTCACCTGCTCCTGGGGCGAACCCTGCACGTCCCTGGCTCTCCGGGCGCTGAAAGCTTCTTTCTGTATTGAGTGGTCACATGGTACCGCTCATTACAGTAATGAATATGCGGCTTCACCCTTATGGGAGTCAATATTCATTACTGTAATGAGCGGTACAATGTGACCGCTCAATACAGGAAGAAGCTGTCACCGCCTGGAGAACCAGGGATGTACAAGGACCGCGCTAGGAGCAGGTGAGTATGATTAGACAGCTGTCGCTGCTCCTCCCCTGCCGACCACTGGGAATGACTTGAGTATAAGCTGAGAGGGGCAATTTCAGCCTAAAAAATGGGCTGAATTTCTCAGCTTATACTCAAGTATATACGGTAGCTTGTTATGGCTTGTTCACTGTCTTCGTTAGGAAAGGTGATGCAAATTTCCCAGCTTTATACAAACCCAACCCTCTAACCTTGTGCCAAAAAACAGCTGCCATGGGCTCTTCTAAGCAGCTTCCTAGCACTCTGAAAATGAAAATAGTGGAGACCCACAAAGAAGCAGAAGGCTATAAGAGAGCAAATTGTTTTCAAGATGCCCTTTCCGCAGTTCGAAATTTAATTAAGAAATGGTAGTAAACAGGAGCAGTGGAGGTCAAGATATGGTCTGGAAAACCAAGCAAAATTTCAGTTAGAGCTGCTTTTAGGATTGCTAGAGTGGCCAATCAGAACCCCTGCTTGACTGCAAAAGACTTTCAGAAAGATTTAGCAAACTCTGGAGTTGTGGCACATTGTTCTCCCCACCAAAAATTCATTGTCAGAAGTATGCAAAATGAAGATTTTGAGTACCTACCATAAAATCTTTTATTTTTCTCAGAGCCTTCATTGGGGAGCACAGGAAACCATGTATACTAGTGTATGCAAAAAAAAGTTAGCTCGTCTCCAGCAGTATAGACCCACCAACTGGCACGAAGCTAATCAGTTCGTGAGAAAGCAGGAGAAGCAACATGTACACACAACCATAACAACAGTAAATAAGGGTGGGTGCTGTGTCTCCCAATGAAGGCTCCTAGAAAGATTTGATGGTAGGCACCCAAAATCTTATCTGTATTGCTTCATTGGGGAATACAGGAAACCATGGCATATCCAAAAACAGTCCCAAGGACGGGTAAAAACTAGTACCCTCAAGTCAGAGCTCGGGCCACTGCAGCTTGCAGGACCTTTCTACTGAGGTTTGCATCTGACGAGGTGCAGGTGTGAGCTCAGTTGAACTTGGTGAAGGGTATGAACGGAGGATCAAGTAACTGCAAATCTGTGAGGCTGTTGCCTGGTTGGGGACAGCACAGGAGGCTCCCGTGCGCTAGTCTGTAGATTTCCAGAATAGAAGAACGAACCCAGAGGGTAATGGTAGACCTGGAATTAGAAAGACCCTTTCGAGAACCTTTGGGAATTATGAACAGCGAGTCCACACGTTTGAAGGGTCCTGTTCTGGAAAGGCAGAGACGGAGGGCTCTTACCAGGTCCAGCTTGTTTAGAAACCACTCTCAAGAATGAGAGGGGGACAGGCAAAGGAAGGAAGAATAATGCCCTCATTGAAGTGAAATGCAGAAATCACCTTAGAAAGGATGGGATCAGACATAAAACTACCTTGTCATGGTGGAACACTAGGGAAGGGGAACGACAAGAGAGAACTGCGAGTGTTCAAAGACTCGTCTGATAGAAGTGATGGCAACCAAGGAGGCAACCTTCCAGGAAAGAAAGGAAAGGGAAATTTCTTGCAGAGATTCGAATGGTGACTCCTGGAGGACATAGAGCAATATATTGAGGTCCCAGGGCTCTACCAGAGGCCGATAGGGTGGAATGGAGTGTGCGACTTCTCGAAAGAAGGTCTTGATCTGCAGGCGAAAAGCTAGATTCTTTTAAAAGAGGATGAAAAGGACAGACATCTGCCCTTTAAGAAAACGGAGGGAAAGGCCAGATTCCAGGCCCGATTGTAGGAAGGACAAGATAAATGGAAGATGATAAACCATCGGGGAGGTCTGGTTAGCTTCGCACCAGCGGAAGGTTTTCCACGTACGGTGGTAAATGCGAGAGCAAGAAGGCTTCCTAGCTTTGATCATGGTCTGAACAACCTGATAGGAGAAGCCGGCCAATTTCAGAACCACGGCCTCAACAACCATGATGTTAAATTGAGTGACTGAGAATTTTGGTGGAAGAGAGGACCCCGCGAGAGAGGGTCTGGAAGGTCCTGGAGTTTCCATGGAGTAATTGTGAGGAGGTTGATTACTTCTGCATACCAGGGCCTTCTGGGCCTATCCAGAGCGATGAGAATGATGGGCACTCCCTCCGTCTTGATCTTCTTGACCACCTTAGGAATTAGTGGTAGCGGAGGAAACTGGTATAGGAGGGATGACCAGGACCAATGAATTACCAGGGCATTGGGGCCGATTGCTAGTGGGTTGCGGGATCTGGAGACGAACTGAGGAACCTTGTGGTTCATTCTGGACACCATCAGGTCAACGTTGGAAGTTCCCCAACGAAGACAAATCTTGTGGAAGGCCGAAAGATTCAGGGACCATTCACCATCAGTGATTCACAGTCAGTGAGACTTTCTCGGCTGAGAAAATCGGCGGCCCAGTTGTCCACTCCTGGAATGTGTACTGCTGGTACACTGGTACATTCTGATCGGCCCATAACTGAATCTGCGTCACTTCTGACAACACTGTTCTACTTCGGGTTCCTTGGTGGTTTATGTATGCCACTGATGTGGCCTTGTCGGTTTGGACACAAATTGGGTGGTTAAGGAGAAGGTTCTGCCAGTAGAGTAGAGCAAGAAAGATTGCCTTGAGCTCTAGAATGTTGATGTGAAGAGACGATTCCTGAGCAGTCCGTTGGCTCTAGACTGTTAGGTCTTGAAAAACTGCTCCCCAACCGAGTAGACTGGCGTCTGTTGTCACAATCTTTCAACGTGGTGGCAGGAACTATCTTCCGATATGGTCTAAGTGAGAGTGTTCACCATTATAGGGACCTCTTTATCCGGGAGGGAAGTATGATCAGTCGATCCAGGGAGCGAGTCGACCTGTCTCATCTTGATAGAAAAGTTGAAGAGGACGCGTATGAAACTGAGTGAATGGAACTGCTTCCATTGACACAAACATCCTGCCTAGGAGTGAGGGGTTGGGCCTCTGAAGGAGCGAATCCAGCATGGTAGAGCCGAGTACTTCTCTCAGGGCAGAAAGACTCTTGATTGTGTGGTGTCAAACAGCATTCCCAGAAAGACAATATGTTATGGCCCCTTCACATTAAGCGACGCTGCAGCGATACCGACAACGATCCGGATCGCTGCAGCGTCGCTGTTTGGTCGCTGGAGAGCTGTCACACAGACCGCTCTCCAGCGACCAACGATGCCGGTAACCAGGGTAAACATCGGGTAACTAAGCGCAGGGCCGCGCTTAGTAACCCGATGTTTACCCTGGTTACCATCCTAAAAGTAAAAAAAAACAAACGCTACATACTTACCTACCGCTGTCTGTCCCCGGCGCTCTGCTGCTCTGCTCTCCTCCTGTACTGGCTGTGAGCACAGCGGCCGGAAAGCAGAGCGGTGACGTCACCGCTCTGCTTTCTGGCTGACCGACGCTCACAGCCAGTGCAGGAGGAGAGCAGAGCACAGCGCTGGAGGACAGACAGCGGTAGGTAAGTATGTAGCGTTTGTTTTTTTTTTACTTTTAGGATGGTAACCAGGGTAAACATCGGGTTACTAAGCGCGGCCCTGCGCTTAGTTACACGATGTTTACCCTGGTTACCAGTGAAGACATCGCTGGATCGGTGTCACACACGCCGATCCGGCGATGTCAGGAGGAGTCCAGCGACGAAATAAAGTTCTGGACTTTATTCAGCGACCAACGATCTCCCAGCAGGGGCCTGATCGTTGGTCGCTGTCACACATAACGATTTCATTAACGATATCGTTGCTACGTCACAAAAAGCAATGATATCGTTAACAATATCGTTATGTGTGAAGGTACCTTTAGACCGAGATCAGAAAGAACTTTGCGGTGATGATCAAGCAAAGTTTTTTGCGGTGATGATCCAGCCCAGACGGCAGAGGGTGTCCAAAGTGATCTATAGTGGAAGATGCGTGACCGAAGCGATTTTGCCCCCCCCAGTGTGTTTGTAAAGTCATGGTGCACCTTTTGACCAGTCACAGGATCTATTTATAGTTTACATTTTGGCCTTTCTCTGGCACAATCATATCAGACCTGTTCATGAGAAGAGATAACAAGAAGCAATCAAACAACACAAACTCATTTAAGCTGTTGCTGAGCCCCCAGTCAGATTAACCCCTGATAAACTGAACTCTGAATAAAATACACTACCAGGTCTGTGACATCATGCAACCACAAGCTTATGCCAGCTGTGTGGTTTTCCATGCCAGTTGAGATGTGGACGATACAGAGAAAAGTTCAGTGTGTTCTGTGGCTCGCTAAATTAGAATCCGTGACGAAAGTGCTACGTGAATATCGGCGCGTTTGTAACGAATTGCCACCATATAGGAATAACATTACTCGATCGGATAAGCAGTTGAAGGAAACCAGCAGTTTGGTAGTGAAACCCCGTTCCGGTAGGCCATCAGTCAGTGACGAGTCTGTAGAGGCTACACGGGATAGCTACCTAAGGAGCCCTACAAAATTTGTGCGTGTATGTGCTCAACAATTAAACCTAAGCAAGACTACAGTTAATAAGGTGTTAAAGAAACGTCTCTCGAGGGCTAAATGGGAAAGAGAGCTGGGTCGTTTCGAGGATGAAACGTGGGAGTCTGTATTAGAATGGATAGCGAAACTATCATTGAATGAGCCGTATAGGCTCTCCCAGCTTTATATTGTACACAGAGTGTATAGATCCCCGGATGTCCTGTATATAGCTGGGCTGAGATCTGACTCAGAATGCCCTAGATGTAGGAATGATAGTGCTGGAATGTTTCATGTTATGGTTGTGTCCGAGATTGACTGCTTTTTGGTTGGTGGTTGTAAGCCGGATAGAAGGGGCATACAGATGTGTAATTCCAAGAGAACCTTTGGTGTGCGTGCTGGGGTACGTGGAAGAGATAACTGTGGATAACAAGCTGAAAATAGCAATCGCTAGATGTACATGGTCGAAAGGTCATAGCCAAAAATTGGATCAAAGAGGAACCTCCCTCGAGGGGAGAATATCTTAAATATGTGAAGCACGTCATTACCCTGGAAAAGGGTGTATATCAGAAAAGAGGGAAGATGGGCCTGTTTGATAAATTGTGGATGCCCTGGCTGGATCTAGGCTAGGGGAGGCTAAGAGAAGTTAGGCCTGAGGAGGGTTCGCCTATATATTTATTGTGTTCTCGTGTACAAATAAAAGTTATTGTATATGGATAACGTATATAATACTACAGGGTATGTTAAGAGGAAGGCGCGAGCTGTCTAAAAAAGAAGGAGGTTGAGGGATGGGTAAGGGGAGGGTTAAGAGTGGGAAAAATGGAAATGTATACTTTAATGTGAAATGTTTTATTGTACTCTTATATTTAATAAAAACATTTGAGTAAAAAAAAAAAGAAACGTCTCTGTTTTACAGGGTACAAATTGCGGTTGTTGCGCGCTATCAAACCGGCAGATAGACCCAAACGATGCGCGTTTGCTACAGATAATGCTTCATGAGGTCGACAATGATGCAAGATTTTTGCAGAAGATTGTGTTTGGCGATGAGGCGACCTTCCATATCTATGGACATGTTCATCGCCATCGAGAGTTTCTGGATAGAATATTCCCCAAGCGGTGGATAGGCAGGGGTTCTGTCAAGCCATGGCCACCATGATTCCCGAATCTGACGCCCATATACTTTTACTTTTGGGGTTATGTGAAGCAACATGTATACATTGAACATATCAACGACATTAATCACTTAAAACAGAGAAACACAGACATTATTCATTCTGTTACACCAGATGTCCTTACCCGTGTGTGGCAAGAACTTCACTATCGTTTGGATGTGTGTAGGGCAACAAATGGAAACTGGGAGAGTTTTTCTTTTATTTGGAGCAGATTTCACATTTCTATTGTTTTTTGTTGCTTTCCAGTGACTGGTAAGTGCACCATGACTTTACGGACACACTGTATTAAAAGGGACAATGCTACTTATTTCCTGCATGACTGGGAATTAGAGGTTAATATATTTTTAAAAGGAGCCCCCTCACTACACGGTCAGAGAAACCCTGTCCTGAAGAACCCGAATCCTTCTACGCACACCTGTGCTAGAAGATGGACATCAAGGACCTGGATAATGGGGCCGTCTTCCCACCATGCATGTCTGGCTCTGGAGGTGAGCAGACCAGGGAGTGATGGCGAGGACTGTCCGTCTGTGCAGATGCCCTGAGCACTCTTGGTGTGTTAGGAATATTGGGTCCTGCCGGACAGACCATGGAGACAACAGTAGTCATGTAACCCCACATTGTGTTCTCGGTCTTTAGAAGGAGATCAGCGGGAAACAATTTCACTATCTCCCGTAGTCTCAAGTTGAACATGCAAAAGGGAGATCATAAATTTAAAAATAAATAAATAAACAAACGTAGAAACATGGGGTGAGTGCAGCCATGTGTCTGCCTCCTACTAACTTTTTTTTGCATAGTATCTGTTTCTCTAGGGCGGAGATCCTGTCATTTCATACCTGTTGTGCTTGTACTTTATATACTGCCAGCATAGTATGCAGCTCGGACTTCTGAGGAACTCTTTCTTGTTGTGCTCCTGATCCAACACCTGTAGTGCTGGGTACAGCATGGGGCAAACCTGAAATGGAAATGTATTCATCACAATTTATTATTTTAAAAGGGTATGTCCAGGACAAGAAAAAACACTTTTGATCAGAAACCACACACGTTTTGTCTATGTGACGTGTCCAGTATTACAGCTCATCCAGGATTCGCTACAATATCAGACACCTATAACAGCTCATAACAATCAATTTCTTAACATTTGAACAGCAAGACATTAAAAGCTGCTGTCAGTCTCATAATCTGTTTAGGTCTGGTGCTGTAAAAGTCTTTGTCCCCTCAAAAATATCCCCGTTGATGCAGAATGGTGTTACAGAAGCCAGTTACCACCTGACGGCCAGAGTAAAGAGACAGGGAAGGAAATCGGAGTGACACACATTGAAAAGTGTGACTGGTATACAGGGGGATTCTTCATTGACATTGAGTACCTGCAGTGGCATTAAGGCTATGTGCACACGTTGCGGATTAGCCTTAGGAATTTCTGGTGCGGATTCTGCCTCTCCTGGCAGAAAACGCAGCTGAGGATTTGTCGCGTTTTTTGTGCGGATCCGCAGCGTTTTTTGGGCATTTTTACTGCGTTTTTTTTGCGGATTTACTGCGTTTTTTACCCCTGCGGATTTCTATAATGGAATGGGTACAAAAACACTGCAGATCCGCAAAAAAGAAGTGACATGCTACTTCTATTAATCCGCAGCGTTTCCGCACCGGATTTTCCGCAACGTGCACAGCTTTTTTTTTTTCTCATTGATTTACATTGTACTGTAAATCAATTGCAGATCTGCAGCGTTTCTGCACCGCAAAAAACGCTGCGGATCCGCAGATAATCCACAAGTGTGGAGTGGGCTACTGACAACATATCAAAACGGTCTGAAGGACAAAGTTGAATCTTTATCTGACCAGGAAGGAACACAGGGTACTGCACCGTTGAGAATGTGTTCCACCTCAGCACGGCCCTGCACTTAGTAACCCGATGTTTACCCTGGTTACCCGGGGACTTCGGCATCATTGAAGGCAGTTTCAACGATGTCGAAGTTGTTCCCCTGATCGTTGGTCGCTGGAGAGAGCTGTCTGAGAGCGACCACACAACGACTTACCAACGATCACGGCCAGGTCGTATCGCTGGTCGTGATCGTTGGTAAGTTGTTTAGTGTAACGGTACCTTTACACATAAAATGAACTGTATCAGAAAGGCTAAGCTACAGCATGTGCACAGAGCAGTGTACAGACCCCAAAGCCTTTTTTTTTAGCTCGTGACCATTCTATGCAAATGCTCATGCAGGAGCTAGGCAATTTTGAAACGTCTTCTAGCAATCATTGCAGGTGTCAGGACTTAAAGTCCCTCTCCCCTCAACAATCTGAAATATGTTTAAGCGCCTGTAACATATAAAAGAAACTTGCAAAATTGTACTCACCATTCAAAAGAAGTGATGTAGACAGTGGATGTATCTGCTGTGGCTCCAGGTCTCTGTTAGAAACCAGTAAAGGTGCTGTGGGCAGCCCCTGTCTAAGCTGTTCTAATTGCCTCCTCTGATGAGCCAGATTTATATGTTCCTGTAAACAACATGCACAGGAAGATTACACATTTACAAAAAACACAATAAATCCTTTACTACAAGTTTATGAAAATGATCCAGTGTGACTTATATTGCAATAAAAAACATGATGTGTCCATATTTTTTATTTTATCTTGAATGGAAAACCCAATACATGATACATACAGCAATTGCTAAAACTGTTGTCATCCTTGAAATTGTTCCAGAAAATGAAATATTTCTTCCAGAAAATGATTGCAATTACACTTGTTTTGTTATAAAAGAAAAAGTTATAAAGGCACATTGGACATAATTTTATATAAAACACCAAAAATGGGCTAGACAAAAATATGGTCACTTCTCCAAAATCATGGGTAAACTTTGTTTCAAGCAGATGATGTTCATTCAAACTCACCTGTGGCAAGTAACAGGTGTGGGCAATATGAAAGTCACACCTGAAACCAGATAAAAAGGGAGATGTTGACGCAATCTTTGCATTGTGTATCTGTGTGAGCAACACTAAGCATGGGGAACACACATATGAGTAGACAACTGTCTGAGGACTAGAGAACCAAAACTGTTGAACAATATCAACAATCTCAAGGATACAAGTCCATCTCCAGAGAGCTTGATGTTCCTTTGTCCATGGTGTGTAATATACTCAAGAAGTTTACAACCGATGGCACTGTAGCTAATCTCCTTGGACATGGAAAGCAGAGAAACATTGATGAAAAGGTTGCATTGCAGGATAGTGCGGATGTTGGATAAGCAGGCCCAATCAAGTTCCAAAAAAAATCAAGATGTTCTGCAGGCTCAGGGTACATCAGTGTCAGCACAAACTCCATCGATATTTGAGTGAAATTAACCGCTGTGGCAGGGGGATCCAGGAAAACCCCACTGCTGACACAAACATAAAAAAGCTAGACTGCAATTTGCCAAAATGTATGTAAGCCAAAATCCTAGGAATGCGTCCTGTGGACAGATGAGACCAAGATAGAGTATTTTGGTAAAACACATCATTCAATTGTTTGCCAAAAACAGAATGAGGCCTACAAAAGTACCTATCATCAAATATGCTGGAAGTTCAAAAAGCGTCCACCACCTAATTTCTCGATTGATCTGCGGAGACAGGTGGCACAGATGATCGAGAGAGAAAAGATTCCTGTTCCAGACCGACAGAAGCGGAATCTGCAGAGGATGGAAGTGTAGCAGGACATAGGGAACAGCTTCCATCGCTTGCACCATCCCACCAAGGACCTGCCTCCCGAAACAGAACAAAAGAGGAAATGGGCAACAAAGTGCCCAGGCTCCTTGTTGAAGGGCTAGGAAATTACCCTGAGGGCGAAGTACCAACCCTCGTGAGGTGTCCAAGTTCATCCCTAAAAGAGATATGTGCTGAGTCAAGACTGGTGAAGACTTGTTGAAGTTTATCAGCCAACCCAGAAGAGAAAGTGTATCCAAGGTTATACGGACACACTCCGTGCAGTTGCAGCGCCCCAGAGTCCTGGTTGTTGCAGTAATGTTATTCTTCCACCAGGGGGAGTGATATTACGTCTGATGGCACTAAAGGAGTTCACCCTGCCAGGTATCACAAACTATACACTACACTTCACACTCCAGTCCACCAGGGGGAGCAAAAGTTCTATCTACTAGGCCACTCCTCACATTAGGGTAAAACTGGTGGGTTGGATAGAAAGTTAGGGAGACGCTGCCTGGGCTTCACCCAGGGAGTTCCTGTCAGGCAGACAGCGGGAAAGGAGCAACACCACAAAGCTGCAGACAGAGGGCCCCAGACAGGGGTGGGATCCTGTCAGAAGCCTAGACAGAAAGACACGGAGCTGCGCCTGCCCCACGTGCGGCAGCATCCTAAGAAAGGATACAAAGAGAATTGTATTGTAGAAAGTGAGAAAGGAAGTCATAGCACAAGGAGAAGAAAACCAGAAGGAGTTCTGCCCTGAGAGAGGCTGCCTCCTTCTGAGGCGTGTAGCCGGTGGCCGGAACACCGAGGGAGTAATAGACTCTACGCTTTACTTCAGAGACCGGCAGGACAGTCAATTCCAAGTTGGATGCCCGACCTTAATGTGAATTCAGCAGGAAAAAAGAAAGAAACCAGAACGTATCGTTCCTAATCACGTCTGACCACTTTTAACTAACAACCCAGCATAGCCAGCCACTAGACTCTAAAACTTAACATTTAATATGTATACCTCTAAAATTATGTGTACTTTAAAAACAATTTGGTGCTCATGTTTAAACGTGCACTAGACAAGAAAAATGGCATGATCTCACCCAATTGCTGTCTCTCTTCTTGTTGTAGATTCTTGTGCTTATTGAGAGCACGGCATGGGATGGAGACCAATAAACCTTTTCCAATGGGGGGGAGAAGAAAAGAAAAAAAAAAAAAAAAAATATATAGGTAGGTGGGGGGGAAGGGTTTAAAGCTATCTTCCCTGTCGTGCCCCGTGTATAAGACTCCCGCCCTAACAAGGGCAGTCCCCAAGTTTGAGCCTACTTAATGAAGCCCTTTGGTTAGTATAACCACCCTGGATGATATGTCCTCTTTCTCTTCCCAACGCGTTTCCCTCCCCGTTACGGGGGTTCATCAGGGGAATAAAATGTCCAGGTTAAATGTCCAGGTTAATGGAGGTATTCTGCAGTGGCAGACATAACCTCATTCAGCGGCGTCCTCCATGTGAGGATAAGGCAGTCCCTCTCTTGTCCAATCTGGTTATCATTAAATAAGGGAGGGGGAGGCACCTAGATTCCAATCTGTCATCACTTCCTTTCAACTTGTGTCAATCATACACTTAGTTCAAATGTTTCAAACCTATCAAAAAGATCTAATATTGCATTCAGAATAGTTTTTCAGTACTTTAAGCGATCTATAAATACTCTTTAATTGGTTTCAAGGCCCTTTTTACCATTGAGCGTCCCTCAATAACACCTCTGTGCAATGGTGCATTTGCGCTCATACACTTAGTTCAGATGTTTCAACACCTATCAAAAAGATCTGATATTGTGTTCAGAGTAGTTTATCCAGTATTTTAAATGGTTTCAAGGCCCTTTTTACCATTGAGCGTCCCTCAATAACACCTCTGTGCAATGGTGCATTTGCGCTCACACACTTAGTTCAGATGTTTCAGCACCTATCAAAAAGATCTGATATTGTATTCAGAATAGTGTTAGGAATACTCTTTAATTGGTTTCAAGGCCCTTTTTACCATTGAGCGTCCCTCAATAACACCTCTGTGCAATGGTGCATTTGCGCTCATACACTTAGTTCAGATGTTTCAGCACCTATCAAAAAGATCTGATATTGTGTTCAGAATAGTGTTAGGAATACTCTTTAATTGGTTTCAAGGCCCTTTTTACCATTGAGCGTCCCTCAATAACACCTCTGTGCAATGGTGCATTTGCGCTCACACACTTAGTTCAGATGTTTCAGCACCTATCAAAAAGATCTGATATTGTATTCAGAATAGTGTTAGGAATACTCTTTAATTGGTTTCAAGGCCCTTTTTACCATTGAGCGTCCCTCAATAACACCTCTGTGCAATGGTGCATTTGCGCTCATACACTTAGTTCAGATGTTTCAGCACCTATCAAAAAGATCTGATATTGTGTTCAGAATAGTGTTAGGAATACTCTTTAATTGGTTTCAAGGCCCTTTTTACCATTGAGCGTCCCTCAATAACACCTCTGTGCAATGGTGCATTTGCGCTCATACACTTAGTTCAGATGTTTCAGCACCTATCAAAAAGATCTGATATTGTGTTCAGAATAGTGTTAGGAATACTCTTTAATTGGTTTCAAGGCCCTTTTTACCATTGAGCGTCCCTCAATAACACCTCTGTGCAATGGTGCATTTGCGCTAATATACTTAGTTCAAATGTTTCAACACCTATCAAAAAGATCAGAATAGTGTTAGGAATACTCTTTAATTGGTTTCAAGGCCCTTTTTACCACTGAGCGTCCCTCAATAACACCTCTGTGCAATGGTGCATTTGCGCTCATACACTTAGTTCAGATGTTTCAACACCTATCACAAAGATCTGATATTGTGTTCAGAATAGTTTATCCGGTATTTTAAATGGTTTCAAGGCCCTTTTTACCATTGAGCGTCCCTCAATAACAACTCTGTGCAATAGTGCATCTGCGCATGTTCCCTTAAGCTGGCGGCTCCTTAATCCTATCCTGGATATCCCAGGCTATTGCATTATCTTTGCGCTCTTAGGGCGACTTGGTACATGTTCCCATTGTACTTTGTCACCAATGTCCCCCGTTCCTTTTTATGTGCCTAGATATACATATCCGTGTATTAGAGCCACCGCACATACATACTCTTAGCCTATTCGGCTCCTCTATCACCTGACCTCAGGTCCTGGTCGGTGTTATCTGAATGCGCTTACCGGCACATGCGCCCCTCAATTAATCAGCTAGTTTATGAGCGCAGTTCCTAGTTCGTCTTCTGCGCCGGCCATCTCTTGCGCCTACGTTTTATCCTTTACCCTGTAACATTAAGACTCCTCAACAGGGAGAAAGGTACATAATTTGGGATCTATATGCGCTCTACATAGTACTTACTACGCTTTTAATTATTTAAGTAGACTGAGTCCCTACACTAGAGACACAGTAGAAGTCTCGGTACTCTGATTTCCCTACTCTGACATGCAATATCATTTTATAGTCATTTCTATATCATATTCTTGTACCTCCCTTATCCCAAGTATACATATATACATGATCCTTTCACCTTGTAGCGTGGCTGTTCACACACTAAGTGTGTGAGCGCAAATGCACCATTGCGCACCATTGCACAGAGGTGTTATTGAGGGACGCTCAATGGTAAAAAGGGCCTTGAAACCAATTAAAGAGTATTCCTAACACTATTCTGAACACAATATCAGATCTTTTTGATAGGTGCTGAAACATCTGAACTAAGTGTATGAGCGCAAATGCACCATTGCACAGAGGTGTTATTGAGGGACGCTCAATGGTAAAAAGGGCCTTGAAACCAATTAAAGAGTATTCCTAACACTATTCTGAATACAATATCAGATCTTTTTGATAGGTGCTGAAACATCTGAACTAAGTGTGTGAGCGCAAATGCACCATTGCACAGAGGTGTTATTGAGGGACGCTCAATGGTAAAAAGGGCCTTGAAACCATTTAAAATACTGGATAAACTACTCTGAACACAATATCAGATCTTTTTGATAGGTGTTGAAACATCTGAACTAAGTGTATGAGCGCAAATGCACCATTGCACAGAGGTGTTATTGAGGGACGCTCAATGGTAAAAAGGGCCTTGAAACCAATTAAAGAGTATTTATAGATCGCTTAAAGTACTGAAAAACTATTCTGAATGCAATATTAGATCTTTTTGATAGGTTTGAAACATTTGAACTAAGTGTATGATTGACACAAGTTGAAAGGAAGTGATGACAGATTGGAATCTAGGTGCCTCCCCCTCCCTTATTTAATGATAACCAGATTGGACAAGAGAGGGACTGCCTTATCCTCACATGGAGGACGCCGCTGAATGAGGTTATGTCTGCCACTGCAGAATACCTCCATTAACCTGGACATTTAACCTGGACATTTTATTCCCCTGATGAACCCCCGTAACGGGGAGGGAAACGCGTTGGGAAGAGAAAGAGGACATATCATCCAGGGTGGTTATACTAACCAAAGGGCTTCATTAAGTAGGCTCAAACTTGGGGACTGCCCTTGTTAGGGCGGGAGTCTTATACACGGGGCACGACAGGGAAGATAGCTTTAAACCCTTCCCCCCCACCTACCTATATATATTTTTTTTTTTTTTTTCTTTTCTTCTCCCCCCCATTGGAAAAGGTTTATTGGTCTCCATCCCATGCCGTGCTCTCAATAAGCACAAGAATCTACAACAAGAAGAGAGACAGCAATTGGGTGAGATCATGCCATTTTTCTTGTCTAGTGCACGTTTAAACATGAGCACCAAATTGTTTTTAAAGTACACATAATTTTAGAGGTATACATATTAAATGTTAAGTTTTAGAGTCTAGTGGCTGGCTATGCTGGGTTGTTTGCCCGACCTTAATACCTAAGAAGACACGGTGGCAAATTGTGGGGGTCGGGGCGTCTCTATAAACAAGCCTCAGGCCATCAGTCATACGGGTTTGTCCTATCCACACCATCTGGGGGACAGAGAGGAAGAAATAACATCTAGAACATCTACAACAGTTGTGAGGACCTTACCAAGTTGCTCAGCAGGGAGGTACTACAACACCCAGGCGCTAGTAGGAAGGCTACTGAATTCCACCTGGATAAGGGGACTCTGGATGTGCCTTCTGACCGGCCGGACTCTGCCTACCCTGTGGTCTGGTGCCCTGGACTGTGGATGTTGAAGCCTTCAGTAAAGGTAAAGAGACTGCAACCTTGTGTCTTCGTTATTCCCTGCGCCTTACAACATCCACCATCTACCAACTACACTCTGGGAAGCCCTGGGGACGTACTTCACCTGTGGGAAGGTATACCATCTAGCTGCCATAACATCACCCCAGCGGACCCCTAAGCAGCTTCGGTCACCCTGACCAAATACCACAGGTGGCGTCACGAACACTATCCCTTTAAAGACCTTGCCCATATATAAACTCTTTTACTGGACACCCCTGAGGGCCATGGACCGGGTCAGCCACCGTGACATCCCCCCGAACTGAAGGACCCAGTGCCGAGTACCCCATTGCCCTACACTGGGGGCGATCCACAGTCCTGAGAGAAAAGCCCTTTGATCAAAAAGGTCATCCAGGTATGGAAGGACGACCACGCCCCGAGAGTGCAGAATGGACATGATGGCCGCCACAACCTTGTGAACACTCTGGGAGCAGTGGCAAATCAGAAGGACTGTAAAATTGAAAAAGTTCCCCCACTAACAGCGAAACGCAGGAAGCTTTGGAGTAACTTGGGCCTACTATTTAGTGACGGAGGTATTGAAGAAAACTCTAACCTAAATCCAGAAGACACTAGGTCTCTGACCCATTCTTCCTGAACAACGGAAAGTCGGTTATGACGAAATAGAAGTAGACATCGGCCCAGCCTGCTGTAGTCGACTAGATAAGACATAGATTCATTTGGCCTAAAATCTGTGGGACTTGAGTTGGTTTTAACCCCTTAATGACCAGAGCTTTTTTGGGTTTTGCATTTTCATTTTTAGCTCTCCTCCTTCCCAGAGCCATAACTTTTTTATTTTTCCGTCAATATGGCCATGTGAGGGCTTAGTTTTTGCAGGACGAGTTTTACTTTTGAACGACACTGTTGGTTTTACCATGTCGTGTATTAGAAAACGGCAAAAAAATTCTAGGTGCGATGAAATTGCAAAAAAAAAGTGCAATCCCACACTGTTTTTTTGTTTGTCTTTTTTTGCTAGATTCACTAAATGCTAAGGGTATGTGCACACGATGCGGATTTGCTGCGGATCCGCAGCGGATTTTTCCGTGCAGAAACGCTGCAGATCTGCACTGTGATGTACAGTACAATGTTATTAAATGGGGGGAAAAAAAGCTGTGCAGATGGTGCGGAAAAATCAGTGCGGAATTACTGCGGATTTTAAAGAAGTGCATGTCATTTCTTTTGTGCGGATCTGCAGCGTTTCTGCACCTCTCCATGTTAAAATTCCACAGTGGCAAAATCCGCCTCAATTCCACATAAAAACTGCACAAAAACCGCGGCTGCGGATTCTGTCAGGAGATGCGGATTTTGTGCAGAAAATTCTGCACCTCTTTTCCTACGTGTGCACATAGCCTAAAACTGACCTGCCATTATGACTCTTCAGGTCATAACGAGTTCATGGACACCAAATATGTCTAGGTTATTATTATTATTTTTTTTATCTAAGTGGTGAAAAAAAATTCCAAAGTTTGCTAAATAAAGAAAAAAAAAATTGCGCTTTTCTGATACCCGTAGCGTCTCCAATTTTGGTGATCTTGGGTTGGGTGAGGGCTTATGTTTTGCGTGCCGAGCTGATGTTTTTAATGATGCTGTCAGGGATCCCGGGTGTAACTACTGCCGGGAGGCTACTCGCCACAGTAAGGGAGCCCAGAGCAGAACGGCGGAGAACTCACTGGGTAGCAAGCAGGACCTGACCCATGTGACAGAGGGGGAGTGGCCAGGGGCGGAGCCCGGCACCGGGGTGCAAAGGAGGCAAACGGTGCCTGAGAGTAGTCAAACGTGTCGTGGTCAATAACTAGGAGTTAAGCGAGGTACTGGACGGTGAGATAGAAGCATAGTCTGGTGGAAGCCATAGGTCAGAAAGCCGAGTAAGCGAAAGACTAGAAACACAAAGCAGAGAAGCCGAGAAAATCAAAAGGACCAGATCGAGCACGGAGAGCAAACAAACACAGTATGCACTCCCACACCAGGGGGTCAGACACAGCCAGAACAAAAGTATAACTGACAGAGAATCCTAGTCCAGTGTGGATATAAATATCCTTTACAGATCCAAAAGGAGGCCACAACAATTAACCCTTAGAGGGCAGGGCATTAACCCTGTCTAAACCATGACAGATACCATTTCGGTGCTGATATGTTCTTTTGATCGCCCGTTATTGCATTTTAATGCAATGTCGCGACGACCAAAAAAAGTAATTCTGGCGTTTTTCTTTTTTTTTTCGCTACGCCGTTTAGCGATCAGGTTAATCCTTTTTTTATTGATAGATCGGGCGATTCTGAATGCGGCAATAGTTTGACAGTGGCATTTAACTAGTTAATAGGCGCGGTTGGATCGTAATTCTGCCCGCGCTTATTGCGGGCACATGTCAGTTGTTCAAAACTGCTGACATGTCCTGCCTTTGATGCGAGCTCACCCCCGGAGCCTGCATCAAAGCAGGTGTTCTGCCATCGGACGTACTATTCCGTCCGATGGCAGAAAGGGGTTAAGCGAGACCTGGGCACTCCTGTTCCCACGGGGAAGCACTCCGAGCCGGAAGAGATGCCTAGTTTTTAGCTGGGGAAAGAATTTATATTTTCCTCCTGTGGCGTCAGAGATAAGCGCAGCACAGTTAGCCGAGTCTAGGGACAGGTGCAACAAATATTCCCCGTCCAAGGAGATCTGATTGGATAGTTCTGCTGCTTCCGGAGGAAGGTCACTGTCCCATATGGTCCTACTCATGGTATCGGGATTCTGTCCATTCCATCCTCAACACAGGGGAAAGAAGGGGAATCTCGCCTCTATAGTCTGCTGACCTGGGAGGCGTTTGTCCGGTCGCTCTCTGTGCTAACAAACTATGTCCTTGAATTAGTGGTTGTCCTTTTAACGAACACAGCGTGATCCGAGACAGAACTAAGGTCCTCGTCAACCTTTAACGTATGGTTAACGGCTTCAATGAGCCTGTCCACCGTCACCTGTTCGAGCTTTCTAGTCCATAAGCCAAGAGCTTAACCGTTGAGCCTTTGGCTCAAACGGCGTATCCGGTGAGTCTATGTCAAGGTGCATGTCAAATTCTGACACAGAATCGTGAATGCTAGAGGCCTGGGGTCGGACGAGGGGAGAAGGACCGTGCGCCTTCCAGACATCGCCGCTGTTCATCAGGGACGAAGGAGAGGGGGGGCGCATGGACACTGTAAATGCCTCTGGACATCCAAAAGGTTAATTCCCCGAGGATGGGTCAGGGCTGTTGGTCGGGAGCAGGATAAAAGGGTGAGATGGGCCTGGGTGCAGAGGGGGTATGTGGAAGCGACACTCCACGTTCCTGTCTGTTGCTGGTGTGGGGAGAGCGGTACCCTGAATGGATCCGTTGCCCTGGAACATCACAGGCATGCCCATAACACAAAAAAACTGGTTCAGGAGGGGGTACGTGGAGGCAACACTCTGCGTTTGGATCCGTCGCCCCTGTGTAATCTGTGTATTTTTCGCTTGAGGTCGACCCCTGCTGACCGTGAATCTCCGAGGCAGGCTGCTGAAGACCCCGGTCGATAATGGAGGTGACATAATGCACCACAATATGCCCCCTATGTGCCAATATCCACTGCTGGGAAGGGCAAATGGGGCTGATGTGTTTTCTGCAGGACCAGAGCACTTACCCAGGTACTGTTACCCGTGAGTGCTGCAGGTCCGTTGTGCCCCCTTTAAAGCGCCGCTGGGATCTGCACAGTGTTGCACCAGCATGTGAGAAGAATGTCCGGGTGGATAAAGATTGCCCCCGGGAGTTGGAGAGTCAGTCTGTGGAAGTCCTGCAGTGATCGAGTAGAGCCAAATCGGGGGGCGGGGCTACTGGAGCATCATCGCCCGGTGGACAGAGCCTTGGATTGCTCCGTGAAAAGGCCCAAGCCGGGGCCTAAATTTTTGTGGCCAGTGGGAGGACTCTTCCGGTTTGTGGCCTAGAATGGGCCGAAACCGGGGCCTAAATTTTTAGCGCCAGCCGTAACGCGACTGGGAGGAAAGGGATCATCTGCGCTCTAAGGAGCCCTCTGCATGCAACTTACCCGCGATGTGCTGTGAAGAAAACCTTCGGATGAGAACACAGAGCCCGGCTGCTGTGCCTGCAGGTCAGCTCTGCAGCGTGGATGTTGCAGGGGAGCCCTCCATCCACCATCCCTTTGTTAGGGAGATGGAGAGGGACCGTCCGACTCTTTCCATTATCGCAGTTCTATCAGTGGTGATGCAGTGAGGGCCACAGAGACGCCATAGATGTCTCTGTACATCCTGGAGGTTAACTCAGGGCTGTTGGTCCAGCCATAATAAGCCTGGCTTCAGGAGGGGGTAGAGGAGGCATAACTTGCAACAGTGCAGAACGGGGTACGTGTAGGCGTCACTCCACATTCTCATCTGTTGTTGGTTTGGGAGATCAGATCCCTGAAGGGATCCGTCGCCCCTGTAATCTTTGAAAAAGATAGTAAAAAGTAAAAATAGAAAGTAAAAAATTGTGGTCTGAAGACCAGACCCATGTGCCTCCTACGGACACTAAGCATGAACTGGTTCGGCTGGAGCCAGTGTGTGGGTGTATCCTACAGGGGAGGAGCTAAGTTTTTTGTATTCACTTAGTGTCAGCCTCTTAGTGTTGTGAATTCCGCTCTTGGGCTTCCTCCGGTGGTTGTAAGTGGCACTTTTGTGAGTTCTGCTCTTGGGCTCCCTCTTGTGGTTTCTAGTGGTATGGCTGCTCCTTGGAGTTAGCTGTCATCAGCTGCCTCCACTTATCGTCTCTTCTGCTCGGCTATTTAGGCCTGGCTCTTTCTTCAGCCAGTGCCACTTGTAAATGGTTCCTGGTTGGATTCACATCTCTTTGGAGTTCCCTGTTATCCTGACCAGTTCAGCAAAGCTAAGTTTTTGCTTGCTCTTTTCTGTCCATAGTTTGTGGACTTATCCATTCTGTACTTTCTTTGTTTGTCCAGCTTATCAGTGTGAATTTATTCTGTCTTGCAGGAAGCTCTGGGAGGCAGATTTGCCCTCCACACCTTTAGTCAGGTGTGGAGATTTTTTTGTAAACTCTGCATGGATTTTTGTAGTGTTTTATACTGACCGCACAGTATTCCATCCTGTCCTATCTATTTAGCTAGACTGGCCTCCTGTGCTCATCCTTGTTTCATTCTGTGTATGTATTTTCCCTCTCCACTCATAGTCATTATTTGTGGGGGGCTAATCTATCCTTTGGGGATTTCTCTGAGGCAAGATAGCTTTCCTGCTTCTTTCTTTAGGGGTAGTTAGCTCTTAGGCTGTGACGAGATGCCTAGGGAGAGTTAGGAGCATTCCACGGCTACTTCTAGTGTTGTGTTGAGCTTAGGGACTGCGGTCAGTACAGTTACCACTTCCTTCAGAGCTCGTTCCATGTTGCTCCTAGACCACCGTATCATAACAGTACAAGTGGCCAAAAATGAATTAAATGCATCTCAAAAGAAGGAAAATAAAGTTCAGAACCATTTTTTTTTCTGTGCTCTGGTTTGTCTTTTTTTTCCTCTTGATATCTGGGTGGTTCAGGATATATGCTTTGGCATGGATGTTCAGGGTTTGTTTTCTCGTGTGGATCAACTTGCTGCAAGAGTACAGAGTATCCAGGACTATGTTGTCCAGACTCCGGATTTAGAGCCTAGAATTCCTACTCCTGAATTGTTTTTTGGGGACAGATCCAAGTTTTTGAACTTTAAAAATAACTGCAAATTGTTTTTTGCTTTGAAACCCCGTTCTTCTGGTGATCCCATTCAGCAAGTAAAAATCATCATATCCTTGCTGCGTGGTGACCCTCAAGACTGGGCTTTTTCTCTTGAAACAGGGGATCCGGCATTATTGAATGTAGATGCATTTTTTCAAGCGCTCGGATTATTGTATGACGAACCTAATTCTGTGGATCATGCAGAAAAAACCCTGTTGGCCTTGTGTCAAGGTCAGGAAGCGGCAGAGTTATACTGCCAGAAATTTAGAAAATGTTACCGTATATATTTGAGTATAAGCCGAGATTTTCAGCCCATTTTTGGGGCTGAAAGTCCCCCTCTCGGCTTATACTCGAGTCATATACTCGGGGGTCGGCAGGTGAGGGGGAGCGGGGGATGTGTAGTTATACTTACCTGCTGCGGCGCGGTCCCTGCAGTCCCTGGCTTCCCCGGCGCTGCAGATTCTTCCTGTACTGAGTGGTCACATGGCACCGCTCATTACAGAAATGAATAGGCGGCTCCACCTCCCATAGGGGAGGAGCCGAATATTCATTGCTGTAAATGATCGGTAACTGTGACCGCTCAATTACAGGAAGAAGCTGCAGCGCCGGGGAAGCCAGGGACTGCAGGGACCGCGCCAGGAGCAGGTAAGTATACGGGGAGTGCAGCGCTGCGCTGTATTTACCTGCTCCTCGCTCCGGTGCGGCTCTGTCTGCAGTGTCTCCTGGCTGTGACGCTCAGGTTAGAGGGTGCGATGACGTAGTCAGTGCGCGCCCTCTGCTGAGCGTCAGTGCTGGAGACGGAGCCGCACGAGGAGCAGGTAAATATTGAAAGCGCTGGCATCCTGAGAAAGAGAGGTGAGTATGTGATTATTTTTTTTATTGCAGCACCAGCAGCATTCTATATGGCACAGCATTATATATGGAGCATCCATGGGGCAATAATGAACTGTGCAGAACATTATATATGGCACAGCTTTATAAGGAGCATCTATGGGGCCATAATCAATGGTGCAGAGCATTACATATGGGGCACAGCTTTATAAGGAGCATCTATGGGGCCATAATCAACGGTGCAGAGCAATATATATAGGGCACAGCTATGGGGCAATAATGAACGGTGCAGAGCACTATATGGCACAGCTATGGGGCAATAATGAACGGTGCAGAGCACTATATGGCACAGCTATGGGGCAATAATGAACGGTGCAGAGCACTATATGGCACAGCTATGAGGCAATAATGAACGGTGCAGAGCACTATATGGCACAGCTATGGGGCAATAATGAACGGTGCAGAGCACTATATGGCACAGCCATGGGGCCATAATGAACGGTATGGAGCATCTATTTTTATTTTTGAAATTCACCGGAAGCTGCTGCATTTTCCACCCTAGGCTTATACTCGAGTCAATAAGTTTTCCCAGTTTTATTGTGGCAAAATTAGGGGGGTCGGCTTATACTCGGGTCGGCTTATACTCGAGTATATACGGTACTTATTAAGTATTTTGTCTGACATATCTCTGATTTAGGGACATGAAAATTCAAAATTGGAAAATTGCTAAATTTTCGCCAAAATTCCGTTTTATTCACAAATAAACGCAAGTCATATCAAAGAAATGTCATCATTATACACTACTCCAGCCATCCCCGTCCTCTTATGCTGCCTTCTGAGGGTGATCTTTAGAGAAACAGGTGAGATACACCCAATCTTTTATTACCTGCACTGATTTCGTTGTGAGCACTTTTTAATAGTCTGTGTCATATATATGTTCTATTGGTGTGTGAAGTATTTTACCACTCATATATTAAAAGTTACGTTTTCTGGTATCCCATACGAAAAAAAAGGTGAAAGAAGCTTGTTGATGGTTATAGGAAGCGATTGATTACAGTTATTTATTCCAAAGGCCGTGCAACCATACATTAAGTTGAAGGTGACAATTTTGTCTGGGCCATTTAGGGGGTTGGGTGTCAAATGATGTCCAATTTGCCTTTTTTTTCCTCTCTTTTTTTGTTTTGTTCCAATACACACAAAGGAAATAAACATGTGTAAAACAAATCGTGTGTAATTACAATAATTATCTGGGAGAAATAGAGGGATTTTTTTGGTACTTACCGTAAAATCTCTTTCTTGGAGCCTTCATTGGAGAACACAGATAACCGTGGGTGTATGCTGCTGCTGCTAGGAGGCTGACACTATGCAAAAAAGGAAAAAGAGTAGCTGCTCCCTGGCAGCATACACCCACCGACAGGCACCAAGCACCTCAGTTGGTGTAAAAAGCAGTAGGAGAACTCAGAATGCATAAATACCAACTAAACCAGGGCGCTCAAGCCCCAAACACGGTACAAGAACAAATAAGCAGGGAGGGTGTTGTGTCCCCCAATGAAGGCTTCAAGAAAGAGATTTTACGGCAAGTACCAAAAAATCCCTCTTTCTTTATCGCTTCATTGGGGGATACAGATAACCGTGGGACATCCAAAAGCAGTCGCAGAAAAGGGTGGGTAAAAAAAGACTAAGAGAAGGGCTCAGGTCGGCCGGTGTGCAACCGCCGCCTGCAGTACCTTCCTACCAAAACCTGCATCAGACGAGGCCTGTGTATGGACCCGATAGAACCTCGTAAAAGTGTGCAAAGACGAACAGCCCAAGAAGCTCCGACAGCTCTGGTGGAGTGGGCCCGCACCCAGGGAGGGGGCCGTGTCTCATGAACATGGTAGGATTCCATTATCGCTGATCGAATCCAGCGAGAGATCATGGATTTGGACGCTTGAAGGCCTTTCCAGCGACCCTCAGAGATGACAGAGAATCGGATTAGCGAAAGGGGGCAGTTCTAGAAAGACAGACCCGAATGGCCCTGACCATGTCCAGTTTGTGAAGAGACTTCTCCAGGGGATGAACCGAGGAAGGGCAAAATGAGGGAAGGACGATGTCCTCATTGATGTGGAAAGAAGATACCACCTTGGGAAGGAACGCAGGGACAGGTCAGAGAACTACCTTGTCCTGAGGAAGAATCAGAAACGGGGAACGGCAGGATAAGGCTGCCAACTCGGAGACCCTCCTGATTGATGTGATAGCAATGAGGAAGGCCACCTTCCAAGAGAGAAGGGAAAAAGAAACATCCTGAAGAGGTTTGAAGGGAGCAGCCTGAAGAGCACCGAGAACCAGGTTGAGATCCCAAGGTTCCAAAGGGGAACGGAAGGGAGGAGCAAGATGCGCAACTCCCTGGAGGAAGGTCTTTACCTGAGAAATGGAAGACAAGTCCCTTTGGAAAAGAATGGACAAAGCGGAGACTTGGCCCTTTAGGGTACTGAGGGACAGTTCCGAATCGAGACCTGACTGAAGGAAGCCAAGAAAGTCCGGAAGGGAAAAGGACATAGGAAAAACCTGGTTGTTTCACACCACCGGAAAAAGGCCTTCCAGTACCTGTGGTAAATGCGAGAAGAAGCCGGCTTTCTGGCTTTGATCATGGTCTCTATGACCTGTTGAGAAAAACTGGACTCCCTTAGGACCGTGGCCTCAACGGCCATGCCGTTAAACTCAGAGACTGAGAACTCCCTGTGAGAGAAGGTTTGGGCGTCTCCAAGGGGTATCGGGCGAGCATGTTCACGAGTTCCACGTACCAAGGTCATCTTGCCCAGTCTGGCGCTATCAGGATAACTGGAATTCCCTCCAACTTTATCTTCTTTACTACCCTTGGGATCAAGGGAAGAAGGGGGAACAGGTAAGAAAACTGAAACTGGGACCACGGCATTACCAGAGCATCGTGGCCGATGTCCAGAGGGTCCCGGGATCTGGCTACAAACTGAGGTACCTTGTGGTTCATCCGAGACGCCATAAGGTCGACGTCCGGAGTGCCCCAGCAATGACAACTTTGATCGAAGACTGAGGGATGGAGAGACCACTCGCCCGCTGCCAGACCTTGGTGGCTGAGGAAATCGGCTGCCCAATTTTCGAACCCCGGGATGTGAACGGCTGATATGGCCGGAACGTGACGTTCCGCCCACTTTAGAATTTTTGCAGTTTCCGCCATCACCTGACTGCTGCGAGTCCCGCCATGGTGGTTCAAGTACGCCACGGCCGTGGCGTGGTCCGATTGAATGCAGACGGGACGGCCGGTCAGGAGAGACTGCCAGTGGCATAGGGCAAGGAAGATTGCTCTGATCTCCAGGAGATTGATAGGAAGAAGAGCCCCCTGGGCGGTCCAGCGGCCCTGCGCTGTGTGTTGTCAGAAGACTGCTCCCCATCCGAGTAGGCTGGCATCGGTGGTGATGACCTGCCACCGAAGGGGAAAGAAGGACCTCCCTCTCAGGACTGAAGAGGACAGAGTCCACCAGGTTTGAGACTGCCGTACCTGGAGAGGAAGACGAACAGTACGGTCCAAAGAGATCGCGGACCTGTTCCAAGCGGACAGAAGAAACAGCTGGAGAGGGCGAGTGTGGAACTGGGCGAAGGGTACGGCCTCCCAGACAGAACCGTAGTGAGCGGGGAGCTGGGTGTTTTAGAGATCGGACTGCTTTGCAGAGAACGGTGAACTTGTCCTTCGGGAGAAAGACCCGAGCCAAGTTCATGTTGAATTTCATGCTCAGGAAGGACAGGCACTGGGAAGGAATCAGAGAGGACTTGTCTCAGTTGATGATCCAGCCGAGACGAGTCAGAGTGTCCAGAGAGATTTGGAGACTTCGAGCAGTCTTGATGGGATGATCCCTTGATCAACAGGTCATCCAGGTAAGGGATAAATAGAATCCCCCTGGAACGAAGGATGGCCATGACCGTCGCCCTCCACATGTCATGAGGATCATCCAGGGGCCCATGAAAAGGAGGGTCGCTGGATCACAGATCCTTCATCCAGAAGACGGCATCAACCCCCTAAACGAAGGGGGGAGGTCACCGCTGGTGACAACCATCTTCCTCTCAGCCCTCTCCGAGGAGAGGGGTGAGGGGGACATTTGGCCACGACAGCCACCATTTCGACCATGGAGCACCTGTGAAGGTGACAGGGGATAAAGTCCTGCCAGCGGCCTGAGAGATGCGATATGGGTGACACTACACTGCTCACTCAGCCGCCTCTCTTGGTAAGGCAGAGTGAAAATAACACCCTGATTCCCTGGATTGCAGTATCTGAAAAACAAAGAAGCAAGTTACAAAAAGCAACAAACCTGTAAGGAAACAAAGGTTAGCTGCGGATCTGAACATCCAGGTCCGTCTCCTACAGACACTAAGCACAAACTGAGGTGCTTGGTGCCTGTCGGTGGGTGTATACTGCTAGGGAGGAGTTACTCTTTTTCCTTTTTTGCATAGTGTCAGCCTCCTAGCAGCAGCAGCATACACCCACGGTTATCTGTGTCCCCCAATGAAGAAATAAAGAAACTTCATTTTCTGGAACAATTTCAAGGTTGCCAACATTTTCGACCATGACTGTAAATCTCCTATTACAGAACTTGGATATCAAGATTATAACACCCAACATGCTCTAGAATAGACTATCCAGCAATTGTTCCGGCAACTCATTATCCTTAAATCAAAAAATAAATCAAAGATTGTTAAAGCTCTTCCTAGCTATGCTAATGTCTGACATAGACCAATAGACTAAATTTGGTTTCTACACCATGCTCCTTCTACTAGAGGCCGCTTTTCCATAATGTCTAAGCCTGTGGATATTGATACTGTATGCTGCTTTATTCTCTGTAATTCATATACAGCCACTCTCTTCAATGACATTTCCTTACTTGGTGAAGATGTTCCTCCCGTTGTCTTAAATATTCCAGTTGCCCTTGAATGGATCTCAGCCTTTCCTGGTGTCCAGACTCCACCTTTCTGGCTTCACCTAAAGCTTTTTCTCCATCTTCATAACGTTGAGAGGCCAGCTATAGTAAGACAAAAGTATGAAGATGCTCACAATTGTGCACTGTCCTACTAATATGTTAAGTTACATGCTACTTTGTCACAGTGGACCTTCAGTGTTCTACTTAAAACTGGGATCACATCTTTATTGCACCCAGATTTAGACAATTTATTTTCCTTGCAGGGCCCCATTCACCCAAAATCAGCTACTGTTGTTGTGTCTTATTCTTTGGTTAATTAATAAACTACAAACAGAAGGGTTTGGATTTATACCCCTTTGAGGTTACCCATTTGTCAATTTATCTTAATATTAGCTGTACTACCCGGCTTCGCCCGGGTTAAAGGGAACCTGTCACCCCCCACCCCCCCAGGCGTTTTTAACTAAAAGAGCCACCTTGTGCAGCAGTAATGCTGCATTCTGACAAGGTGGCTCTTTTAGTTCTGGGTGCTGTAACTGCCGAAATAATCAGTTTTGTAATTTGTCCTAAATACCTTTTCTTCAGTCAAGGAGGCAGGCCTTTCCCCCCTGCTGCAGACGCTAGACAGCCGTCACTCAAATCTTGTGAATCCTGTGAATCCCAGCCCCGCAGTGTCTTCTTATTTATTCATACTACGGTGCTGGGATTCACAGGCAGGGCGTCCGCAGAGGCGCAGTCAGCTGGACTGCATATGAGGACAGATGGGCAGCGCTCACTGCGCCTGCCCAAGGCAGGAGAAAAGAGCGCAGGTGCCGGCTCATCTCAAGACAGCGGTGAGGAGGCGGC
Source organism: Ranitomeya imitator (assembly GCF_032444005.1). Taxonomy (NCBI): domain Eukaryota; kingdom Metazoa; phylum Chordata; class Amphibia; order Anura; family Dendrobatidae; genus Ranitomeya; species Ranitomeya imitator. The sequence continues at coordinate 560,460,477 of NC_091283.1, forward strand.
GCCCGGCGCCAAGAAGATTTGAGTGACGGCTGTGTGGCGTCTGCAGCAGGGGGAAAAGGCCTGCCTCCTTGACTGAAGAAAAGGTATTTAGGACAAATTACAAAACTGATTATTTCGGCAGTTACAGCACCCAGAACTAAAAGAGCCACCATGTCAGAATGCAGCATTACTGCTGCACAAGGTGGCTCTTTTAGTTAAAAACGCCTGGGGAGGGGTGACAGGTTCCCTTTAATAACTGCTGTGTACTCACCGTAAAATCCTTTTCTCCGAGCCACTCATTGGGGGACACAGAACCATGGGTGTAATGCTGCTGTCACTAGGAGGCTGACACTAAGTTGAGACAAAAAAAGTTAGCTCCTCCCCTGCAGTATACACCCTCATGCTGGCTTCCAGAGACCCAGTTCAGTGTAAAAGCAGTAGGAGATTATTAACAACATATAACATAACAATATTAGAGTACAACATGACAGAGTAAGCAAAGAGCCAAAAAGAAAACAAGCTATAAGGCTAACAGGGTGGAAGCTGTGTCCCCCAATGAGTGGCTCGGAGAAAAGGATTTTACTGTGAGTACACAAAAATCTCTATTGCTCCTTCACCACATTGGGGGACACAGAACCATGGGACGTCCCAAAGCAGTCCCTGGGTGGGGAACAATATAACCCAATAACTCCGTGTACCAACTGACTATAAATGCGCAACAGCTGCTTGCAGAACACGTCTGCCAAGGGCCGCATCCGCAGAAAATTGAGTGTGGACATTGTATTGCTTCGTGAAGATATGCAGGCTGGGCCATGTTGCGGCCTTGAAAACCTGCTCTGCCGACGCCTGGTGCCGAATGGCCCAGGAAGCACCCACCAACCGAGTTGAGTGTGCCCTAATCCCTGCCGGGATAGCTCTGCCCCTGACCCATAAGATTCTTGAATAGCTGATCGGATCCATCTGGCTATCGTGGTTTTAGAAGCGGCTAAACCCTTTCTGTGACCCTCTGGGAGCAAGGGGGCAGTCCTAGAAACGTACCTCCTGAGGGCCCTTACCACGTCCAAGGTGTGAAGGGCCTTTTAAACCCTATGTCTTGGCTGTGGGCAAAAGGAGGGAAGAACGATATCTTCATTAAGGTGGAAGGATGAAACCACCTTGGGAAGAAAAGACGGAGATGGACGTAGGACTACTGTATCTTGATGGAAGGAAAGGAAGGGCGCCCGGCAAGAGAGGGCGGCCAACTCTGAGACTTGCCTGATAGAGGTTACTGCCAGAAGGAAGGCGATCTTCCAGGAGAAGACAATCAGCAAGACATCTTGCAGAGGTTCAAAAAAGGACTCCTGAAGAACACTCAGAACCAAATTGAGATCCCAAGTCTCTAACGGCATTCAATAGGAGGTTACCATGTGAGAGACCCCCTGAACGAAAGTCCTGACCTGCAGGTTAGCAGCAATCCTACGTTGGAACAACACGGATAATGCCGAGATCTGACCCTTGAGAGAACTGAGCGCCAGAATGGAATCCAAACCGGACTAGAGAAATTCCAGAATGGAGGAAATAGAAAAGGCGAGAGGAGGACGTCCACGGAGCCTGCACCATGAGAAGAAGGCTTTCGAGGTGCGGTGATAAATGGGAACGGAAGACGTCTTGCGAGTGCTAATCATGGAGGCAATGACTTGCTGGGAGAAACCAGCTTGAGTTAGGATCCAGGTTTAAACAGCCACGCCGTTAAACGTAGGGCCCCTGAGTTCTGGTGGCAGATCGGCCCTTGGCGAAGCAGATCTGGGCGATCTGGTAGCCGCCAGGGAACGTCGGATACGAGTTGAACGAGCTCTGCATACCACGTTCGACGTGGCCAATCCGGGGCGACTAGGATCAAAGGAACCCCCTCCATCTTGATTTTCCGGATTACCTTCGGTAGTAAAGGAAGCGGAGGAAACACGTACGGGAGATGGAACTGATGCCATGGGAATATCAGTGCGTCCACCCCGATGGCTTGAGGATCCCGAGAACACGCTACGAAGTTGGAAACCTTTGTGTTCAATCTGGACGCCATCAAATCCACATCCGGAGTCCCCCAGCGAAGACAAATCTGCTGGAAGACCTCCGGATGGAGTTCCCACTCCTCCGAGGCGAGACCCTGATGGCTGAGGAAGTCCGCTGCCCAGTTCTTGATGCCTGGAATGTGCACTGCAGAAATGGTGGGGCGGTTGTGCTCGGCCCAATGGAGAATATGAGAGACTTCCCGCATTGCTGCCCTGCTGCGGGTACCCCACTGATGGTTTACATAAGCCACAGCTGTGACGTTGTCTGATTGAACTCGAATTGGGTGACCCGCAAGGAGGAAGTGGAAATGTCTCAGGGCAAATCTGATAGCTCGAATCTCCAAGATGTTTATCGGAAGTCTCGACTCTCGAATCGTCCAACGTCCCTGGGCAGTGTGGTGGCAAAATACCGCTCCCCAACTGAGGAGACTGGCGTCGGTAGTTACCACCAGCCAGTGAATTGGGAGAAAAGACCTTCCCTGGCTGAGAGATGACTCCAAAGTCCACCATTTGAGCACTTGCCTGATCCGCGGGGACAGAGGACATGGCCGATCGAGGCATAGGGACTCCTGTCCCAATTGTCCAGTAGAGCCTACTGTAAGGGGCAGAGATGCAGTTGGGCAAAGGGAACCGCTTCCATTGCGGCCACCATTTTCCCCAGGATCCTCATGGCAAAACAAATGGAATGAGGGAAGGGACGACAAAGTGTCCGGGTTCCCTGTTGAAGCGCTTGGGCCTTGGACCGAGGAAGTAGGACCAGCCCCTTGGACATGTCCAGGATCATGTCTAGGAAGGAGATTCGTCAGGATGGAACTGGAGAGGACTTGTCTAAGTTGATTAGCCAGCCCAGGCGTGAAAGGGTATCCAAGGTAATGCGGACGCTTGCTTCGCAGGCCTGATAGATGACCTCCTGATCAAAGGTCCGTCCTAAGTATGGCAACACGACCACTCCTCGTGAAGGAAGAATGGCCGTGACCGCCGCCATGACCTTTGTGAATACCCTGGGCGTGGTGGCAAGGCCGAAGGGTAAGGCTGTGAATTGAAAATAGTCCTCTTGGATGGCAAAACACAGGAACCTTTGATGTGGCGGGAAGACTGGGATATGGAGGTAAGCATCTTTGATGTCTATTGATGCTAAAAATTCTCCTCTCTCCATTGAGGAGATAACTGACCGGAGGGATTCCATCCTGAAATGCCAGACCTTTACATATTTGTTTAGGAGCTTTGAATCCAAAATAGGGTGCACCATCCCATCCTTTTTTGGAACGACGAAGAGGTTTGAGTAAAAACCTCTGAATCTCTCGTGTTCTGGAACCGGAACAATGACCCCGTTTTGGCAGAGAGACTCGATGGCACGATGAAACGCACGAGACTGAGCTCCTGAACTTGGAAGACGAGAGGGAAAAAACGAGCTGGAGGGGAGGCGATGAAGTCTATTTTGTAACAGGAAGACACTAGCTCTCTGACCCATTCGTCATGAATGGCGGAAAGCCAGACATGTTGAAAGAGAAGCAGGCGTCCGCCTACTTTGGTTGTGTCGACCGGAAGACTCCCCGGGTCATTGTGAAGGAAATCTGGAGGGCCTGGATCCCCTAGTTCTGGGTTGCCTAGGCTTACCTGGCCAGGACTGATTTGGCCTGTATGAGGGCCGAGAGTCTCTGTCTGTACGTGGAGAACATTCTGATCTGGACGAGGCTGTGGATGAGGACCAGAAAGGGCTACTGCGAAAGGGCCGAAAGCGAAAATGTTGCTGATGATGAAAAGCAGTTTTAGGCCTGTGCTGCGGGAGGAATATGCTTTTCCATCCTGTAGCATCGGAAATAAGCTGGTCTAGTTTTTCTCCAAACAGACGTCCGCTCTGAAAAGGCAGAGAAATCAGAGACTTTTTAGAAGATGAATCCACGCGCCACTCTCTAAGCCATAGTGCTCTTCTAATGGTGACGGCGTTTGAGGCAGTAATTGCCGCACAGTCTGCTGCGTCTAAAGACGCGTACATCACATAGTCTGCAGCCACATCGATTTGTTTGACGAGATCCGCCGCTTCAGACAGAAGAGACTGGTCCTGAATGGATTTTGCAAGGGCATCTGCCCAAAAAAACATTGCTTTTGCGACCCATGCCGCAGCGAAGGAAGGGAATAGCGAGGAACCTGAGGCCTCATACACTGAGCGAGCTATGGAATCTATTTGGAGTTCTGTGGGATTTTTAATTGAAGCACCATCAGGTACAGACAAAAGCGTTTTGGTAGCCAAACGCGATACCGGAGAATCTACTAGTGGAGGTTCCGTCCAATCTTTGACAAGATCAGCGGAAAAGGGATACTTCGTTCCCAGGGTCTTTTTACCTGTAAAGCGCTTATCCGGTCGCTCCCTGTGTCGCCGGACTATCTCCAAAAAGTCCGGATGAGAGGCGAACACTCTAAGGGATCGCTTGGTTCTTGTAAAAGAAACCGCATGATCCGGAGCCGAATTAGGGTCATCATCAACCTTTAGCGCATGATTGACAGCTTCAATGAGGGAATCCACAGTCGCCTGAAACTCCGGAGAATCCGGGTCCAAGGATGCCTCGGACTCATACTCAGAGTTATGATCGCTGCGAACCCCTGGAGAGGGAGAGCGAGAAGTGGAGCTACCAGAGGCTGAATGGCGTGGTGAATGCTCAGGAGAGGTAGTGCGAATCCGTTTTTTGGATGCCCATACCTCCTTCAGGTGAGAGCGGCCCCTGCTGGCCGATGATTCCCCTGTAATGGAGGGGTCTCTTAACACAGGAAGACGAGTGCCCCGCTCCCCAGAGGGGTTATGGAGGGATTCAATCGCTTTGGCCAGCGAAGCCATGGATAGTAACAGTGGGGGCTACATACACTGGGGTCGGTAGCGGCAGAGGGCTCTTGGGCACATTGGGTATCACAGGCTGAGCAGAGAGGGGAGCTTTGAGGCCGAGGGAGGGGAGCCTGGCAGGTCGTACACGCAGTGAAAAAGGTAGTACAGTCATGGCCAAAAGTATTGACACCCCTGCAATTCTGTCAGATAATACTCATTTTCTTCCTGAAAATGATTGCAAACACAAATTATTTGGTATTATCTTCATTTAATTTGTCTTAAATGAAAAAAACACAAAAAGAATTGTCCTAAAGCCAAATTGGATATAATTCCACACGAAATATAAAAAAGGGGGTGGACAAAAGTATTGGCACTGTTCTAAAAATCATGTGATGCTTCTCTAATTTGTGTAATTAACAGCACCTGTAACTTACCTGTGGCACCTAACAGGTGTTGGCAACAACTAAATCACACTTGCAGCCAGTTGACATGGATTAAAGTTGACTCAACCTCTGTCCTATGTCCTTGTGTGTACCACATTGAGCATGGAGAAAAGAAAGAAGACCAAAGAACTGTCTGAGGACTTGAGAAACCAAATTGTGAGGAAGCATGAGCATTCTCAAGGCTACAAGTCCATCTCCAAAGACCTGAATGTTCCTGTGTCTACCGTGCACAGTGTCATCAAGAAGTTTAAAGCCCATGGCACTGTGGCTAACCTCCCTAGATGTGGACGGAAAAGTAAAATAGACAAGAGATTTCAACGCAAGATTGTGCAGATGTTGGATAAAGAACCTCGACTAACATCGAAACAAGTTCAAGCTGCCCTGCAGTCCGAGGGTACAACAGTGTCAACCCGTACTATCTGTCGGCATCTGAATGAAAAGGGACTGTATGGTAGGAGACCCAGGAAGACCCCACTTCTTACCCTGAGACATAAAAAAGCCAGGCTGGAGTTTGCCAAAACTTACCTGAAAAAGCCTAAAATTTTTTGGAAGAATGTTCTCTGGTCAGATGAGACAAAAGTAGAGCTTTTTGGGCAAAGGCATCAACATAGAGTTTACAGGAGAAAAAAAAGAGGCATTCAAAGAAAAGAATACGGTCCCTACAGTCAAACGTGGCAGAGGTTCCCTGATGTTTTGGGGTTGCTTTGCTGCCTCTGGCACTGGACTGCTTGACCGTGTGCATGGCATTATGAAGTCTGAAGACTACCAACAAATTTTGCAGCATAATGTAGGGCCCAGTGTGAGAAAGCTGGGCCTCCCTCAGAGGTCATGGGTCTTCCAGCAAGACAATGACCCAAAACACACTTCAAAAAGCACTAGAAAATGGTTTGAGAGAAAGCACTGGACACTTCTAAGGTGGCCAGCAATGAGTCCAGACCTGAATCCTATAGAACACCTGTGGAGAGATCTAAAATGGCAGTTTGGAGAAGGCACCCTTCAAATATCAGGGACCTGGAGCAGTTTGCCAAAGAAGAATGGTCTAAAATTGCAGCAGAGCATTGTAAGAAACTCATTGATCGTTACCGGAAGCGGTTGGTCGCAGTTATTTTGGCTAAAGGTTGTGCAACCAAGTATTAGGCTGAGGGTGCCAATACTTTTGTCTGGCCCATTTTTGGAGTTTTGCGTGAAATGATCAATGTTTTGCTTTTTGCTTCATTCTCTTTTGTGTTTTTTCATTTAAGACAAATTAAATGAAGATAATGATACCAAAAAATGTGTGTTTGCAATCATTTTCAAGAAGAAAATGAGTATTATCTGACAGAATTGTAGGGGTGTCAATACTTTTGGCCATGACTGTATGTACCTTTGTAGTCTTTTTAGCCTTTGAGTTCGACATGATGTACCCCAATATAAGAGAAAAAACACTGCTAGTGGAAGCGATGTGGGGTAAAGCTGCAGGGAAGCACCTAGTGCCGTCTCCTTACCCAGTTCCTGTGTCCCGCAATCTGAAGATGATGGCGCTGAGTAAACCGGCATCCAGGGTGACACGGGCAGAGGGCGGTAGAGCTGCTTGCAGTGGGAAAAAGATGGTTGCCGAGAGCTAGGAGGTAGTCTCGCAAGGAGCGAGAAGCGCCAGGACTCCGGGCGGAGCCGCCGCAATGATGCGAGAGGTGGGCGGAGCTTACCAGGATGCAGCCTACACAAGGATGAAGCCGGGGACTAAATTTATGGCTTCGGCCGGCGCGCATCCGCAGACCGCCGGGAAATGTGCTGCGGAGCTCTGTGGGGATCCTGCCGCTATGGAGCCCTTGCATGCCGCCGAAAAAACGACCCCTCCCTGTGCACTTACCCCGATATGAAGGGGATGGTTCAGCAGGTCAGAGCTGTGCCCGGGGTAGTTAGGACGGTGCAGGGTTGGGAGCCTCAAACCACCATCCCCTGAAAGGGGGGTGGAGAGGAACCGCCGCCTCCTTCCATCATCTGCTTTACAGTGGTGATGAAGTGGGGGCTGCACGGACGCTACAATGGAAAGTGCCTCTGTACAGCCGAGAGTAAAACCTGGTGGGCAGGGCAAAATGTCCGGCAATATGGCCTGGCTGCAGAAGAGGATACTGGAGGTACCACTCCAGTGCTCGTCTGATAGAGAGGGAGGAGATCGGTGCCCTCGAAGGGGTCCGTCGCCCTTAGAATCAGCACAGGCAGTGGCATCCCACGTCGCAGGAGAGGCTACGTAGAGGTAATACTCCCGTGCTCGCCTGTTGCTGGTTCGGGGAGATCGGAGCCTTGAAAGGTTCCGTCGCCCCTTCGTCCAGAAGAGATAAGAAAGTAGAAAATCCGAAAAGTTCTGGTCTAAATAGCAGACCCAGTGTGCCTCCTACGGACACTAAGCTTGAACTGGGTCTCTGGAAGCCAGCATGAGGGTGTATACTGCAGGGGAAGAGCTAACTTTTTTGTCTCAACTTCGTGTCAGCCTCCTAGTGACAGCAGCATAACACTCATGGTTCTGTGTCCCCCAATGTGGCGAAGGAGAAATAGAACGTGTTAAGAAAAATTTATTCTACACACAAAAACCACAAAACAAATAGACAGAAATGTAATTATTAAAAGGCAAAAACTAAGCTAATAGAAGCATTTCACAACATATATTAGCTTTGTTATGCTGAGAATGTCCTTTGTTGCCTATATTAACCAAACAGAGCTCAGATTAACTGTAGCAAAATAGAAGCTGAGCTGTGATTGGTTGCTGTTGGCAGCCTGATAAATCCACAGCCAACAGGAAGAACTCCCCCCTGGCAGTATATATTAGCTCACACATACACATAATAGACAGGTCATGTGACTGACAGCTGCCTTATTTCCTATATTTGTTGCTCTTGTAGTTTGTCTGCTTATTAATCAGATTTTTATTTTTGAAGGATAATACCAGACTTGTGTATGTTTTAGGGCAAATTTCATGTGTCAAGTTGTGTGTGTTGAGTTGCGTGTGGCGACATGCATGTAGCGACTTTTGTGAGATGAGTTTTGTGTGGCAACATGCGTGTAGCAAGTTTTTGTGTGTTGAGTTGCATGTGACAGGTTAGTGTAGCAAGTTGTGTGCAGCAAGTTTTGCGCATGGCGAGTTTTGCACGTGGCGAGTTTTATGTGTGGTGCGTTTTGAGTATGTGCAAGTTTTGTGTGAGGCAACTTTTGCATGTGTTGCAACTTTTGTGCATGTGGCAATTTTTCCGCGTGTGCAAGTTTTGCGTGTGGGGAGTTTTCCATGAAGTGAGTTTTGCACATGTGGCGAGTTTTGCACATGTGGCGAGTTTTGCACATGTGGCGAGTTTTGCATGTGGCGAGTTTTGCATGTGGCGAGTTTTGCGTGGTGACTTTTGTGTTTCGACTTTTATGTGGCGAGGTTGGTGTATGTGTGGTGAAATGTGTGCTGAGGGTGGTATAGGTGTTCAAGCACGTGGTAGTGTGTGGCGCGTTTTTTGTGTGTGTGTTCATATCCTCGTGTGTGGTGAGTATCCCATGTCGGGGCCCCACCTTAGCAACTGTACGGTATATACTCTTTGGCGCCATCGCTCTCATTCTTTAAGTCCCCCTTGTTCACATCTGGCAGCTGACAATTTGCCTCCAACACTTTTCCTTTCACTTTTTCCCCATTATGTAGATAGGGGCAACATTATTTGGTAAATTGGAACGCGCGGGGTTAAAATTTCGCCTCACAACATAGCCTATGACGCTCTCGGGGTGCAGACGTGTGACTGTGCAAAATTTTGTGGTTGTAGCTGCGGCGGTGCAGATGCCAATCCCGGACATACATACATACATACATACATACATACACACACACACACACACACACACACACACACACACACACACACACATTCAGCTTTATATATTAGATATACATTAACTTGTAATGTCTTCACATCCTGTTCCATCCAGATGTGTCCAGATCCCAGAATTCCAAGCGGCGGAAGTTCACCGACCTCCACATTGGGACACCCAAGTGATGGATGTCTCAATATGGAAACTGCTGGTGGAACCAGCCTCTTGCGTGGTACCACCAGCGGAACACCGTCACACCACACATACACAGTGTATATGCCATAAGCACCACACACAAACACACTCTGTATATGCCGTACGCACCACACACACACACACACACACTGTATACGCCATGTGTAGCCTCTTGCGCTGCACCACCAGCGGAACACCGTCTCATCACACACACACACACACATTGTATACGCCGTACGCACCACAAACATACACTGTATATGTCATACGCACCACACACATTGTATACGCCGTACGCAGCATCTTGCGCGGTACCACCAGTGGAACACCATCGCGAACACACCGCCGCCGGGATCACAGATTCATTTTATCAGGTAAAATATTTCACTGACTGTTTTTAAACAATATTTTACCTCACAAAATGTATCCTCTGCGAACTCCTGCTGTAATGTCAGTATTGTCTTTTGCTTCCTCCCCAGCCCAGGAGCTGTGGTATGTTCCGTACACGGTCAGACACAGAATTTTTAAAATGAAACTTTCATTAGTTGGAAAACCCCTTTAAAAAGCAAATATCTACGCCAACATGGCTCCTCCTAAAAAGTACGCCAATGGCAATGAAAGGAAAGCGGCAAAGGCACAACGTTGAAGACAACAAAGGGCAAATGAGACTCTTGAAAAGCAACAGCATCGATGGGACAAAAACAATGCATATAAACAAGGGGGATAGCACATGGGGTAGACAGGTCAAAGAAGAGAGCACAGACGGGAGAAGTCAGCACATGGGGAAAGAGAGAGTGGATAGGTGGGCGAGCACATGCGGGGGAGAGATTCTCAACACTGCAAAGCCTGTCCCCATCGTGACATTACCGCCCTCCTGATGCGATAGCATCGGGCCTCCATCTAGTTATAATAGCCTATACTCCACTCCAATGCCAGTGTCGTTCCAGTGCGGGTCTCCAGGGTTCACGTGAGCTTTGCAGCCAGTCATCAGACGCGGCAGTCTCGCTTGCTTTGGATTTAAGAGTGCTTTCACATTGAGTTCTGCGTCCTCGTTGGGGCATATGTCTGAAATCGCCCGCAAAACGGTGTCTGGACGCATGAGCCAACGCATGAGCAATGGTGACGGCAGAGCGAGTGTGCACTCTGCCGTGCACTAGTTTAGGGAGTATACGCCAACTAGAGGCGGACACTAAGACGTGGTGAGGTCAACACCAATTCTGCATCCAAAACCTTCACTGAATAGATATTCATATTTTGTTACGGGTTTCTTTGCCACGTTTTCCTTCTGAGTCATTTAGGAAGAATAATGTCACATAAATGGAAAAATATGACAGATAAGGGACAACAAAGCATGTGTGTCATAAATATGTGAACGACTGTAGAACTGCAATTTCCATTAAATATCATATTTACAGTTTTTGACACAGATATTAGAAACATGAACATTCTGCCCGTGCAGGTTATGGAGGAACATTACCTTGCTCACGCTCTCTACTTCTTCAGCCCGCTGTCGAACACGAAGGGCGGAGGAATTGACCCGTTCTTTCTCAAGCCTTAGCTCCTGCCTCTCTTTTTCTAAAGCCTCCATGTCTAATGCCAGCTGCTGCTCCTTGTTCCTCAGCTCCCTAAACTGCACCTTCAGCTCTGCCTGCTCCTAAAGAGAAACAAAAAGTAGATAAGGAAACCAAACAGCAGAGGGCACTGTCATCAAAGAATCTAGTAAGCTCGAAAGTACTTAAAGCGACAGCGCCTTACCCAAACTGGTTTTGTTTTTAGTTTCATTAAGATTAAAAGGAGTTGCATTGAAATTTTTAGTTGGAGATCACTATCAGACATGTGCTTGAAATTTTCCAGCAGGTTTATAAGCTTTAGGTCCTGAATTTGAAGAGCTTCTATAAGATTAGAAAAAAAGGGCTATTTTTTTCCCAGAAACAGCCACACTCTTGTCTGAAGACTGTATTTTACATTTACTTCAAGTGGGCTGAAGCGCAAAATCAGACGAAACCCATGGACAACAGTGGTGCTGTTTCTAGAGGATGGAAATAAGATCCCTTTATTCCTTTTTCATAATACCCCTTTATGTGCACAGTCACGACATAAGTCATTTGCAAAAAATCCTGAACTCTGAAATGATGGGTGGCACAAACTGCATTCAAATAACTATGGCATTTCCTATTTAAAGCACCACTCCAGCGTTTTGTTTGTCAGCACAGGAGTGGTGCTATTAATCTAAGGTCCCAGACCATAGTCTTATACTTACCCACTGCCGTCTTCACCTTTTATCGACACTTCTCCAATCCCACGGCATCATCTTGTTACCGCAACTTCTAACTGTCTGGAACTCAGAGGTAACGGTCACAAGCTCTCAATGCAAATCTGTAAGAGCCAGAACGAGGCTCTCATAGACTTGTATTGAGCAGTGACCTCTGACTCGTTCCAGCAAACACTGGAGCGAGCCGGCAGATCCTAAACAGCTGGAGAATGACAGAAGCGGTGGCCATAAAAGGTGAAGATGGCGGAGGGTAAGTGTAAGACTAGGGGCAGCTTAGATAAAATGCTGGAGTGGTGCGTGAAATAAATAGGGAACCTCTTTTTAGGTCTGCACTCAGTTTGACTGAGAGAAGGGAGGATAGATCTATGTTCACACCTTAGCCAGGCTGATAATGGCACTCTCTCTCTGGGACTCCACCATTATTGTCCTGGTGACATCTTTCTCTGCTCGTTCCTTGCTCAATTTCTGCTGGGTGTGATATTCAGACCACTCGGCAGCAAGTTTCTTCCGTTCTTCTTCACATCGAGTCATGACTGACTGATGTTCCCCCAGCAGAGCGCTCTGTCCAGGATTGAAATCAAGAAATACATTTAGGGAAAAGTGAGCTCAACGACATAGTTTATAATCCAATGGCAACAATGGCGCTCCTGTGTTCTTTATGAGAAAGCCACCGGCTGACAAGTCGGACAATCACTGGGAGAACAATGTGATAGTCATTCCGAAATCAGACATGTGCGATCGACATGTCTCCTGACCATTAGTTGGCTGACACCCCCATATACGTTAAACCATCGTCAGAACCCGTTGATAATCAGCGGGATCAGACGACTTTAGTCTAAAATGTATGGGGGTCCTTTGTATGTAGTTAATCACATAGTCTATTGCAAACTGTTTCCCCCGCACAGTAATCGAGAACTTCTAATCAATGGAAAGATTTGTTCATTATTGATTAAAAAAATTGGGCTCAAAATCTGGAACATGGGAAAATCCTAAAGATAATGGATTTCTAGAATATTGAAATTTACAGGGAAAAAACTGTTAACTTTTCTAAAGCGTCTAAAATGAGAAATCAAGCAGCCCTGCACTTAGACTGAATGGGAAATCTGGTATTATTTTGCGTTCCATGGTAACAGACTACAATGACTGGTCCAAGTCCCTTGGTATTTTTCCTCCCGGCCAGAGGCAACTCATGTAATTTCCATGGAAGGAGATCAGCTGTCACTGATCGATCGTCTGCAGCCTTTTCTATTCTATTATAGCACATTGGTATGTCATATGATCACTGCAAATAATGTCAAGTGACCATGACCAGAAAGACAAAGTGGAGATCGCAAGAGCACTAATCTGTAGTAAGCTGGAGCCATTAAGATTAACCGACATCCCCTTTCAAGGCAGTTTGGTACTTTACATGAATCTCTGCTCATAGAAAGCAATAATAGAATAAAAAAATAAGCATGTCTCAAAATTACCCCAAAACATGTGATCTGGTATATTAGGGCCACGCTCCACATTGAAGTCTTATAGGTACTTTTCTTGTACCATATAAAACAGTAATTGCTCTTTAACGTCGCTGTGTGACAGTTGTGTACATCTGCACTACTAATGTATATATGCCAGTAGATATATAAGTATACAGATGGGTCAGGCAGGAATGTAAGCAGAACGTGGGTGTAATATGCAGAGTATAAATCACCTTTATTACAACCAGTGGAATGCACATAAACATAAGGTTAATGTGCTCAATGGTATTTCCTGCGGAATAATGTCAACACAAAGACCATTAGGTCATTTATGGCTCTGTGGAGAGATTAATAGCAGATAATGTTCACATTTATTGCTGTCTGGATGGACTTACTACCAAAGCTGGTAATAGTCATTTGATTTAGTTGAATTGATAACCTGATGTTTCCAACAAGCTTTGCAGGACCCTAGTCCAAAGGCCACGTCTGTAGTCCACGGTCACTGAACCAGAGCCCTGTGAAACTCCTATTAATATTGACAGGCTGGGATATCGCACTGCGCTATAGAAGTCATGCAGTATATTATTAATTGAAAAAAGTTATTTAAAAAAATAAAATGTAATGCTATTTGTAGTGCCATTTCTGCAAAACTTTCCACAATCCGTTTTTCAACACAACAAGCCGTATGTTGCTTGTGCTACTGTGAGCGGCCTGTGTGACCTAAATGTTTTACCATGGTCTGCAGCATCTCCAGACTTGTCTCCCATAGAGTGCATCTGGGATGTCATTGGTTGGCAATTACAAAGGGAACTGCCAGCAGTGGATCTTGATGATTTGTTTGCCCAACTGCAAAATCATGCCACTGACAAGTATACCTAAACCCACAAAAACAAGCTTCCATGAAGCTACATCGACAAAAAAAAGGGATAGGTTATGGTGCCTATCATTACAATGCTATATCATAGGTTATAATCTGAAAAATAAGTTCTTACCTTCGCCCTTTCTAATTCCTCTCTCTCCATACTTATTTGCTGGGTCATGACTCTCTTTTCCTCCTCTAGGGAGCGCTGTAGTGTCTGCACCTTTGCTTGCTCTGCAGACACTCTCCAACGTTCCTGCCATTAAAAAGTGCAGTTAATGACAAATGCAATCACTACTATACAACACTATTCAATTAGACTAGGGCTACATGGAAATTTGTCATGCAACATTCGGATTGCGGTGCCACATTGCAACATTACATCTAATAATTTCCATTATGTCACAGTGACTTGTGACCAAATGCGTTTCGATCTTCTGTTGCTGGATGCACGCGATCACTAGTCATAGACCTCAATATAAGACACGTGACTGCCACTTGCCTGTTATCTTGCGGTTTATTGTTCCATGCTTTGTCTGAGAACGGTCATGGCGAGACACAGGTCACCATGTAGTCCCAGCTTAAGAGTTTTCTAGAATTAAAAGTGCGCTTTACCTGTTCCAGAAGACGGCTCTGCTCATTTAGTCGAGTCTCCATATTAGTTATGATCACCCGCAGATTGTTTCTTTCATCCTCCATATCCGTCTGCTGTCGAGTCAAACGCTCCTGTAGTGCTGATGAGAAAAAAGGTGAAATTACACTTGTGGATGTGCGGTTGCAGTCACCCATGGTCTACAGCAGTCATGCACAATGCAAAAAAGGGGTGTAAGGAGGCTAATGGCCGTGTAGTTGATGGGAGGTATGTATCACAGAGATGGCTGCTCTTTGTGATGTAATCCAGAGTATTTTCTCTAGGGCACATAAGCACTAGGAGGTTCGTTTGTTGCACCTGGGACCGGTATTTATGAGAGTTGGGCAGGTCTGGCTACCCACGAACTTCACATCTGGGTGCGGTTAACAGTGTATATAATGGAGGCTGTCGTTTGACACATGGTCTGTGTGCTGGGAGGGAGAAGGCCTCCTGTGTGTTTGACTCCAGACTCCAGACCGAGCCGGAGTACTGACACTACACCAGCCTGTGTGCTGACGCTGAGGCCTTCCTGACTGTGTTTGAGAGGGTCCCGAGAGGGGGAAATTCCGATCAGAGTAGTGGGCAGAGGTACTGGAGCCATACTTGATGGGAGAACCCCAGAAAGCATGCTATGATTTAGCTTTGCAGAACGCCAAAGAGTATGGCAAGCTTAAATTCTTGCACGCTTGGAAATGACAATGACTTTCAGGGCACAGCAAGTTCACCGTTGGGCATATCACCGGGACAAACCACCTCGCTCCCAAATGTTTGACCTATTGCACCTGGTCCAGAAGTGGCTGCAGCCAGAGTCATCTACGCCTGCGCAGATGGTAGAACGGGTGGTGATGGAACCGCTTTGTGCACTCCCTGCCGAGGTAAGTACAGACTTTGGTTGTTCAGGGTGATCCCCGAAATGCCAATGAACTGGTTGGACTGGTCGAGAGATACCAGGGGGTTGAAGGTTCCATGGAAGGCAGCCCCCTCCATACTGGGGGTCCCAACAGGGGGCAGAGGCCCAAAAGGGGGTGGGACATTTAAGGTCCAAAGGGGCGGGGAAGGTGGTGCCCAAGGTCCTTACGAGTGATATTGTTTGCTTGAGGTGCCGTGTCTGAGGCCATATAGCCGCCCGTTGTCCCCTGACCCCCGAGCAGTTGGACTGTAGCATAGGACATCATTGTTCATGTTATGCATATCTGGCCTGCAGTGTGAACTCTCCACCCAACGAGGGGCCCAAGCGTGTCCTGTGAAGGTGAACGGGCGTGAGGTAATGGCACTGTTAGACTCTGGGAGTCTGGTGACCCTTGTGGGGGCCAGTTTTCCTCTCAAAATGATGCCGGGGGGAAAAGTCGGTGTTCAGTGCATACATGGTGACGCTAAGCACTACCCTATGGCCAGAGTAGACACTGAAATGGTCCACGGTACTGTGTCCCATGAGGTCGGCATCATTCGGGACTTGTTGCACCCTATATGCCGGAACTTTTGTTTATTTTGGGATCTCTGTGGGGGAAGGGTTCTGAGTTCGCTGGCACAAATAGGGAACCAATGAACCCTAATAAGGTATCACCACACCCAGAGGCAGATGGTTTTCCCTTTTGTGTCCTTGTGGGGGATGAGGAGGAAGTGTCCCCTGTGTCTGACATTCCGGTGTTAGGTGTGACCAGTGAGAATTTTGGGACTGCCCAACATAAGGATCCAACTCTGAAGGAAGCATTTAATAATGTCACCGTCATAAATGGGGCTGCACATTATGATGAGTGGGGAGTTGTTGTATCAGGTCACGAAAGTGAGGGAGGAGCTGGTGGAACAGTTAATAGTGCCAGGCCCCTATAGACGGAAGGTGTTCGACATGGCCCATTCACACATCTTGGGGGGACATCAGGGAGTGGAAAAAACGCAGGAACAGATCGTGCGGAGGTTCTATTAGCCTGGGTGTCCCCGGGAAATATTAAACTATTGCAGGTTCTGCCCCCCGTGTCAGTTAACCACCCCCACCTCTCATTTTCGAAGTCCCCTCTTGCCATTGCTCATTATTGAAGTGCCGTTCGAGAGAATTGCATATGGATTTGGTTGGTCCCCTGGTTAAATCTGCTCATGTGCATCAGTATACATTGGTCATCCTGGACTATGCCACACTATCCTGAGGCAATTCCCCTGAAAAAAACTCCTCCGCAAAAAGTATAGCCTTATGAATTGGTCCATGTGTTTTCCCGGACAGGTTTACCGAAGGAGATCCTGACTGACCAGGGAAGATCTTTTATGAGTAAGGTGATGAAGGAGTTATGCAAGGTCCTGCAAATCTCCAAGTTGAGGACTTCGGTGTACCATCCTCAAACAGATGGCCTTGTCGAAAGGTTTAATAAAAAAAACATTGAAGAGCATACTGAGGAAAGCCATAGAAAAAGACGGTAGAGACTGGGACTGTTACTTATTGTATCTGCTGTTCTCCATCCGTGAGGTTCCACAGACCTCTACAGGGTTCTCGCCCTTTCAACACTTGTATGGCTGACATCCGAGAGGTCTCCTGGATACAGTCAAGAAAACCTGGGAAGCCGATTCACGCCCCACAGAAGCGTCATTGAGCACGTAGCACTGATGCAGCAGAGGATTGCAAAGGTGATGCCCATCATAAAAGAACATCTCCTACAGACACAAGAAGTTCAGGCCAGGGTCTACAGTCAGAGTGAGGCAGTTCAATCCGGGATACCGAGTTCTTGTGCTAATTCCTACTGTGGAGAGTAAGTTCTTGGCCTAATAGCAATGGTCGTATGAAGTGGTGTAGAAGCTTGGTGAGGTAAACTATAAGATTCACCAGCCAGGAAGACGGAAACGGTATCAGATCTACCATGTCAAGCTCATCCAGCCATGGCAAGACAGATAGCCAGCTGAAACTCCTTGCTTGCTGGGCACGTCTGAAGGCAAGGTTGGAGGTGTAGCCATAGCAAAGACGCTGTTGAAGGCCCAGAAAACAGCACTCCAGAGGAACAGGACCTGTTCTCGGAATTACCGGGATGCACAAAGGGTTGTAGAACACGAAGTTCTGACGGAGTCACATGTGCGCGTCAACGTAAAGCTTTATCGGATTCCGGAGGCCCGTCGAGAAGAGATCTCCAAGGAGGTGAAGTGTATGTTAAAACTCGGGGTCATTGAGGAGTCCAAGAGTGGCTGATGGAGCCCGATTGTCTTGGTCCCGAAGCTTGATGGTGAATGGAGGTTCTGCAATGACTATCAGAAGTTGAATGAGGTCTCCAAGCTCAACGCATATCCCATGTCACGCCTCAATGAGCTTATCGAGAGACTTGGGCCCGCAAGGTACATAACCACCTTGGATTTGACGAAGGATTATTGACAGATCCCCATCGCACAGGGAGCCAAGGAGAAGACTGCATTTTCTACCCCGGACGGATGCTTCCAGTATGTCCGGAAGATGTTTGGACTCCAGAGGGCCCCGGCAACCTTCCAGAGAGCTATAGATAGAATTATTGCACCCCATAAACAATACGCCGCTGCATACCTGGACGATAAACTCAAAGAAGTGTGCCTTGGGGAAAGAAGAAGCCAAGTACCTGGGATATGTAGTGGGTCGAGGCGAGATCAAACCCCAAATTAGTAAAGTGGAGGCAATTCAAACATGGCCGAGACCGCTGTCCAAGACACAAGTTAGAGCCTTCCTGGGGATTGTGGGATACTACAGGAGGTTCCCATGATGGCCGCGCCCATGACTAACCTCCTTAAGGGGATGAAATCAGTAATGGTCAAATGGTCTGAAGAGGCATAGATGGCCTTTCAAGAAATGAAAGGGGCTCTGTGTAAGCAACCGGTTCTGGTGGCCCCTGGCTTAAAGAAACAGTTCATACTCCAAACAGATGCCTCAGATGTTGGGGTATGAGCAGTCGTTTCCCAGGAGATACACTGGGAGGAGCACCCTGTTCTCTACCTGAGTAGGAAGCTTTCCTCATGTGAGAGAAATTATTCAGTCGTAGAGAAGAAGTGCTTGGCCATAAGGGGGGCAGTGGACACATTACGTTACTATCTGGTAGGATGAAAGTTTAGATTGGTATTCGACCATGCCCCACTCAGATGGATGAGGGAAACAAAGGTAAAAAATGATAGGGTCACCCGCTTGTTCTTAGCCCTGCAAAATTTCAACTTCCATGTAGAATATAGAGCAGGGAAGCTACATTTGAATGCCGATGCCCTCTCAAGAATCCTTTGTCTGGTAGTAGAAAGTGCCAAGCCTCACGGCTTTAGGCAGAGGGGGGAGGTATGTAAGGAGGCGGATAGCCGCGTAGTTGATGGGAGGGATGTGTCACAGAGATGGCTGCTCTCTGTGATGTAACCTGGAGTATTTTCCATAGTGCATGTAAGCACTGGGAGGTTTGTTTGGTGCACCTGGGACCGGGTAGCTATGAGAGATGGGTGGGTCTGGCTACCCACATACCTCACCTCTGGGTGTGGTTATCAGCCTATCTAATGGAGGCTGTTGTTTGGCACATGGTCTGTGTGTTGAGAGGGAGAAGGCCTCCTGTGTGTTTGGCTCCAGACCGAGCCGAAGCACTGGACACTACCCCAGACTGTGTGTGCCCACGGGCCTGGCGAAGCAGAGCCCTGCTATGGACATTTGTATTTTCTTTGCCTGATCTAAAGGCTGTTTGTTTTCTGTTTTTGCTTCTGGGGTTTATGAAGGAATAAGCCCACATGAACTTTTAAAGGAACAAGTCTCCCGTTTTCCTCTCGTCGCACCCAAGTGCAAGTGAGTAAAACCCCTACAGGGGGGAAAGGAGACCAGAGAGATATTAGGCCACAGTACACAGAAGAAATGAGAAATTGATAGGAGATCGATGGGCAATATGTAAATTAAATCCACTTTAAGACAAATTACACTCTGGAACTCTTTGCCACTCTATAGAGAATTTGTCATGAGGTTTTTGCTACTCCATTGAAGAGCATTATAAAGTAATGACAGAGACCCTGATTCAAGCTATGTGTTAATTACTGAGTGCTGCAGTTTTGATAAAACATGGATTTTTGTGTACTCACCATAAAATCCTTTTCTCTGAGTCACTCATTGGGGGCCACAGAACCATGGGGTGTATGCTGCTGCCACTAGGAGGCTGACACTAAGTGAATACAAAATGAGGTAGCTCCTCCTCTGCAGTATACACTACCCACTGGCTCTAGACAGAACCAGTTCAGTGCAAAAGCAGTAGGAGATTATAATCACTAACAATAGGTATAACATGTCAAACCAGTGAACAATAGTAGCCATCAAGCCAACAGGGTGGGTGCTGTGTCCCCCAATGAGTGGCTCGGAGAAAAGGATTTTGCGGTGAGTACACAAAATTCCTGTTTCTCCTTCGCCACATTGGGGAACACAGAACCGTGGGACGTCCTAAAGCAGTCCCTGGATGGGAACAACATCAGATCAGGCCCTGCGTAACCGCTACCTAAAAATGCGCTACCGTGGCCTGCAGAGTCTGCCTGCCCAGACTTACCTCTGCGGAAGTGTGGGTGTGAAAATTATAGTGCTTCAAGAATATGTGTGGACTGGACGAACCCGCAAGCTTGCAGGCGTGCTTTGCCAATGCCTGGTGCCTAATGACCCAGGAAACCTCAATCGAGAGAGTGGAGTGTGCTCTGATCCCCACTGACCTCTGACATGGAAGGATTCCTGGAAGGTGGAACGAATCCACCTGGCTATCATAGCAGATAAAGCGGCTATACCCTTCCCGTGACCATCAGAAAACCCGATACGTACCTTCTCAGAGCTCTCACCTCGTTCCACTATGTGGACTGGAGCTGGACAAGATGAGGAAAGAACAATATCCTCTTAACGGTTGAAGTCAATACCACCTTGGCAACAAGGGACAGGCACAGTCTGAGGACAACCTTGCTTTGACAGAACTAAGGAAAAACATCTGAAAGAACAGAGCGGCTAGTTCCGAAACACTCACCTGAATGATGTGACCGTCGCAAAAAAGGCAACCTTTCATGCCAGAAAGATAATTTTCATGAAGGGGATCAAAAGGAGTCTGTTGTAAGACTTTCAGGACCAATTAAAGTATGCGATAGGGATGTACCACATGTGAAACTCCCTTCATGAAAAAGCCTTAGTTGCATTTTTGTTGCAATAAGACCGAAAAGGCCAAAGTTTGGACTTCCAGCGAGCTGAATGCCCAGCCCAAAACCAGATTATTTTGAAGAAAAAAGTAATAAGTAGAAAGGGGGGAGGCGTTCGAGAACCCTGCCCCAAGCGAAATGTATATTGAGGCGGGCCACCGCACTAGCCGTTGACAACTTGTTGTGAGAGTCCCGCCTGGGTCAGTACCCAGGATTCAATGGCCAAGTTGAGAAATACGGGACCTCTGGGATCTAGTGACAACAGACCCTGGAGAGCGGATCTAGACAATCCAACAATCACCAGAAAGAGACAGCGATGAATAGTAATAAATCCGCAAACAACGCCTGACGTGGTCAGTCCAGATCGCCCAGAATCACTGGGATCCTTTCCGTACCTAAAGGCTGTCGGAAGTAGCGGAAGAGAGAAACTTAACTAGCACCACAGAGAACCAGAGCATGCACTGCGATGGTTTTGGGATCTCGAGATCAAACTATGAACTCGAGAACTTTGGCATTCAGTCTGGACGCCATATGATCTACCTCCAGAGATCCCCAGCAAATTCAGATCTGTTGAAGGACTTCTGGATGGAGTTCCCACTTATCTGAGGCGAGACCCAGGAAGCTGAGGAAGCCTGCCGTCCAGTTTTCTTGCACCATCAAGATCACCGAGTGATAGACCTCTGTCCATCGGGGAATGTGAGCAGCCTAAGCTATGACCGCACGGCTGCGGGTACTCCCTTGATGATTGATGTATGCCACAGCCATGGTGTTATCTGATTGTCTCCTGGTGGTCACACCATTCGAAGTCTGTTACAGACTGCTGTAAGGCTAACTATCTCTCGGATCTCCAAAAAAATTGGGAGTTCCCGAGTTCACTGGCGGCTTAGAACAGTGTGGTCACATTCCCCAGCCCAAAAGACTGGAATCAGTAGTCACTACTAGCCATTAAACCGGAAGAATCTCCCCTGATTGAGGGAGGAACTCAGAGTCCACATCTGAAACCTGTCTGACCTGGAGAGGCAAGCGGAGCGAAGGGAACTAATTCCATTGCTGCCACCGTTTTCCCCCGAATCTTCATAGCAAATTGGATGGAATGAGGGGACGAGTTCCAAGAGCATCCTCAAAAAGGATATCTGTTGGGCTGGAAATGGGGAAGACTTAAGTTTAGCGGCCAGCCCAGGCGAGAAAGGGTATCGCAAGTGATACAGACAGACTCAGCGCAGTTCTGGAAGGACGGTCCCTTAACTAGAATGTCATCTAGATAGGGCAGGATGACGATTCCCCAAGAGTGTAAGATGGACACAATGGACATCATGACCTTTGAGAATACTCAGGGAGCGGAAGCAAAACCTAAAGGCAATTCCGTGAACTGTAATGCTGTTAATGAATATTGAACTGTTAATGAATGTTGAAGCATAGGATTTTTTTAAGCGAGGGAAAAAAAAAATCAGAGAGTGGAAGTAAACTCCGAATGACAATGAATGCCAGTAACTCCACCATTTCCCATTGAGGTAGTGACCGAACGGAAGGACTCCACCCGAAAACGGCAGGCCTTGACAAACTTGTTAGAAGATTGAGGTCCAGGATCGGTCAAACTTTTCCTGTCCTTTTAATAGGAACCTAGATCGCAGAGACCTAAATTGTCTAGGACAACCTGTCCACTGCTGGTTGGGTCTATAGGACACTTCCGACCCTAGTTCCTGGGTGGGGAACGTTTTTTGGATGCAGAGTCCGCTTTCCATTCTCTGAGTCAGAATGCCCTTCTGAATGTAATGGCATTTGTTGCTGACAGCGCCGCGCAACTACCCGTGTACAAAGATGCGTGGACGACATAGTCTCCCGCTCGAGAGATTTGATTGGCCAGCTGTACTGCCTCCGCTGAATCGAAGTAGTTAAGGTCTCCGATCAGGAGCCCATTACTTTAGCAACCCATGAAGGGTAGAGAGGTTACCTGGAAAAAACTGAAGGGCGGTAGAATGTGCAGCTGTATCCAGCAGGCCAGGATAAATTATCTCTTGCTGTCATTGCTGTCTTTTGGGTAGGGTTAAAGTGATGAACCCTCGATCCACCAAACCCTTAACAGGGAAGTGTAGAGGGACTGTCCGCCTCCCTTCATCATTCGCTAAGCAGTGGTGATGCAGTGGGGGTGGCTAGGATGCCAAAAGGAGTGCCTCTGTACATCCACCGAGTACAGGCCATCGGGTGGACAGGACTGGCCGTCTGGCACTAGGATTGGCTGCAGAAGAGAACACATGGAGGCGACACTCCATGTGCTCATCTGCTGACGGTGTGAGGAGATCAGTGCCCTTTAAGGGACCCTTCGCCTACAAAAAACAGTCCAGGCATGGCATCCTACATCGCAGGAGAGGATATATGGGGGCGCCACTACATGCGCTTGAATGTTGATGGTGTGGGTAGATCGGTGCCCTTTAAGGGACCCGTTGCCTCTGAAAATCAGCCCAGGCATGGCATCCTATGTAGTGCATCGCTTATCCAGACACTACCTGTCAGGGTGACTGGAAAATGTTCTATGAGAGAATTTAGTAGTTTGAAGGACAGCATGATCCGGAGCAGAACCAGAGTTCTCGTCAACCTACAGAGTGTGGGTGAAGGCGTCAATAAGTAAATCCTGTTCGCTAGAGCCAGGAGCAGTGCCAAGGCACTTGATAGTTCAGTAGCCATTCTACATGTCCGTTTTCTAGATGCCTGCACGTATCTAGAATGCATGCGGCCCCTGCTAGCCGACGGCCCCCTGGTAGGAGAGGATCCATCTACCTCAGTGATGGGATCACGATCCATGGAGGGATCCAATCACTTTGGAGAAACCATTGACATTGGTGAAATAAAAAAAGACTGTAAAAGTCTTATTAGAGTTGTTTTAAAGCTGTGGACTGAGGCCTAAAGTACGCTTCCATGAGCCGTTTTACAAGGCTTACAGAAAATGGTAGAAGAGGATACTGCCGGGGAGGGATTGGGGGTGGGGTGGTTTTGTTGCGTCTCTTAGCCTGAGCAAATAATGTCCCAGATCCTGTCCTGTGGTCCGAGCCTGGATTGGTTCCTGATGCAGATTAGTACTGGTTTCAGCCCTCAAAGACAGGATCCTTCCACAAGGCCGCTTCCGGATGCACGTGTCCGGAAGCGGAATGAGGGGGGTGGGAAGATGGCCCCCGAGAACACAACGGCCACTTCTTGTTCTGCACGAGAAGCGCCAGGATCGTGGGAGGGGCCAACGGAAAGAGTCATCGCGTGGGCGGCGCCTTTGGGTTGCGGCCTAGCGTGGGCCACAAGCCGGGGACTACTTTTTTCGGCACCTCCGGAATAGAGGCGGAGATACCGGCTTGCAGCCTAGCACAGGCCACTAGCCGGGGACTAAATTTCTTGGTGCCTGCCCGAACAGTTACCAGCTTGCGGCCTAGCACAGGCCTCAAGCCGGAGACTAAATTACCAGCACCCGACTGGAAAAAAGGGCCATGACGGCTGTAGGGCCCCACTGACTGTCCGTGCCGGGGTGAGAATGCCCGGCCGGAAAAAAGGTCCTGAGGATCGCGCTGCAGGAGCCCCCCGGGATCCCAAACTTACCACCGGAGCTGGAGGGAAGGCAGAACCGGCACTCTGCTTGCAGGTGCAGGAACTCTCCATCCACCATCCCCTTTTAGAGGGGAGGTGGAGAGGGACCGTCCAGCTCTTTGCAGCTCTGCAGTTCAATCAGTGGTGGTGCAGCGGAAACAGCACGGGATGCCATAGGGGCCTCTGTGTATCCTAAGGATTCACTCCTCTAGGATTTCACAGGGCTGTGTCTGGCTGCAGCCTGGCTCAGAAGGGGGTACATGGAGGTGACACTCCATGTTCCCGTGTGTTGCTGGTGCGGGGAGATCGGCGCCCTGAAGGGAACCGTCAACCCAAAAATACATAGTAACATAGTAACATAGTAACATAGTTAGTAAGGCCGAAAAAAGACATTTGTCCATCCAGTTCAGCCTATATTCCATCATAATAAATCCCCTGATCTACGTCCTTCTACATAACCTAATTGTATGATACAATATTGTTCTGCTCCAGGAAGACATCCAGGCCTCTCTTGAACCCCTCGCCATCACCATCTCCTCAGGCAAGCAATTCCAGATTCTCACTGCCCTAACAGTAAAGAATCCTCTTCTATGTTGGTGGAAAAACCTTCTCTCCTCCAGACGCAAAGAATGCCCCCTTGTGCCCGTCACCTTCCTTGGTATAAACAGATCCTCAGCGAGATATTTGTATTGTCCCCTTATATACTTATACATGGTTATTAGATCGCCCCTCAGTCGTCTTTTTTCTAGACTAAATAATCCTAATTTCGCTAATCTATCTGGGTATTGTAGTTCTCCCATCCCCTTTATTAATTTTGTTGCCCTCCTTTGTACTCTCTCTAGTTCCATTATATCCTTCCTGAGCACCGGTGCCCAAAACTGGACACAGTACTCCATGTGCGGTCTAACTAGGGATTTGTACAGAGGCAGTATAATGCTCTCATCATGTATATCCAGACCTCTTTTACTGCACCCCATGATCCTGTTTGCTCAGGCCTGGCTTCCCACATCGCAGGAGAGGGTTAGGGGAGGCAACACTCGCCGTGCTCGCTTGTTGTTGGTTGGGGGAGATTGGCCCCTTGAAAGGGTCCGTCGCCCCAGTCTTCCTCGTGAAAAGGGTTTAAAAAGATTAAAAAAAAGAAAAATAAGAATAAAATAAATAAGTATGGTCTGAATAGGAGACCACCGTGTGCCTCCTAGGGACACTAAGCATGAACTGGTTCTGTCTAGAGCCAGTGAGCGGTGTATACTGCAGGGGAGGAGCTATCTTTCTTTGTATCACTTAGTGTCAGCAGCATACACCCCACGGTCCTGTGCCCCCAATGTGGCGAAGTAGAAATCACAGTTTTGTCTGCTGTAGATCTATCAGTTTTCTGAATACTGCGCTCTGTATAACCCTGCCCACACTACTGATTGTCATTTTTCTGCCTATGCACAGGATACAGGTTGTGCGAGCAGGGTTATACAGAGTTCATGATTATGGAGGTCTACAAGATATCAGGTTTACTAGTCTTCTAGTGATAATCTCATTGTGATAAAACAGTGATCAAAACTACAGAAAGAAGCCCAGTAAGTCACACATCGCTGAAATCAGTGTCTCTGTCTCTACATTATGCTGCTTACAGATGAGGAGTCAAAGATCTAGTGACAGATTTTATTTGAAATAAATCTATATACAGGGCATATGTACAGGGCAGGGCAGGCAGAGTTGTTCTCTCACAGTAACTGTGTATTGTAGCCAGAGTAGCGGACTAAGAATAATAGTGACAACCACAGATCCGTGAGGTTACAATGTATAAAGTATACTATAAAAATGTATAATACTATTGTGCAACATCTTTAACATGGCCACATGATAACATCTAGTTTACAAGCTAACCAGTGTGTTGGCATACCTCTTAACTGGCCCTCTCTCTGACGTGCTCCAAGTTCCAACTCCTGGGATGTGTTTATTTGGGTGCTCTGCACTCTCACGGACAGATCGCTCAGCTTATGAGAGAACGATTCCATTTGCTCTATGATTCCATTTAAGGACCTAGGAAAGTTAAATAACCAAAGAAATAAATAACCCAAATGCAAAAGTAATAAAAGTAAGATCACAAAGAAAAGTCATATTTGATAAGACAGTTTGTATGTATTTATAGGGGTGTATAAACTTTTCTCATCTTCTAAGATAAAGTGAAGGAAAATTTCGAAACTCAGTATCTTTGCAGTGGTATGTAAGAAGCGTAATCATGTAAAGAAGAATATTTTACAGCAATCAACTGAGTATAAGGGCTTGTATACTGCAGAGGAGTAGTGTCAGCCTCCTGGTGGCAGCAGCATACACCCCACGGTCTGTGACCCCAATGAGGCGAAGGAGAAAAAGGATTGAACATGTTAAATCAACATACCCCATCCTTTGTCGTGTGTCTAGGCAGCGTGCACACTCACCAGGCAGTTGTTCATATGACAGCAATGTTACATGTATGGTCAACTTTTGACAACTAAAATGTTGGACACATTTCTCTAGACATATACATCTAAAAACAGCATAAAAATAATCAGTATAACCAGTGGGTCATGCAGGAGAAAAGACAAACCTCGTGTGTGAATTAGCACTGGTTACTGCGTCGATTTCCTGATCTTTCAGGCGTTTGAGCCGCTGCAGCTGGTCTTCATGGTCTTTGCACATTTCCTGGACAGAAACTCTGAAGGGTGGGGAATACATAAAAATGTATAAAACACTTATTTTCAAAAGATGAAATAATTAGTTTACTAAAATGGCAGCTGTGTTTTCAACAAACTTTGCAAAAATCAATAGCAAATGCAGAAGTAAGAAACATTGTAATATATTTTATCAGATAATTCTTCCTTCAACACTTATTAGCCACTTCTTCCTGTGCCAGACTTCTGAATTTGCCATACACATAGGAAAAAAAAAAACCACACATCTCAAATCCATCTTGCCCAAGACCAGATGGACTGGCAGCAGCTCACTGTGTTGTCATGTGACAAGGTCCACTATACTCTCTGGAGAGTGGAGGGTGAATGGGAGTAAGGAGCAGGCAGAGGGAGACACAGGAAGATCCTGCTTAGATTTCTAACGCCTCTTGTAAATTCCCCCAAAGTCGGTAGCCAACGGTCTGTAAATCAGACATTGCTTTTGAATTGTTCAACATAAAAAAAAGTAATAATAATTAAAATGGCCTGGACAGAAATGATGATGCAGTTAACTTATCTTTTTGTTGTACAAACTTTTGAGGCAATCAAATGATTTCTGTAACTCTCAATGATGCTTCTGAATATGTCCACAAGTACGTATTTTGCTCCTCACGTCTCAGGTGTGAAGGGTGCCTTCTCCAGACTTCATATTTCAGCTCCTTTCACAGATGTTCAATAGGATTTAGATCCTTAGGTCAGGGTTCACAGAAGTCACTTCAGAATAGTCCAATGCTTTATTCTTAGTCATTCTCTGATGTTTTTAGCTGTGTTTTTTGAGTCATTATGCTATTGGGAAACCCATAACCTGCGACTCAGACAAAGCTGTCACTGGGCAGCACATTTTGCTCCAGAATGCATTGATAGTCTTGAGATTTCATTGTACCCAGCACAGATCCAAGATACTGCCAGATGCAGCAAAGCAGCCCCAAAACATAACCAAGCCTCCTCTATGTTTCACTTTAGGTGCAATGTTCTTTAAATGCTTCATTCTGTGAACATAGAGCTGAAGTGAATTGCCGAAAAGCTACAGTTTTGTCTTCTCTTTTCAAAGGATATTCTCTCAGAAGCTTTGTGGCTTGTCAATATAAAAAAAACAACAATATCCTAAAAAATATCTTTTTAATGATTAATATTAAAATCTTAATAAATAGTTAAATACATAATGACCACCGACATCAAAAACACCTAGATCCGAACGGGGTAGAAAAAATAGTAAACATACCTGTTATGATCCTATCACCGCAAATAGAAGTAGCCGTGGGGTGTGCCTAACCAGACCTAGACACCTCGACACAGCCGGAGAACTAAATATCCCTAAAGATGGAAATAGGAAAACTCTCTTGCCTCAAAGTAGACCCCCAAAGGATAGGTAGCCCCCCACAAATAATGGCTGTGAGTAGGAGAGGAAAAGACACACGCAGACCGAAAACAGGGATAAGCAAAGGAGGCCACTTCTACCTAGATAGGAAAGGATAATACAGGATACTATGCGGTCAGCATAAAACACTACAAAATATCCACAGCAGAAAAATACAAAAACTGCACCACCTAACTAAATATGTGGAGAGTATATCTGCGACTCCAGCGAATCCAACTAGACTGAGAAAAACAACAGGCACAGTCTAGCAGGAACAAAATAGAAACAAGATCAGCACAGAAAATAAACACACAGCAGTGTGTCTAAAAAAAAAAGCAAACACTTATCTTTGCTGAAATGGCAGCAAGCAGGAGGGGCCAGGCAGAGGACCAACACTTCCAAAGGAACATTGACTACTGGCACGGACTAATGAGTCCTGCAAAGCTAAATACCCCAGTCCGAATTGCAATTAGCAGAAACACCTGTCCAAGACTGCTGCTCAGGAATAACTGCATTACCATCAACAACCACCGGAGGAAGCCCAAGAGCAGAATTCACAACAGTACCCCCCCCTTGAGGAGGGAGGGGTCACCGAACCCTTACCAGAGCCCCCAGGCCGGTCAGGACGAGCAAGATGAAAGGCATGAACCAAATCAGCGGCATGGACATCAGAGGCCGAAACCCAAGAATTATCCTCCTGGCCATAACCCTTCCATTTGACAAGGTACTGAAGCTTCCGCCTCGAAAAACGAGAATCCAAAATCTTCTCAATCACATATTCCAACTCCCCATCGACCAACACAGGGGCCGGAGGATCAACAGAGGGAACAACGAGCTCCACATATTTCCGCAACAAAGATCTATGGAAGACATTATGGATAGCAAGAGGCCGGAAGCGCCAGACGAAAAGACACCGGATTAATAATCTCAGAAATCCTATAAGAACCAATAAACCGAGGCTTAAACTTAGGAGAAGAAACCTTCATAGGAACATGACGGGAAGATAACCAAACCAGATCCCCAACCCGAAGCCGGGAACCAACACAGCGACGTCGGTTAGCAAAACGTTGAGCCTCCTCCTGAGACAACACCAAATTGTCCACCACCTGAGCCCAAATCTGCTGCAACCTGTCAACCACAGAATCCACACCAGGACAGTCAGAAGGCTCAACCTGCCCAGAAGAAAAACGAGGATGAAAACCAAAATTACAAAAGAAAGGCGAAACCAAAGTAGCCGAACTAGCCCGATTATTAAGGGCAAACTCGGCCAATGGCAAAAAAGCCACCCAATCATCCTGATCAGCAGACACAAAGCATCTCAAATAAGTCTCCAAAGTCTGATTAGTACGGTCGGTCTGGCCATTTGTCTGAGAATGAAATGCAGAAGAAAAAGACAAATCAATGCCCAGCCTAGCACAAAAGGCCCGCCAAAACCTAGAAACAAACTGGGAACCTCTGTCGGACACAATATTCTCAGGAATACCATGCAAACGGACCACATGCTGAAAAAACAACGGAACCAAATCAGAAGAAGAAGGCAATTTAGGCAAAGGCACCAAATGAACCATCTTAGAGAATCGGTCACAAACAACCCAGATAACCGACATCCTCCGGGAAACAGGAAGATCAGAAATAAAATCCATAGAAATATGCGTCCAGGGCCTCTCAGGGACCGGCAATGGCAAAAGCAACCCACTAGCACGGGAGCAACAAGGCTTGGCCCGTGCACAAGTCCCACAGGACTGCACAAAAGACCGCACGTCACGCGATAAAGAAGGTCACCAAAATGACCTACCAACCAAGTCTCTGGTACCGAAAATACCAGGATGACCGGCCAACACAGAACAGTGAACCTCAGAAATCACTCTACTAGTCCATCTGTCAGAAACAAACAGCTTCCCCACAGGACAACGATCAGGTTTGTCAGCCTGAAATTTCTGAAGAACCCGTCGTAAATCAGGAGAAACGGCAGAAAGGACCACCCCTTCCTTCAAAATACCGACTGGTTCCAAGACTTCAGGAGAATCAGGCAAAAAACTCCTAGAGAGGGTATCAGCTTTAATATTCTTAGAACCCGGAAGGTACGAGACCACGAAATCAAAACGAGAAAAAAAATAAGGACCATCGAGCCTGTCTAGGATTCAACCGTTTGGCAGACTCGAGGTAAATCAGATTCTTATGATCGGTCAAGACCACAATACGGTGCTTAGCTCCCTCAAGCCAATGACGCCACTCCTCAAACGCCCACTTCATAGCCAACAACTCCCGATTGCCGACATCATATTTGCGTTCAGCAGGCGAAAACTTACGGGAAAAAAAGGCACACGGTTTCATTAAGGAACCAACAGGATGTCTCTGAGACAAAACAGCTCCTGCCCCAATCTCAGAAGCGTCAACCTCAACCTGAAACGGAAGAGAAACATCCGGTTGACGCAACACAGGAGCAGAAGTAAACGACGTTTAAGTTATTGAAAGGCAGAGACAGCTGCAGAGGGCCAATTCGCCACATCAGCGCCTTTCTTCGTCAAATCAGTCAAGGGTTAAATCACGCTAGAAAAATTAGCAATGAAACGGCAATAAAAATTAGCAAAACCCAAAAATTTCTGAAGGCTCTTCACGGATGTGGGCTGAATCCAATCATGAATGGCCTGAACCTTAACCGGATCCATCTCTATAGACGAGGGAGAAAAAATAAAGCCCAAAAAGGAAACCTTCTGCACCCCAAAAAGACACTTAGACCCTTTCACAAACAAGGCATTGTCACGAAGGATCTGAAATACCATCCTGACCTGCTGCACATGAGACTCCCAATCATCGGAAAAAATCAAAATATCGTCCAAATATACAATCAGGAATTTATCAAGATAATCCCGGAATATATCATGCATGAAGGACTGAAAAACAGATGGAGCATTAGAGAGTCCGAATGGCATCACAAGGTATTCAAAATGGCCCTCGGGCATGTTAAACGCAGTTTTCCATTCATCACCCTGCTTAATACGGACAAGATTATAAGCCCCCCGAAGGTCAATCTTAGTAAACCAACTAGCTCCCTTAATCCTAGCAAACAAATCGGAAAGCAAAGGTAAAGGATATTGAAACTTGACCGTGATCTTATTCAAGAGGCGATAATCAATACATGGTCTTAAGGAACCATCTTTTTTAGCAACAAAAAAGAACCCCGCTCCCAACGGTGAAGAAGATGGCCGAATATGCCCTTTCTCCAAAGACTCCTTAATATAGCTCCGCATGGCGGTATGTTCAGGTATAGACAGGTTGAAAAGTCGGCCCTTAGGAAACTTACAGCCTGGAATCAAATCAATAGCACAATCGCAGTCCCTGTGTGGTGGAAGGAAACTGGACTTGGGCTCATCGAATACATCCTGAAAATCAGACAAAAACTCCGGAATTTCAGAAGAGGGAGAAGGGGCGATAGACATCAGAGGAACATCATTATGAACCCCCTGACAACCCCAACTAGTCACAGACATGGACTTCCAATCCAAAACAGGATTATGTACCTGCAACCATGGAAAACCCAGCACGAGGCCGAACACCCTTGTGAGCGGAGTTGTCTCCTAAATAACACATTGGGCGAAGTGCGGAGCCGTGTGTCCCACCCCCCCCCCCCTTCCCTCCCTTCGACTTTCCCTAGTCTGTTTGTTGACCCCTCCCCCCTCTTTTTTGTTTTTCATTTTTTCTCTAGCTATAACTTCCCCTCTCTCATCATTTGGGGTTATCTAGTTACAGAGTGGTAGTCCACTCGTATTGTATTTCCATGTTGAATTCTATGTTTTTAGCCTTATGTTTATCTTGATTGAGAGGTACTTTGCCTTAATTTGCAAATTGGAACGCTAAAATAGTTACCGTCTTTAATAATGGGCTTCTGTAATACCGGAAAGAGGGAGGTAATTCCTTGTACCTATGTTTGCATGTTAATATACTAATGTTGAAAATGTTTAATTGAAAATGTTTAATAAAAACAGTTTGGAAAAAAAAAAAAAGAAAACCCAGCACGATAGCATCATGCAAATTATGCAACACCAGAAATCGACAATCTTCCTGATGGGCTGGCGCCATGCGCATGGTCCATTAGGATTATTTAGTCTAGAAAAAAGACGACTGAGGGGCGATCTAATAACCATGTATAAGTATATAAGGGGACAATACAAATATCTCGCTGAGGATCTGTTTATACCAAGGAAGGTGACGGGCACAAGGGGGCATTCTTTGCGTCTGGAGGAGAGAAGGTTTTTCCACCAACATAGAAGAGGATTCTTTACTGTTAGGGCAGTGAGAATCTGGAATTGCTTGCCTGAGGAGGTGGTGATGGCGAACTCAGTCGAGGGGTTCAAGAGAGGCCTGGATGTCTTCCTGGAGCAGAACAATATTGTATCATACAATTATTAGGTTCTGTAGAAGGACGTAGATCTGGGTATTTATTTATTATGATGGAATATAGGCTGAACTGGATGGACAAATGTCTTTTTTCGGCCTTACTAACTATGTTACTATGTTACTATGTTACCTGTGTCCAAAACTGGGGCTTATTTTTAGCCAAGGGTGTAGCATCAAATACCCTTAAAGGAATAGGGTTCTGCAAAGGCTGCAAGGGAAAACCACAACGCCTGGCAAAATCAAAGTCCATTAAGTTCAAGGCAGCGCCTGAATCCACAAACGCCCTGACAGAAAATGATGACAATGAACAGATCAAGGACACAGATAACAGAAATTTAGGTTGTACAGTACTGATGGTAAATGAACTGGCGATCCTCTTGGTCCGCTTAGGGCAGATAGAAATGACATGGGAAGCATCGCCACAATAATAACACAACCTATTGAGACGTCTGAAACCTTGTTGTTCTGTTTTAGACAGAATCCTATCACACTGCATAGGCTCAGGAATTTGCTCTGAGGATATCGCCATAGCGCGCACAGTTCTGCGCTCCCGCAAGCGCCGATCAATCTGAATGGCCAGAGACATAGAATCACTCAGATTGAAGGGTGTGGGAAACCCCACCATAACATCTTTAACGGATTCAGAAAGACCCTTTCTGAAAATTGCCGCCAAAGCATCATTATTCCATTTAGTCAATACAGACCATTTTCTGAATTTCTGACAATACAATTCTGCTGCCTCTTGACCCTGAGACAGGGCCAACAAGGTCTTCTCAGCTTGATCCACCGAATTAGGTTCATCATACAGTAATCCTAACGCCTGAAAGAAGGAGTCTACATTAAGCATTAAGCAAAGCAGGATCCCCAGATTCCAGGGAAAATGCCCAATCCTGTGGATCACCACGCAGCAGGGAAATGATGATTTTAACTTGTTGAATGGAATCACCGGAGGATCGAGGTTTCAATGCAAAAAACAGTTTACAGTTGATTTTTAAAACTTAAAAATTTGGGCCTGTCACCAAAAAACAAATCAGGAGTAGGTATCTTCGGTTCTAAAGCAGGAGTCTGAACAATGTAATCAGAAATAATAAGTACTCTAGCAGCCAGCTGGTCTATACGAGACGCTAATTCCTGAACATTCATGCTAGCACAAGGCTCTTCAGCCACCCAGAGATAAAGAGGGAGGAGAAGACAAAGTAGACTGCAGAAAAAAAAAAGGCTCAAGATCTTTCCTCCCTTCTTCTGAGATGCAATTAACTCATTGTTGGCCAGTAGTACTGTTATGATCAGGTGGCCTTGGAGCAGCATGAAAAGACCTTCGCTGGAGCAGTGGTAACTTTACTGACCGCAAACCCTGATCCTATCACCGCAACTAGAAGTAGCCGTGGGGTGTGCCTAACCAGACCTAGACACCTCGACACAGCCGGAGAACTAAATATCCCTAAAGATGGAAATAGGAAAACTCTCTTGCCTCAGAGTAGACCCCCAAAGGATAGGTAGCCCCCCACAAATAATGGCTGTGAGTAGGAGAGGAAATGACACACGCAGACTGAAAACAGGGATAAGCAAAGGAGGCCACTTCTACCTAGATAGGAAAGGATAATACAGGATACTATGCGGTCAGCATAAAACACTACAAAATATCCACAGCAGAAAAATACAAAAACTGCACCACCTAACTAAATATGTGGAGAGTATATCTGCGACTCCAGCGAATCCAACTAGACTGAGAAAAACAACAGGCACAGTCTAGCAGGAACAAAATAGAAACAAGATCAGCACAGAAAATAAACACACAGCAGTGTGTCTAAAAAAAAAAAAGCAAACACTTATCTTTGCTGAAATGGCAGCAAGCAGGAGGGGCCAGGCAGAGGACCAACACTTCCAAAGGAACATTGACTACTGGCACGGACTAATGAGTCCTGCAAAGCTAAATACCCCAGTCCGAATTGCAATTAGCAGAAACACCTGTCCAAGACTGCTGCTCAGGAATAACTGCATTACCATCAACAACCACCGGAGGGAGCACAAGAGCAGAATTCACAACACATACCACAGGAACTCTTTAGATGAAGAGAAAATATTCCTGACACAGTCCCTGTTAGTGGCCCTAATAGAGCTCACACCTTCCTATCAGCGGAGGTTGGCACCCTAAAATTCGATGTGGCACCCCCGCTCCACGTAGACTGTCCCTTCTTGCCCTTGCTGGGCCCTACCAACTACCCACACCCGAACCCCAACATCATACACACACAAAAACCTAGGTCACACTAACAGGTGAAAAAAGTGAAAAAAACAGAAAACCTAAAAACAGGGCAGCAAAATAGTGCTGCAAAACGTCCAGCAAAAATACGTACCCTAAGTGCTGAGATATAAAGATCAGAAAGTCTAATCTGCATAGATTGCCTATCACAGCAGCCCCAGAAAAAAACTGTTTGAGACGTATAGGTCTCCAATATTTCTATTTTGCTATAATGAAACAGTAAAGATACTATGATCTAATAATACCTATAGTATAGGATGAAGCTATCCCTTTGGGGATGGCGATATGGGACATACTACGTCACATATTCAGATAAGTCTATTGTTGTCATGGCAGACTGTATAGAATATTTACTTAGAGCAATATAGCTTTACCTGCGGTATGATGATCATGAGGGATTGGTCTCATGTGTATGGGTTCCTATATGTACCGGTTAACCTGATATGAGATACATTGCATGAGGTATTTGATAGACACAGATGTATCCATGTGCAGCATAATAGTCAGTATTAACCAGCAACAGTTATTTTCTTGTTTCCTTGTTTTTTTTATTTGCTTTAATAATTTTATTTATTTTTTCTTATTCTTCTCAAGCCACATACACATGTTTGCCTTGATGATTGTTAGGCCATAAACAAATGTATGATATATATTATCTAGGGCTTCTATATAATACTGTGTAACCGGATATGAGATACACCATATGAGATATCTAATGGAAAATATATGTACCTATATGCAATACAAAGGTTGATAACAAATAATAGATATATATTTTTTCATTGTGTTGTTTTTTTTTTTTCATTGTTCTTTAATCATTTTTTTCATTTTTTATATATCTGAATGCCTTAGTATAAGTCTGCCTTGATGACCTCTAGGTCATAACTAAGCTATTGTATCTATTTTTGAAGACAGCGGCATGTTAATATACACATAAGAGGTCTTTATTACATGATCTCTAAGTCTTTTGAGCATAAGAGATTTGTGCTCTATTGTACCCTCTGGCCACTGGTTATGAGTAACCTTGTGTATTTACCCTTAAGCTTCATCCTATACTATAGGTATTATTAGATCATAGTATCTTTACTGTTTCATTATAGCAAAATAGAAATATTGGAGACCTATACGTCTCAAACAGTTTTTTTTTCTGGGGCTGCTGTGATAGGCAATCTATGCAGATTAGACTTTCTGATCTTTATATCTCAGCACTTAGGGTACATATTTTTGCTGGACGTTTTGCAGCACTATTTTGCTGCCCTGTTTTTAGGTTTTCTGTTTTTTCACTTTTTTCACCTGTTAGTGTGACCTAGGTTTTTGTGTGTGTATGATGTTGGGGTTCGGGCGTGGGTAGTTGGTAGGGCCCAGCAAGGGCAAGAAGGGACAGTCTACGTGGAGCGGGGGTGCCACATCGAATTTTAGGGTGCCAACCTCTGCTGATAGGAAGGTGTGAGCTCTATTAGGGCCACTAACAGGGACTGTGTCAGGAATATTTCCTCTTCATCTAAAGAGTTCCTGTGGTATGTTTACTATTTTTTCTACCCCGTTCGGATCTAGGTGTTTTTGATGTCGGTGGTCATTACGTATTTAACTATTTATTAAGATTTTAATATTACTCATTAAAAAGATATTTTTTAGGATATTGTTGTTTTTTTTTTGGTTGTTAGATAGAATATATCCTTATTTCATTTGGTTCGGTAGTTTGGCTTGTCAATATTCCTTTTGCCAAATTCCAGTCTCCCTTTTTATGATTTGCTTTCAGTGATATCCTCTCCGTTATCTTCCATGAAGTCCACTTTGGCCCAGACAGCAGCGGATGATGCAATCTGACACTGATGTACCTTGACCTTGGAGTTCACCTCAAATCTCCTTAGAAGTTGTAATCAATACTCTGTCTGACCAACCTACACCTTCAAAACATCAACAAAGCATCGATTTTTCTCGGTACACTTTCAAAAAGTCAGAGACTTTGTAGGATAATAGGTGTATAAGTAACCGAGCATACCAAACAGGTGAAAATGATCATCATTTTCATACGTGTGTTGAAACAGTCATTAACTGAAACAGAAACAGCTGTGTGTGGAATAGTCAAAATGCTGCTACAAAGGTGAAGTTATGAAAAACTATTTTATGTCACGGGTCATACACCATCGCAAGACTATGCAAAGTGCCAAGACACAAGGTGGTTGTGTCACATCGTTACTGCTACAATGTAAATGATGTATTGGACTAGAGCAGTGGGGTAAGTAATCAGTGACAGCTGTGTTTCTTCACATGCTGTTGCCATTTTTTTAAAACTACTGGAAAACCATTTAATTGTTGGGTCTTTGCGATTCACAGTAATTTTGGAAACATATGGGGGGGGGGGGTTGGCTTTTGTTTATAGGTGTTGCAAATGTCGATAAAAATTTCAGACATCTGTGAATTTTGGTCCACTTGTACTCAATAAATTGATCAGTAAGTTGGCAAACCATAGCTTAGGACAGCCATGCAATTTCCTAGATGCTGCTGGTTATGTCAGCATGCTATCAAAGGGAATAAAGAGCAGGAATCCATTTCTGTGCATGGGAAATATCATACCAGCTAGTCCACTCCCACCAGCTCAGAGTAAACTGCAAATTAAGAGATAGAGCCTGCAGAGATGAAAACTGGTGGAAATTCAGGAAACAAGACATATAATGAATGGCTAGAGACAGTGTTACATTGCATGTACACACAGGTCAGCTTATTGTGAAAATTTACTTGAAAATATGGTTATCCTTTAACTTTTTCTTCCTCACCTCTGAAGTTCTCTTATTCTTTCTATTTCCATATCTTTTTCTTGTTGAAACTCTGTCAGTTTCTTTTGATATTGAGCATGCAAATCTGCCTTCTCATGCTCTGCACCCTTGCAGTGAGAGATGTACTGCGCAGAGAGCTCTTGGTTCTCCTGTCGTAGACGCTCCTCTCTCTGACGGGAAGAATCTTCTAGTAACTTCAAACGAGTTCTAGAAAAATAATTTGTTAGCTATCCAGTGCCAGCATATTCTGCATCATCATACAAATCAAAGGATTCATGAACAAACAATATCAGACATTACAGAACACTTAATACAACAATTCCTTTCAAATAATTTTTATTAAGCATTTTGAAATTTAATATTGTGTTTTGTAGATAATCATATATTCAACTTTCAAGGAAATAAGGGTGGGGAGAGGGCGGGAGGTGAGGGAAGTGGGAATGGGAAAAGGGTAAGAGAAAAATTGTGGACATGCTGTCCAGTCATAACAGAATTTGATTAATTATTAACAATTATTAACAGGTTAACATATATTACCTTCACAGGTATACATTAATTGTCACCTTTCCTTTTAATGTGGTAAGTTGGGATATACCTCAACCCATTTCTTCCATTTCCTATCATATTTTTTATAATAGTTGTTTGCTATTGCAAAGTTTTCTTCATATGCTTTATGTAGGTTAATTTGGTCTATGATTTCAGTAAAGGCTGGTAAAATTGGATTTTTCCAATGGAATGCTATAATTTGTTTAACCACTAAACAAATGTGGATTATAATAGGTCTCGCATTTGTGTCAATGCTTTCCCATTGTAAAGACAACAAGGCCATTGCTGGGGTAACTATGATGTTATCTTTTAATATTTTGTTGATTAGTTTTGTGGCCTGTCTCCATAAGGGTTTCACCTTTGGACACTTCCAAAACATATGTAGCAAACTTCCGTATTCTCCACATTCTCTCCAGCACAGGGGAGACCCTCCTGATGGTAGGTGGGAGAGGCGAGCCGGAGTGAAGTACCACCTTGTGATGATTTTAAAATATGCTTCTTGTAGTGTCATGCAAATATTTGATGCATAGGTGAAATGGATCGCGTTTTCCCACTGTTCTGGAGTAAATGTCGTGTTCAAATCATTTTCCCATTTATTCATGTAAGATAACTTGTCAAATTTTGTGTCGTTGTTGAACCACCGATAAATTTGCTAATTACTCCAAAATAAGTAATGTTTGGGGTTTTTTAATAAATTAGTAGTAGCTTCGGAGATTTTTGGTTTTTTAATTATAAAATTTTGGGCTTGTTCTTTCAGTGTCATATAAGGAAAAAAGGCTGAGGAGGGAATGTTAAATTTTTCTTTCAAGGAGCTGAAACTGATAAATTTAACCCCATCATGAATATCGCTTAATTTTAGGATCCCTTTTTCTCGCCACATGGGAGAGGGGTCAGCGTTTTGGGTAAGCGTAATAATATCTATAGGGGTATTGTAGAGAAGAATTTTCTTGTTGGATCCTCTTTTCCTTTTAGAAAGTTTGTCCCATGTATATATAATGGAAGAGAAAATAGGGTGTTTAACGTGAATATTGTTGGTTATGTTTAGAATATGGTTGAAGACTAATTCTTTGGGAGGTTTATTATGATTGTGGGTAATTTCTAGATCAAGCCAATTTGGATAGTCCTCTTGCATGAACCAATATTGGCTTTGTTTGATAAGGTTCGATAAGTATAAGGCTGTTATATTGGGTAGGCCTATACCCCCAAATTCTTTGCACTTATATAATATGTTTGTGGGTATTCGGGCCCTTTTTTTATTCCAGATTAACAAATTAATTGTGGATTGTATACTGGTTAGATAAGATGTGTTGACTTTTAGGGGGAGTGTTCTTAGTATATAAGAGATTTTTGGGATGATAAAAATTTTGATAACCAATATTCTACCCCACCATGATAGGTCTTTTGTACCAAAGAAATTAAGGTCATTGTTAATTGTCTCTAAAAGTTTGTCCAGATTTTTCTTCATTATTGCCTCAAGGTTTTTTGAGATGATCGTGCCTAGATATTCTAAGTCCCCCTCTGACCA
This sequence comes from Ranitomeya imitator, assembly GCF_032444005.1. Taxonomy (NCBI): domain Eukaryota; kingdom Metazoa; phylum Chordata; class Amphibia; order Anura; family Dendrobatidae; genus Ranitomeya; species Ranitomeya imitator. Next base: position 560,500,250 of record NC_091283.1, read on the forward strand.
GCTTAGTGAAGATATATTCTTTGTTTCTAAGTCACTCAAATAAAATGGCAAGATTTTTGATTTATTTTCGTTAATCTTAAAAAAGGAAATATTTGAGAACGTTTTAAGGGTTTTTTGCAGTTCTGTGATTGATTTGTAAGGATCAGTCAGGGTAAATATCAGGTCGTCGGCAAAAAGGCCAATCTTATACTGACGTGTTTGTGTTTTCAAACCTTTTATGTTATTGTTTTGTCTGATCGATTGCGCCAATGGTTCCATTGACAGTATAAAACGAAGTGGAGAAAGGGGGCAACCTTGTCTTGTACCATTTGATATGTCAAATAGTGCAGAAGAATAATTGTTAGCATATATTCTGGCTTTTGGCCTACAGTAAAGTGCCATGATGCTGTTAATATATTTTTCATTAAAACCAAATTTACTTAGAACTGATTTTAGATAAAGCCAATTTAGGCGGTCAAAAGCCTTTTCGGCATCTAAAGTTATAATTACCGTTGGCAATTTAGAGGAGTGTATCAGTTTGATTGAGTTAATCAGTCTTCTAGTGCCATCTGTTGCTTGACGACCTTTGATAAAACCGATCTGATCCCCATTTATCAATGATGGTAGGTAGGATTTGAGCCTATTCGCTATTAATTTGGAGTATATCTTCAAATCTGCATTTATGAGGGAAATTGGTCTGTAATTATTTACAAGAGTCAGGTCGGCATTGTGCTTGGGGATCAATATTATTGTGGATTCTAACATTTCTTCTGGGAAATTTCCTGAGGAACTAGCTATATTAAAGATTTTTTGTAAGTGTGGGGAAAGTATTTTGGTGAAGGATTTGTAGTATTCATTCCCGAAACCGTCCGGGCCTGGTGATTTAAAATCTTTGAGTTGAAGAATGGTCTTTTCAATTTCTTCTTGGGAGAATGGGGAAGTTAGGTTTTCTAAATCGTCATGGGTCAGTTTGGGGAGTTCAATTGTGGACAAGAATTTTTCAATGTCAGAGGTATTGGGTTTTGGGGTAGAAGTTTGTGACTGTAAATTGTATAATTTATTATAAAAATCAGCGAAGGAATTAGCTATGTCTTGAGGATGAGATACCGTTATTCCATTTTGGTTCTTTATTTTGTTGATCCTATTTGATTGTCTAGTCTTTTTCAATCTATTAACCATGTATCGTGTTGGCTTATTTATTGAAGAGTATTGCTTCATTTTGGAGTTTTTGACCATGGTATGGTATGATGAAAATATGATTCTTTTGAGATCCTGCCTGAGTTTTAGTAAATCAATTTTGATTTGTGTAGAGGGGGAATTTAAATTTATTTGCTCGTTTTCCTTGTCTTTTATCTTATTTTGAAGGTCCTCAATCTGAGTCCTAAATTTTCTTTTCTTTTTGGCAGAGATCTGTATCATGGTACCTCTTATAACCGCCTTATGGGCACACCAATTTATGAATGGGGTTGTATCTGTAGGGGAGTTTTCTGTAAAATAATTTATTAATGATTTTTCTATTGGTAATCTATATTCAGGGTGGTGTAACAGATTAGAGTCGCATTTCCATAATGAATTTTTGTTAATTGTGTGGCCTATTTGTATTTCAGCTGATACTGGAGAGTGGTCCGAGAAGGTTTTCCTTTCTATATTAATTCTATGGAACTTGGGAAGTGTAAAAATGTCTGATAAAATTAAGTCAATACGTGACGCTGATTGGTGAGGGTCAGAAAAATGGGAGAATTCGATTGATGTGGTGTTAAGACACCTAAAGATGTCAAATAATTCGTTATGATGGATCCAGTTGTCTAAATTGTTTGGTCTGTATCTATTTGGGGTGGAGGAGTCCATATTTGCGTTTGGGACCAGATTGAAATCTCCCAGCCAAATCATGGCACCTCTCTTAACTGACATGACTTTTTTATTTATTTTGTTCAGGAAATTTATTTGACCCGTATTGGGGGCGTAGATATTGATAATTGTGCATACCTGGTTGTTTAATGAACAAATAAGAATATGGAATCTACCTTTAACATCTTTGACCTCCTCTATGAATTCAAATGAAATTGTGCCTTACTCCGGCTTTCTTTTTCACATTGTCAGACTTGTAAATATATGGGAAATTTTTATGTGAGAATTTTGGGTTGGCCTTGTCTTTGAATTTGGATTCCTGTATACAAATTATTTCAGCTTGACTTTTACTTATTTCTTTCCAAAGTGTATGTCTTTTGTGTGGACTATTAAGTCCTCTTACATTGTAGGATAGTAGTTTTAAACTCATTATAATCTAAATTATATGGAAGTCTATTTTGCAAACCTGTGAAGAAAATCTTAACAAACCTATAAGTGTTTAATACAAGTGGTAACAATAAATAATAAACTGGAATGTCCACTTGAAGGGGTTCACTTCAGTGAACCTGACTTCACCTGTTGGGGAAAAAAGTCTGTGTTACTCGCTCCCGAGCAACATCCTCTTTGTTGATGAACATAAACTCAATATATTAAATACATAAACTCGTTACTAACAATAACAGATTTATAGAATAGTTAAACATCCTAGGGCAAGGTATAGCATTGTATCACTCAATATAAATATATCAAAACCCTTTCATGTCTTGCTGTCAGAATCAGGGTGAACTTTGTGTCGTGAATATAATGGGATATTGATGGATTTTAAGAAGTCCCTGCCTTCCTCTGGGGAGTTTAGGGCAATAACATTGCCTCTGTAATTTACTAATAATTTTAGCGGGAATCCCCACTTATAAGAGATCTCATTGTCTCTGAGAGGTATGGTGATATTCTGGAAAGCTTTCCTCCCTTCGATCGTATCTCTGGAGAGATCGGCATATAATTTGAGTTTTTCAAATGGCTCAGGGAAGTTTTTATTTTCTTTAAAGTAATTTTGAATTTTTTCTTTTGTTTTGAAAAAGTGGATTCTCATTAACGTGTCTCTAGGTAGATCTTTAGGAATAGTGGGTGGTTTTCGCAACCTGTGGATTCTGTCTATTTCTAGTTCTTGATCAGTCAGGGTAGGGATTATTTTTCTGAATAACTTCTTGGTGTACTCTTCCAATTTATTTGGGCCTATATTCTCAGGAATCCCCCTAATTTTGATGTTATTTCTCCGATTCCGGTCTTCCAGATCTGCTACCTTAAGCTTTAGCTTATGCATCTCTCTGATGATGTCGTTATTTACTTTGGATATATTATCTGGCCTCTCCTCTATCTTTTTAATTCTATCTTCAAATTTGTCCATCCTATTGCTGAGGAGGGAAAATGATTCTTTGAACATTTTATTTTGCTTATCAAACCTTTCGTTCATGCTGTTTTCAAACTTATCCATTTTTTCTGTCAAATTAGATAGAAGTTTCCCAACAGAATTCATATCAAATCCTTGAGTATTGTCGGGGTTTGGATTACTTTTTTTTGGTTTTGGCTTGGAGGGGCTTGTATTAGGAGAGAATATCTCTGAGACCTCGTCAGATGAATCATTAGGAGTGGTGTATTTCTCTCCTATAGCCCCTGGATTTTTCCTCTTTAAAGATATAGATGAGTCCATCTCTACAAAAGTGTTTGGGAGGTTCTTTTTTACTCTGTTTGAATTGGGGAGTTTATCATAGTCTAATTCCTCATCGTCTTTTAATGGAGACCTGGATCTATTGGGACTTATTGTGGTTATTAAGTCCTTTGGTGGATTGCGCCCAGAACCTTTGTACCTTTGGGGTTTTTGAGGTATAGATGAGGCCATGTTTAAGAATTGGGGTTTAGACGAGTTCTTGCTCATTGTTATCCCCAAGCAATAGCCTGATTTGCAGAGAGTGTCTACTAGGACAATCTCAGAATAAAGATTAAAGATTTTCCACAAATAGTAGCCCCAAGCAAAGCTGGAATTGTAGACAATGTCCTGTATGTTGATCTCAGGTTATTCCTGGTGAGGCTGGCCCTGGTGTATAAAAAATCCCCACAAAGTGGTCTCAAATAGCAAAAGTGGAGCAACTATAGAAATACCCTTTTGAGTGTGGTAATAGAAATCATCCGAATATAAACAAGCAATTAGCTGTGTCAACAGGTGGCGTATATAGTTTCACAGTAATTACAGAAGAATATGCTTAGATAATACCTAGCACCTGAGAATTAAAAAGTGCAGATTAAATCACTGGGGCATACAAATAGATTTTTCCTAACAGAGCATGCTTATATAACACATTGTGTTTGTTAGTTAAAGGGTGCAGGTTAATTCCCCAAAACAAACAAATATCTTTCAAGAACTGATTGTTCTCCTAGAGACATGTGCTAATAAGGAAGGAATCAGGGTAGAAATAAAACTCTCCAAATAATATGACTGGATTTAGGACTTCCCAGTCAGCTTCACTAAAATAGCCAGTTACCTGGATTAGATCCTGTCAGCGACTGATATAGTAGGCTATAGCTCTTTTGTTTTGTGAGCCCTGCAGGGCTCCTAGCTGTTTCAACAACAGTTTATGCTGCACTGGAGTCTTCCTGTCGCTCCTGCAGAGATGGCTGTCTGTGTGGTTCCACCGTTGTCCTGCACAGGAGCCGTCGGTCGTCGCTGTCTTCCCTGCTGGACCGCCGATGTATTTTCGTTCCCAGCAGGGGGCCGGAACTTACCGCTGTTTGAGTCCGGTGGTGCTTGGATCCGGAGCCTGCGATGTGTTGACCACCGCAGATCTTCTTCTTTGCTGTCGCTGGTGTACTCTGGTCTCTCACGCCTTCTGATCTGTCGCCGTCCACCAATAAATTGGCAGCCGTCTTTTCCCGCCTTTTGTTCCAAGGTCTGGGGGAGTGTCAGTGTCGGCTTCTGTGTGGAGCTGATATCACGTCACTGCTCCGGGTCTTCCCCGATGCTTCTGGATCGCTTTCTTCTGCCTCCGTCTTTCAATCCGGGGAGGCTTAGCACTTTATGCTAATGAGCACAGGGCGGTATATCCCCAGGCAATAGGGGAGGGAGCAGCAGCTGTGCAGAGACGGCTCCATAGTGTGTGCCTGTAGCTGTCACTTCCCTCCTCCTCACTACCAAAGCCAAAGAGGGAGTTTATAATAAAATCTGATGTTTTTTACCTCAGGTCCTTTGGCTTATTAGCTGAGCTGCTTGTTAGAAGGTATTAGCTTCCTGAGGCTGGATTACCTCAACCCTGTAGTTTGAAGGCCCAAACTTTTCTAGGGCTGATTTCTAAAATTTATGTGGTAAAATTAAAATAATTTTCGGATCATAGTGACCCAGATGAGGCACTGGATAAGATCCAACCAAGGATTTGACAATAAAAACGTTTTTTAGGCGATTTTGGTTGATTATAGAGGATTTTCCTCAGGAGCTCCAGCACCGCACAACCTACGCCATAGCAGTCCAGGCCACGCCCCCCCTTAATACAACAATTCAATCAAGAAGAGTGAGGGCCCAGCTCACAAGAGTTTACAATCCATAATGAATTAGGAGTGACACAAAGGATAAAAAAGTTCTTATACTGTATCGTTTGGCCATCTGCTATAATAAATAAGGGCATTCATATACTGTAAAGCTGCAGGAGCTGCCACCATCCAGTATCTGTGTAAGTGTAGAATTGAAATGCTGCTGAGTGCATGGAGTACATATGAAACTGATGAACATAAGGACCTGATTCTGAGTATAAATGTAGAAAAATAGAAGCTGAAAAAGATAGATCAATGAAGTTTTGTGATAGGCCTTCCTAAAAAGTGTGTTTTGGGGCATGCATGAAACTATGGACACTGGGAATTACCGTAATCTGATTTTCTGTAGTAATGCATTACAGTGAGTCTTACTGTAGATCATTAACAGAATGAGGAATACAGAGATGAGGAAAAAGATGTAGGGTGATACAGAACTATGGAGAGCTTTGTGGGCGAGAAATACAAGTTTATATTAAAAAAATTTTTAACAGATAGGCAACCGGTGCAATAACTGGTACAGGAAGGAGGCATTAGTGTAATCTGCTGAATTTAGTATGTATTAGGAAGGGGAAAAATTAGTGACGGGAACACCAAGTAGTAGTAGTCAAGATAAGAATGAAGACTTTTAAGCTTTCAGATGATAAGAAAATGAAGATTTGGGTACTCACTGTTAAATCTCTTCCTTCATTGGGGGGGACACACTATGCAAAAAAAACATGCTCCTCCCCAACAGTCTGCACCACCAACTGGCACGAAGTTAATCAGTTAGTGAGATATCAGTAGGAGAAGCAACTTAAAGGAAACATAGCTGAAAACAACATAGCAGAACCAACACAACTTTATACAAAAGCGGGTGAGTTGGACCTTCCTACCATGTTCACATCCGATGACGCGTAGGTGTGAACCCTGTAGAACTTTGCGAAAAAATGAATGGAAGATCATTAGCATCTCTGCAAATCTGCAAAGCGGATGCCTGGTGACAGCTGGCCCTATAGGCCCCCGCTTCCCGAGCGGACGCATTCTGTCCTTACCCGATAGGTTTCCAGAATGGCAGAATGGATCCCGCGGTAAATGGTAGATCTGGAAGCAGGGATCTGGAATTATGAACTCAGAGTCTACCCATCTGAAGGGTGTCGTCCTGGAGAGGTAGAGACTTAGAACTCTTACCAGGTTCAGTTTGCTTAATGACAATTTCAGAGGATAAGAGGGAGACCGGTAAAACAAAGGAAGTATGATGTCTTCATTGAGGTGAAACGAGGAAACCACCTTAGGAAAAAAGGATGGGATAGGACGCAAGACCACCTTGTCGTGGTGGAACACCAGGTAGGGGGATCAGCAAGAAAGAGCCGCAAGTTCCGACGCTCGTCTGATAGCAGTGATGGCTACCATGAAAGCAATTTTACTGGAAAGGAAGGAGAGAGAATTTCTAGTAGTGGTTCGAATGGGGGCTCTTGAAGGACGTCCAGAACTAAGTTGAGGTACCAAGGCTGTACCGGAGGGGGGCTGGTAAGGGGGAACAGATTGTGCGACTCCCCAAAGGAAAATCCAGGTCGGAGTACGAGAATACAGATTCTTCTGAAACAGAATGGAGAGAGCAAAAATCTGACCATTAAGGGACCTGAGGGACAGGTCACATTCAAGGCCCGATTACAAAAAAGCCAATAGAGATGGCAGAGCAAAAACCATAGAAGTGGCTTGGTTGGCTTCACACAAGCAGAAGAAGGCCTTTCATGTACGGTGGTAAATGAGAAATGAAGAATACATCCTTGCCCTGATCATGGTCTGGATAACCTGATAGGAAAAACCAGCGGACGTCATGCCATTAAATTGAAAGACTAAAAATTCTGGTGACAGAGAGGGTCCTGCGAGAGGAAATCTGGAGATTACTTCTGTGTACCAAGATCTTCTGGGCCAGTCTGTAGCCACGAGTATGACAAGCACTCCTTCTGTCTTGATCTTCTTGACAACCCTGGGAATCAGCGGCAGAGGAGGAAACCGGTATTGGAGGGAGAACTGAGACCAAGAGATCCCCAGCGCATTGTCGGTGACCACTAGTGGGGTTCTCGAGATCTGGATACAAACTGGGGAACCTTGTGGTTAAGTCTGGAGGCCATTAGATCGTCATCAGGTGTTCCCCCATCTAAGGCAGATCCTGTAAAAAAAAGACGGGTTCAGGGACAGATCGAATGCGGCAAGGCCCTCTCGGCTGAGAAAGTCAGCAGCCCAGGTATCCACTCTCAGGATGTTTACCACAGGGATTCCGGGTATGATTCATTCGGCCCATGACAGGGTCTGAGCCACCTCTGACATCACTACCTCCTTGGTGGTTGATGTATGCCATCGCTGTGGCATTGTCGGATTGGACTCATATCAGGTGGCCGGAAAGAAGATTCTGCCAGTGAAGAAGAGCAAGAAGGATTGCTCTGATTTCCAGAATGTTGATCGGAACGGATGATACCTGAGCGTTCAATCGGCCCTGGACAGACAGGTATTGAAAAAATTCTCCCAGTGCATACTGGCATCCGTTGTTACGACCTTCCAAAGCATTGGCAGACACGATCTTCTGCAACGGATGAGCAGAGAGCGTCTCCACCATTTCAGGGATTTGTTGACCTTGTAAGGAAGTGTGACACGCTGGTCCAGAGAGCGAGTGGACTTGTCTCATCTTAATAAGAGAAAGAGCTGAAGAGGGCATGTGTGGAACTTAGTGAATAGAACTGCTGAGATAGTGAATCCCGTGTAGAAGGGCTGAGTACTTTTGTTCTGGCAGAGAAACACTTGCCAGCCCAGTGTTGATCAGCATTCCCAGGAAAACTATGGGTTGTGTGGGGATCAGAGACGATGTCGAGCTTTCGATGATCCAGCCAAAATGAGAGAGGGTGTACAGAGTGACCTGCAGACTCTTGTGACATGCTATGGGGGCTAGAGCATTGATCAGAATGTCGTCCAAGTAATTAAAAACAAGAATGCCTCTGCTTCAAAGAATGGCCATGACAGTCACCATTATCTTTTTTGGAGGACCCGACAGAATACCTTGGAGAAATAGTTTTGCCAAGGCTGAAACTGACTGATATCCACACGTTGCAGCAAAGGGCCAAAACCCGCCACCTCGAAGGCTGCTTTGGCAAGAGCCTCGGTGTGCCTGTCAGAGGGATCCTTCAGAGGGATGATGGTGTTAGTGGAGAGTTGGGAGAGACTCTTCTCATTTCTGTATTAGGTCAGACACAAATGGATACAAGAATTCCATGCGTTTTCTTCTCTGAAAACACTTTTCTGAGTGCTCCCAATTCCCTGTAAAAAATATGTCCAATTCTTTGTGGTTGGCAAAAGCCCGAGGGAGGCTCTTTGTCATCCTGAAGGATATGTTTGCTCAGAGGGTAAGGTCTCCACATCCTGTACATTAAGGGAATGATTAACAGCCAGAATCAGTCTATTCACCATGTCCCATAGTTTTGAAATTTGTTCAGAGTCCAGATCAGAATGAGACTCAGAATAGGGATCTGACTTCTGAGTCGCTGGAGCAATGGGGGTGGGAGAGTAAGAGAGGGATGCTATCGTGGAAGACGTTGAAGGCGATGAAGGACTGGATAATGAACTAGTGCAGGCACGCTTTTTTGAACTTCTTCATGATCTACCATGGTGGTTTTGGGAAACAGGAGGGTCTAGAAAGCCCATGTAAGTGAACGGGACTGCTTGGCGGTAGCAGGATCGGGCAGTCATTTTATGACCGAGACCAAGGTCTTGGACACCTACACCTTGGTTAGGTCGGCGACTGATTGTGTGCAGTGGGAGAAAAGCATGGTGGGGAGACTGCAATCTAGGCAGAGGGATGATGTCTGACCAGAGGGAACTTCCTCTTACAGAAAAAACATGCAGGGTCTAGAACAATACCTGGCCATGGGAGGGACACTCCCTGGGGTTAGGCTACGTTTACACTTGCCTACCAGGGCTTTGCGGACGGCTGGGTACTTCCTCCCTGAAGCTCCGCCCACTTGCGCACTTCTTCCGTTTATGTCTGCCTACTCCTGCATGCACCCTGCGTACCCATCTTTCACATTGGGTACGCTAGACATGCGGATGTATGCGGATGCATTCTTTTGAAGCGCCCGTCGACCGCACAGGAACGCAACTTGTACCAGCGGGATAGAGAGAAATGTACCAACGGGATAGAGAGATGTCCCCCCGTGGTAGAGCTTACTCAGGCCCCGGATCCTTGGCCCTTGCGAAACTGTAAACAGTGGTTCCAAGAGGTGAGCTGCTGGGTTCATGGGAGCTGCAGAGCCTACAATTGTCTCTAGACTAGCTGGTGACTAGAAAATGGAGCAGCGAAAAGAGGAAAAGGCAGTGTCAAAAAGGGCGAACAGAGTTCCCGTGCGTCTAAGTGAGTGGTCTGCTCTGATAGGCTGATAGCGGTAGGCAGAGGGATGCTCGAGAGCCAGATCATGCGATTGGCCGGGCTGCCAGGGGCGTCGTCTGGTCACCGGAGAAGGCCAAGGCTACAGTCAATGGCTACATTTATAAGCAAAGCCACCGGAGAGAACCAGGCGTAGCTGATCGGGAAAGGGAATTGACTGCCAGAACAGGTAGGGAACGTTGCTAATGGGCGAACTGATCATGGCAAGGCAAAAAATTTTAAGTAAAAGAGAAGGCTAGGGCCTTTTGTTTTTTTTTCTTTGAGCCCCCCTAACTGTCACGGATGAGCCTGGGAAGGTCTTATTCAACACCTGTCCTGAATAGTGGGAAGGACTGTAGGCCTGGGAAGCCCCAAACACTCTTGCTGTGTTACAGGGTAAGGATCCTGCCTCGTAGACCATAGAGGTTACAGTAGTAACACAACTCGACACTTTGATCTTGGTCTCTAGGTGCGAAATCAAAGTGACATAACTCTGTTTTGTTGCCCTTACAAGCCATAACGGAAAGAAAAATAGGGATTTTTATGTACTCACCCTAAAATCCTTTTCTCCGAGCCACTCATTGGGGTACACAGAACCATGGGTGTTATGTTGCTGTCACTAGGAGGCTGACACTGATTTGAGACAAAAAAAAGTTAGCTCCTCCCCTGCAGTATACACCCTCATGCTGGCTTCCAGTGACCCAGTTCAGTGTAAAAGCAGTAGGAGATTATTAACAACATATAACATAACAATATTAGAGTACAACATGACAGAGGAAGCAAAGAGCCAAAAAGAAAAAAAGCCATAAGGCTAACAGGGTGGGAGCTGTGTCCCCCAATGAGTGGCTCGGAGGAAAGGATTTTACGGTGAGTGCACAAAAATCCCTATTTCTCCTTCGTCACATTAGGGGACACAGAACCATGGGACATCACAAAGCCCAGGAAGCACCCACCGACCGAGTTGAGTGTGTCCTAATCCCCGCCGGGATAGGTCTGCCCCTGATCCGATAAGATTCTTGAATAGCTGATCGGATCCATCTGGGTATCGTGGCTTTAGAAGCGGCTAAACCCTTTCTGTGACCATCTGGGAGCACAAAGAGGGAGTCAGACTTGCGTAAGGGGGCAGTCCTAGAAACGTACCTCCTGAGGGCCCTTACCACGTCCAAGGTGTGAAGGGCCTTTTCAACCTTGGCTATGGGCAAAAGGAGGGAAGAACGATATCTTCATTAAGGTGGAAAGATGAAACCACCATGGGAAGAAAAGACGGAGATGGACGTAGGACTACTTTATCTTGGTGGAAGGAAAGGAAGTGCGCCCGACAAGAGAGGACGGCCAACTCTGATACTCGCCTGATAGAGGTTACTGCCACAAGGAAGGCGACCTTCCAGGAGAGGGCAATCAGCGAGACGTCCTGCAGAGGTTCAAAAGGGGACTCCTGAAGAACACTCAGAACCAAATTGAGATCCCAAGTCTCTAACGGCATTCGATAGGGGGGTACCACGTGAGAGACCCCCTAAACGAAAGTCCTGACCTGCAGGTTAGCAGCAATCCTACATTGGAACAACACAGATAATGACCCTTGAGAGAACTGAGAGCCAGACCGGAATCCAAGCCGGACTGGAGAAATTCCAGAATGGAGGGAATAGAAAAGGCAACAGGCTGCCCAGTTCTCGACGCCTGGAATGTGCACTGCAGAAATGGTGGAGCGGTTGTTCTCGGCCCAGCGGTGAATGTGAGAGACTTCCCGCATCGCCGCCCTGCTGCGGGTACCCCCCTGATGGTTTATGTACGCCACAGCTGTGACGTTGTCTGATTGAATCCGATTTGGGTGACCAGCAAGGAGGAAGTGGAAATGTCTCAGGGCAAATCTGATAGCTCGAATCTCCAAGATGGTTATCGGAAGTCTCGACTCTCGAATCGTCCAACGTCCCTGGGCAGTGTAGTGGCGAAATAACACTCTCCAACCGAAGAGACTGCGTCGGTAGTTACCACCAGCCAGTGAATTGGGAGAAAAGACCTGCCCTGGCTGAGAGATGGCTCCAAAGTCCACCATTTGAGAGCTTGCCTGATCCGCGGGGGTAGAGGACATGGCCGATCGAGGGCCTGCTGTAAGGGGCGGAGATGCAGTTGGGCGAAGGGAACCGCTTCCATTGCGGCCACCATTTTCCCCAGGATCCTCATGGCAAAACGAATGGAATGAGGGAAGGGACAACAAAGTGTCCGGGTTCCCTGTTGAAGCGTTTGGGCCTTGGACCGAGGAAGTAGGACCAGCCCCTTGGACGTGTCCAGGATCATGCCTAGGAAGGAGATTCGTCGGGATGAAACAGGGGAGGACTTGTCTAAGTTGATTAGCCAGACAAGGCGTGAAAGGGTATCCAAGGTAAAGCAGGCCTGATAGGACGGACCTTTGATCAGGAGGTCGTCTAAGTATGGAAACACGACCACTCCTCGGGAATGAAGAATGGCCATGACCGCCACCATGACCTTTGTAAATACCCTGGGCACGGTGGCAAGGCTGAAGGGTAAGGCCGTGAATTGAAAATGGTCCTCTTGGATGGCTAAAGCAGGAACCTTTGATGTGGCGGGAAGACTGGGATATGGAGATAAGCATCTTTGATGTCTATTGATGCTAAAAATTCTCCTCTCTCCATTGAGATGACTGACTGGAGGGATTCCATCCTGAAATGCTGGACCTTTACATATTTGTTTAGGAGCTTTAGATCCAAAATAGGGCGCACTGTCCCATCTTTTTTTGGAACGACGAAGAGGTTTGAGTAAAAACCTCTGAATCTCTCGTGTTCTGGAACTGGAACAATGACCCTGCTTTGGCGGAGAGACTCGATGGCGCGGTAAAGCACGCGAGACTGAGCTCCTTAACTTGGAAGACGAGAGGGAAAAAACCGAGCTGGAGGGAAGGCGATGAATTCTATTTTGTAACCAGAAGACACCAGGTCTTTGACCCATTCGTCGTGAATGACAGAAAGCCAGACCTGTTGAAAGAGAAGCAGGCGTCCGCCTTCTTTGGTGGTGTCGACCGGAAGACTCCGCGAGTCATTGTGAAGGAAATCTGGAGGGCCTGGATCCCCTAGTTCTGGGTTGCCTAGGCTTACCTCGCCAGGACTGATTTGGCCTGTATGAGGGCCGAGAGTCTGTCTGTACGTGGAGAACGTTCTGATCTGGATGAGGCTGTGGAGGAGGACCAGAAAGGGCTACTGCGAAAGGGCCGAAAGCGAAAATGTTGCTGATGATGAAAAGCAGTTTTAGGCCTGTGCTGCGGGAGGAATTGGCTTTTCCCTCCTGTAGCATCGGAAATAAGCTGGTCTAGTTTTTCTCCAAACAGACGTCCGCTCTGAAAAGGCAGAGAAATCAGAGACTTTTTAGAAGATGAATCCGTGCGCCACTCTCTAAGCCATAGTGCTCTTCTAATGGTGACGGCGTTTGAGGCAGCAATTGCCACACAGTCTGCTGCGCCTAAAGATGCGTACATCACATAGTCTCCAGCCACAGCGATTTGTTTGGCGAGATCCACCGCCTCAGATGGAAGAGCCTGATCCTGAATGGATTTTGCAAGGGCATCTGCCCAAAAAACCATTGCTTTTGCGACCCATGCCGCAGCGAAGGAAGGGAATAGCGAGGAACCTGAGGCCTCATACACTGAGCAAGCCATGGAATCTATTTGGCGTTCTGTGGGATTTTTAATTTAAGCACCATTACGTACAGACAAAAGCGTTTTGGTAGCCAAACGCGATAGCGGAGGATCTACTAGTGGAGGTTCCGTCTAATCTTTGACAAGATCTGCAGAAAAGGGATACTTTGATCCCAGGGTCTTTTTACCCGTAAAGCGCTTATCCGATCGCTCCCTGTGTCGCCTATCTCCAAAAAGTCCGCTTGAGAGGCGAACACCCTATGGGATCGCTTGGTTCTTGTAAAAGAAACCGCATGATCCAGAGCCGAATTAGGGTCATCATCAACCTTTAGCGCATAATTGACAGCTTCAATGAGGGAATCCACAGTCGCTTGAAACTCCGGAGAATCCGGGTCCAAGGATGCCTCAGACTCGTACTCAGAGTCATGATCGCTACGAACCCCTGGAGAGGGAGAGCGAGAAGTGGAGTTACCAAAGGCTGAATGGCGTGGTGAATGCTCAGGAGAGGTAGTGCGGATCCGTTTTTTGGATGTCTGTACCTCCTTCAGGTGAGAGCGGCCCCTGCTGGCCGATGATTCCCCTGTAATGGAGGGGTCTCTTAACCCAGGAAGACGAGTGCCCTGCTCCCCAGAGGGGTCATGGAAGGATTCAATCGCTTTGGCCAGCGAAGCCATGGATTGTGACAGTGACGCGGCCCACTCAGGGGGGCTACACTGGGGTCGGTAGCGGCGGAGGGCTCTTGGGCACATTGGGTATCACAGGCTGAGCAGTGAGGGGAGCTTTGAGGAGCCTGGCAGGTGGTACACACAGTGAAAAAGGTAGTATGTACCTTTGTAGTCATTTTAGCCTTTGACTGCAACATGATGTACCCCAATATAAGTGAAAAAACACTGCTAGTGGAAGCGATGTGGGGTAAAGCTGCAGGGAAGCACCTAGTGCCGTCTCCTTACCCAGTTCCTGTGTCCCGCAATCTGAAGATGATGGCGCTGAGTAAACCGGCATCCACGGCGACACGTGCAGAGGGCGGCAGAGCTGCTTGCAGTGGGAAAAAAGATGGCTGCCGAAAGCTGGGAGGTAGTCTCGCAAGGAGCACTAGGACTGAGGGCGGAGCCACTGGAATGATGCGAGCGGTGGGCGGAGCTTACCGGGATGCGGCCTACACAAGGCCGGAGCCGGGGACTAAATTTATGGCTTCGGCCGTCGCGCACCCGCGGACTGCCGGGAAATGTTCCGCGGAGTTCTGTGGGGACCCTAACGCTATGGAGCCCTCGTATGCCGCCGAAAGAACGACCCCTCCCGGTGCACTTACCCCGATATGAAGAGGATGGTTCAGCAGGTCAGAGCTGTGCCCGGGGTAGTTAGGACGGTGCAGGGTTGGGGAGCCTCCATCCACCATCCCCTGAAAGGGGGGGTGGAGAGGAACCGTCCGCCTCCTTCCATCATTCACTTTACAGTGGTGATGAAGTGGGGGCTGCACGGACGCCATGATGGAAAAGTGCCTCTGAACAGCCGAGGGTAAAGCCTGGTGGGCAGGGCAAAATGTCCGCAACATGGCATGGCTGCAGAAGAGGATACTGGAGGTACCACTCCAGTGCTCGTCTGATAGAGAGGGGAGGGAGATCGGTGCCCTTGTAGGGGCCCGTCACCCCTAGAATCAGCTCAGGCAGTGGCATCCCACGTCGCAGGAGAGGATACGGAGAGGTAATACTCCCGTGCTCGCCTGTTGTTGGTTTGGGGAGATCGGAGCCTTGAAAGGTTCCGTCGCCCCTTTGTCCAAAAGGGATAAGAAAGTAGAAAATCCGAAAAGTTCTGATCTGAATAGCAGACCCAGTGTGCCTCCTACGGACACTAAGCTTGAACTGGGTCTCTTGAAGCCAGCATGAGGGTGTATACTGCAGGGGAGGAGCTAACTTTTTTTTGTCTCAACTTAGTGTCAGCCTCCTGGTGACAGCAGCATAACACCCATGGCTCTGTGTCCCCAAATGTGGCGAAGGAGAAAGGAAAATCATTAATACAATATAGGGTAGAAACAAGACTGGATCCAGACCAGTGTCTGCCTCCTACTGACACTAAGCTAAAACCGATTAAACTTCATACCAGTTGGTGGATATACCCTGCTGGGGAGCGCTATCTTTTTTTTTTGCATAGCTTCAGCCTCCTAGTAGCAGCAGCATACACCCCATGGTTTGTGGTGTCCCCCATTGATGCGATACAGAAAGGTTGGATTCTCGAGATGTTTTTGAGGTGCAGTGACAAGAGCATGCAAGCGATTGGATATATGGCGTGAAGGAAAGGTATGAATTCCGAGAGATTTAATTTCAGATAGAAACAATATACAGATTGCTGAAAAGACAGACTGAAAATAAAATAAATAAAACTGAACTAAAGTAAAAAAATAAAATGTATCTTTATGTAAAAAAAGGAACGACTGAAATCATAATCAACGATAGCCAACAATGTTTTATGTTGCTCCTAATTAGCTTCATTCTCCATAGACAACAGGAGTCAGAAATTTGCTGCACTCCCAAGTATATCTCTAGGTACCTGTGTGCGCTCTCTATTAGTTCAAGATCTTCTTTGTGCCTTTGTTGCAATGTCTCCAGTAACAGGTTTTGCTGTTCACGCTCCAAATGGAGTTTTCTTATCTGTAATGCACACCAACCATTCAGCTTTTAGATTTTATTTTTTGGAATATATAAGTCTTTAAATATCCCTCCAGACCCCAGATATGATACCTGAGTCTCAAGATCTAGTAACTTGTTATGTAAGACATCACCATGAATTTCCTTTTTGCCTTCTTGGATCTTTGGCTGAACAGTAGCTGGCTGCAGGAGGAAAAAAAAGACGTAATACATGTGAGATTTAGAAACAGAACTGAGGTCTATGTAAAATATAACACTATGATTGACTGACTGTATCTCTGTACATTTCTGAAGGCGTTGTTGAAGGAGCTGCAATACAAGGGAAGTCAGGAGAGAGACCATTAAAAATGCCACCACCATCTCCACACTCTGCTGAAAAGTGGGATGACTAAATACAATGAATAACAAGAAAATTCTGGTCACGGTACCTGGAACAAGGTTTTCCTTCTGTCTGGAAGATGTAGGAGTGATGGAGGACGTAGGAGTGGTGGTGGATGGTGTTTTTACACCAATTTCCCAAGGTAAAGGAGGTCTATGAAAAGAATAAATGATTTCATGAATACGGCTGGCCAAAGAATGTGTTGCATGCAGATACAGGATAGATTGCTGCACAATCGTACCCACCCAGATACTTCAGCTAAGACTGGTGCGATTTCTTGAATGGTCTTGCCACGGTCTGACTGTTGGATGGTATTCCCAGACCCGACCGGACTGCTGTGTAAAGAAGCAAAAACCATTTTACACTACAAAGAGTAGATATATACCGTATATACTAGAGTATAAGCCGACCCGAGTATAAGCTGAGACCCCTAACTTTGCCACAAAAAACTGGGAAAACTTAATGACTCGAGTATAAGCCTAGGGTGGAAAATGCAGCAGCTACCGGTAAATTTCAAAAATAAAAATAGATACCAATAAAAGTAAAATTAATTGAGACATCAGTAGTTTAAGTGTTTTTGAATATCCATATTGAATCAGGAGCCCCATATAATGCTCCATACAGTTTATGATGGGCCCCGTAAGATGCTCCATACAAAATACGCCCCATATAATTCTCCATAAAATTTATGATGGGCCCCATAAGATGCTCCATATTAAAATATTATTACTATTATTATTATTTATTGTTATAGCTCCATTTATTCCATGGCGCTTTACATGTAAGGAGGGCTATACATTACAAAAACAAGTACAATAATCTTAAACAATACAAGTTATAACTGGTACAGGAGGAGAGAGGACCCTGCCCGCGAGGGCTCACAATCTACAAAATATAATTCTGCACAAATGTTCATTATGGCCCCATAAGATGCTCCATAGAGACATTTGCCCCATATAATGCTGTACAAATGCTGAGTATGACCACACAAGATGCTCCATAGAGATATTTGCCCCATATAATGCTGCACAAATGCAGATTGTGGCCCCATAAGATGCTCCATAGAGATATTTGCCCCATATAATGCTGCATAAATACGGATTATGGCCCCATAAGTTGCTCCATAGAGATATTTGCCCCATATAATGCTGCACAAATGCTGATTATGGCCCCATAAGATGCTCCATAGAGATATTTGCTCCATATAATGCTGCACAAATGCTGATTATGGCCCCATAAGATGCCCCATAGAGATATTTTCCCCATATAATGCTGCACAAATGCTGATTATGGCCCCATTAGATGTTCCATAGAGATAGTTGCCCCATATAATGCTGCACAAATGCTGATTATGGCCCCACAAGATGCTCCATAGAGATATTTGCCCCATATGCTGTTGCTGCGATAAAAAAAAAAAATGACATACTCACCTCTTGTCGCTCAGGCCCCCGGCACTTGCAATATTCACCTGTCCTCATTCCACCGCCGGGCTCTGTCTTCAGCATCTTCTGCACTGACATTCATGCAGAGGACGCGCACTAACCACGTCATTGCACCCTCTGACCTGAGCGTCACAGCAGAGGAAACAGCCCGGCAGTGGAACAAGGAGAGGTGAATATCGCGCAATGCTGCTCACCCTCCCCGTTATACTCACCTGCTCCTGGCGCGGTCCATGGCAGCTTCAATGATGGTCTTCTCCAGGCGCTGACAGCTTCTTCCAGCGTTGAGCGGTCACCAGTACCGCTCATTACAGTAATGAATATGCGGCTCCACCCCTATGGGAGTGGAGTCGCGTCCACATTCATTACTGTAAAGAGCAGTAACATGTGACCGCTCAACGCTGGAAGAAGCTGTCAGCGCCCAGAGACCATCAGGGAAGCTGCCAGGGACCGCGCCAGGAGCAGGTGAGTATATCACAGCCGCCGCTCCCCCTCCCCCGCCGACCTTCCTGGGACAATGACTCGAGTATAAGCCGAGAGGGGCACTTTCAGCCTAAAAAAATGGGCTGAAAATCTCAGCTTATACTCAAGTATATACGGAAAATGACAGTGTTGTTCACATCTCACCTCCGTGCAGGAGATACAAATTATGAACCAAGAAGACGAGCTGTTCCGGCAATTACAAAATAGGGTGAATCGGATCAGTCATCAGAATCTGACAGGTCACCTGAGCTATTATAGCAAACGGAGCAGAATAGTAATGTTATTTAAAAAATAGTCAATAGGAAAGAATACAGCAGACTCATAATTTTAAGTCCACAGTAGTGATGAGCGAATGTGCTTGGATAAGGTGTTACCCGAACATACTCCGGTGCTAGCTGAGTGTCTTTGGCGTGCTCAAAAAATATGTTCGAGTCCCGTGGCTGTATGTCTCGTGGCTGGTTGACAGCCAGAACACATGCAGGGACTGCCTAACAAACAGCCAATCCCTACATGCATTGCAGCTGTTTAACAACTGCGAGACATGCAGGCGCTGGAACTCAGACATATTTTTCGAGCATGCCAAAGACACTCAGTTAGCACACATGCATTCTCGAATAACACCTTATCCAAGCACATTCGCCCATCACTAGTCCAGAGTGCTCAGAATTCCAGCACTTCAACCACGTCTTTCTGCCTTCTCATCAAAGAATGATGACCATCAACATATCCAGCTGTCATATAACCATTGCTGAGTAAAGGTGGGGAACTTCAGACATTATGAAAGGCTCATCAATACATTCCTGATAATGACATATAAGTTTGAGCGAGCTGGATTCTTTCTTAAAGGCGATAATCACATGAAACCAGTGTGATTGGGAAGATGGTATAATAACTCAGCGGACGGGTCATGGTTAAATAAAGCAGTATACTCTCACTATAGACTAGCTTTACATAAACTGGAAATATCCCAACTTAAAAATGTATATATATTACAGGACAAGGTTATGTAGAGATGTTAGAATCCTGCCTAATGACTTTCTCTAATCCAATTTCTAATAATTGTAATTAAGAATATGTCACTGTGTGGGAAACATGGTAGCTCGGTGGCTCAGTGGGTAGCACTGTTGCTTTGTAGCACTGCGGTCCTGTTTGCGAATTCCCCCAAGGACAACTTCTGCAAAGGGTTTGTATTGGCTTTCTCTGAGATCTCTGGCTTCCTCCCTCATTCCAAAAGACATACTGATAGGGAGTTTAGATTCTGAGCCACAATAGGGACAGTGAGGATGATGTCTGTAAAGCGCTTTGAAAATGAATGGCTATTAACATAAGCAAAATAAATACAATTATATATGAGGTAGAGAATACAAATAACAGTTGAGTCTTACAGACCTGCCTACAGAAGTCTCTTTGACATCATTTCGATTCTGGACTTTTTGTTCTTCCAACTTTTCTTGTTTTAGAGCCTTATTCCTAGACAATGAGGACATCAACCATTCATCATCATCATCATCATCCTGCTGTACGGCCGGGGTGCCAATCTGGGAGGTTTTTATTTGTGTAGCTAATCTAGAATCTGATTTAGTTCCAGATGGTGGTCGACCAGTAGTGTTACGTTCAACATTGGAGGGTCGTGGAGGCTCTCTTAAAGGAGTTAGATCCGGGACATCTTCGTCTTTGAGACCTAACCAGTCAGCTCCACTCTTCTCGTCCCTTGCTGGACTCCGACCCACAGGGGTGGCCGAGCGAGATCTTGCATCAGCTTTTATTGCACCATTACTTTCTGCAGAAAATCTTGGTGTTGGTAAAAAGGCAAATGTTAAAAAAGCACAGAAAGAAAAGTGAAAAACAAAGTTGCAGATGGAAAATTTTATAATTAATTCTTCACAGTTACTTTGCTACTGCTGCTGCTCTGATCCCAATCCTGGGTGACGACACGGAAATAGGTCGGCCAATTATAAGCCAGAGTGGTGACATACTATTGTCAGTACATTGGGCCATGATTGCCATACCGAAATGATGCCACTGCGGCCACATCCTACTACATGAGTGAATACAGAGATGACAGCAGCGAAGAAGACGTGAGGAATTATACAGCATAAACAATTTTTTATAATTGTACCATTATGGCAGAAATAAAAGTTTCTTTTTCTCTTGGTAAACTTCTATAAATTATATGATCTGGATAATTTAATGACAGAAATTGTTTGGACAAAATACCTGACTGATGATCGCCGTGATGGTCGACCTTCTGGGCTGAATGCCATAGTGGGTTGGTAGGAGCCAAAACCTAAGTCTTCATCTCCTAGAGGATCACCCTTTTCTGTGAAAAGTTCCTGATTATTTTGCTTGTGCTGGTGATCATTAACTTTTCAATTCAGATTACATTTCTCGTACCTGCCATTTTCTGGTACTTGGGATCCAGTTTGAATTCCTTCGTTTCCCCGGTTAATGGCCTCTCCAACAGTTTGGCAGAAGTCCCTCTCCCTAGCAGCTCATCAAATTTGGAACGTCGCGATGCAGAGCTGAAAATATAAAAAATACCCAATGCCTTAGGGTGTATTGGCAGTTCGTTCTGTAGCGTCCATTTACCGTGGGTGCCCTGAATGCTTGAAAGAGCTGTCTGCATAAGTCAAACATATCTATAGGCCACCATTCACCTAAGAGAGGCTAACTGTTCTTTAGGTTTCAAATTGGCTGATATACATTGGTAAAGCTTTGTCTGATGTATGGGGCAGTAGTTAATATATTACACCAAGCCGTAATTTCCTCTTACCTCTTCTCCTTATGAGGACTTTCAAGATGGTCTCCAAATCCCAGAGCATCCATAATGTAATCAGCATCCTCCTCAAAATTCACATCGTTTTTCCTGTGAGAAGCTGGGGATGGTCTTGATGGGCTAACAATTACAGCCTCTGTATGGCATAAATGTGGAGAAATTAATGTGCTGGAATTATAATAAACCATTACATACAGTACCCAAAATGCTGTGCATGCAACCCAGAAGGATATCAAAATAGCATTGTCTGTATCAAAGATGGACCACAAATAATAAAGATAGCGATGCCAATACAGCCACTACCTCAATGTGTATTTATGGTGACCAGTAGGGTTTTTAGGACAGTGTGTGCTAAGATTGGTAACTTGCTAAATGTGTAAAGCGCCTTAATACTTCCCCAATCTCTATTTATGGTGACCAGTGGAGTTTTTAGGACAGTATGTGCTAAGATTGGTAACTTGCTAAAGGAACAAAGCGCCTTAATACTTCCTCAATCTCTATTTATGGTGACCAGTGGGGTTTTTAGGACAGTGTGTGCTAAGATTGGTAACTTGCTAAATGTGCAAAGCGCCTTAATACTTCCCCAATCTCTATTTATGGTGACCAGTGGGGTTTTTAAGGTAGTGTGTGCTAAGATTGGTAACTTGCTAAATGTGTAAAGCGCCTTAAGGCCACATTCACACGCTCCTTTTTATCCTGCGGGTTCTCCCGCAGCGGATTTGATAAATCTGCAGGGCAAACCCGCTGCGGTTATCCCTGCAGATTTATCGCGGTTTGTCCTGCGGGTTCCGCTGCGTGTTCCGCTGCGGGATTTACCCCTACTATTGATGCTGCATATGCAGCAATATGCAGCATCAATAGTAATGTTAAAAATAATAAAATCATGATGATATACTCACCCTCTGACGTCCCGATCTCCTGGGCGCTGCAGCCGGCGGTCCGGGTCCAAAGATGCTGTGCGACCAGGACCTTCGGTGATGTCACGGTCATGTGACCGCGACGTCACCGAAGTTCCTGGTCGCATAGCAAACCTGAGACCGGACGGCCGCGTGCAGCGCTGAGACTTCAGAGGTGAGTATAATGATTTTTTATTTTAATTCTTTTTTTTTTTAATACAAATATGGTTCCCGGGGCCTGGAGGAGAGTCTCCTCTCCTCCACCCCGGGTATAACCCGCACATTATCCGCATTACTTCCCGCATGGTGGGCACAGCCCCATGCGGGAAGTAAGCGGATCAATGCATTTCTATGGGTGCAGAATCGCCGCGATTCTGCACAAAGAAGTGACATGGTCCTTCTTTTTTTCGCAGCAATTCTGCGCGGTTTTTTTCGGGTTTTTTCCGCATCATGTGCACTGCGGTTTTTGTCTTCCATAGGGTAACATTGTACTGTACCCTGCATGGAAAACAGCTGCGGACCCGCAGCGGCAAAATCGCCGCGGTTCCGCAGTAAAAACCGCATAGTGTGAACATGGCCTAATACTTCCCCAATATCTATTTATGGTGACCAGTGGGGTTTTTAGGACAGTGTGTGCTAAGATTGGTAACTTGCTAAATGTGTAAAGCGCCTTAATACTTCCCCAATCTCTATTTATGGTGACCAGTGGGGTTTTTAGGGTAGTGTGTGCTAAGATTGGTAACTTGCTAAATGTGTAAAGCGCCTTAATACTTCCCCAATCTCTATTTATGGTGACCAGTGGGGTTTTTAGGACAGTGTGTGCTAAGATTGGTAACTTGCTAAATGTGTAAAGCGCCTTAATACTTCCCCAATCTCTATTTATGGTGACCAGTGGAGTTTTTAGGACAGTGTGTGCTAAGATTGGTAACTTGCTAAATGTGTAAAGCGCCTTAATACTTCCCCAATCTCTATTTATGGTGACCAGTGGGGTTTTTAGGACAGCGTGTGCTAAGATTGGTAACTTGCTAAATGTGTAAAGCGCCTTAATACTTCCCCAATCTCTATTTATGGTGACCAGTGGAGTTTTTAGGGTAGTGTGTGCTAAGATTGGTAACTTGCTAAATGTGTAAAGCGCCTTAATACTTCCCCAGTCTCTATTTATGGTGACCAGTGGAGTTTTTAGGACAGCGTGTGCTAAGATTGGTAACTTGCTAAATGTGCAAAGCGCCTTAATACTTCCCCAATCTCTATTTATGGTGACCAGTGGGGTTTTTAGGACAGCGTGTGCTAAGATTGGTAACTTGCTAAATGTGCAAAGCGCCTTAATACTTCCCCAATCTCTATTTATGGTGACCAGTGGGGTTTTTAGGACAGTGTGTGCTAAGATTGATAACTTGCTAAAGGAACAAAGCGCCTTAATACTTCCCTAATCTCTATTTATGGTGACCAGTGGAGTTTTTAGGACAGTGTATGCTAAGATTGGTAACTTGCTAAATGTGCAAAGCGCCTTAATACTTCTCCAATCTCTATTTATGGTGACCAGTGGAGTTTTTAGGACAGTGTGTGCTAAGATTGGTAACTTGCTAAATGTGTAAAGCGCCTTAATACTTTCCCAATCTCTATTTATGGTGACCAGTGGGGTTTTTAGGACAGTGTATGCCAAGATTGGTAACTTGCTAAATGTGCAAAGCGCCTTAATACTTCTCCAATCTCTATTTATGGTGACCAGTGGGGTTTTTAGGACAGCGTGTGCTAAGATTGGTAACTTGCTAAATGTGTAAAGCGCCTTAATACTTTCCCAATCTCTATTTATGGTGACCAGTGGGGTTTTTAGGACAGTGTATGCCAAGATTGGTAACTTGCTAAATGTGCAAAGCGCCTTAATACTTCTCCAATCTCTATTTATGGTGACCAGTGGGGTATTTAGGGTAGTGTGTGCTAAGATTGGTAACTTGCTAAATGTGCAAAGCGCCTTAATACTTCCCCAATCTCTATTTATGGTGACCAGTGGGGTTTTTAGGACAGCGTGTGCTAAGATTGGTAACTTGCTAAATGTGTAAAGCACCTTAATACTTCCCCAATCTCTATTTATGGTGACCAGTGCAGTTTTTAGGACAGTGTGTGCTAAGATTGGTAACTTGCTAAATGTGCAAAGCGCCTTAATACTTTCCCAATCTCTATTTATGGTGACCAGTGGGGTTTTTAGGACAGCGTGTGCTAAGATTGGTAACTTGCTAAATGTGTAAAGCGCCTTAATACTTTCCCAATCTCTATTTATGGTGACCAGTGGGGTTTTTAGGACAGTGTATGCTAAGATTGGTAACTTGCTAAATGTGTAAAGCGCCTTAATACTTTCCCAATCTCTATTTATGGTGACCAGTGGGGTTTTTAGGGTAGTGTGTGCTAAGATTGGTAACTTGCTAAATGTGCAAAGCGCCTTAATACTTCCCCAATCTCTATTTATGGTGACCAGTGGGGTTTTTAGGGTAGTGTGTGCTAAGATTGGTAACTTGCTAAATGTGTAAAGCGCCTTAATACTTCCCCAATCTCTATTTATGGTGACCAGTGGGGTTTTTAGGACAGCATGTGCTAAGATTGGTAACTTGCTAAATGTGTAAAGCGCCTTAATACTTTCCCAATCTCTATTTATGGTGACCAGTTGGGTTTTTAGGACAGTGTATGCTAAGATTGGTAACTTGCTAAATGTGTAAAGCGCCTTAATACTTTCCCAATCTCTATTTATGGTGACCAGTGGGGTTTTTAGGGTAGTGTGTGCTAAGATTGGTAACTTGCTAAATGTGCAAAGCGCCTTAATACTTCTCCAATCTCTATTTATTGTGACCAGTGGAGTTTTTAGGACAGTGTGTGCTAAGACTGGTAACTTGCTAAATGGGCAAAGCGCCTTAATACTTCCCCAATCTCTATTTATGGTGACCAGTGGGGTTTTTAGGGTAGTGTGTGCTAAGATTGGTAACTTGCTAAATGTGCAAAGCGCCTTAATACTTCCCCAATCTCTATTTATGGTGACCAGTGGGGTTTTTAGGGTAGTGTGTGCTAAGATTGGTAACTTGCTAAATGGGCAAAGCGCCTTAATACTTCCCCAATCTCTATTTATGGTGACCAGTGGGGTTTTTAGGACAGCATGTGCTAAGATTGGAAACTTGCTAAATGTGTAAAGCGCCTTAATACTTTCCCAATCTCTATTTATGGTGACCAGTGGGGTTTTTAGGGTAGTGTGTGCTAAGATTGGTAACTTGCTAAATGTGCAAAGCGCCTTAATACTTCTCCAATCTCTATTTATGGTGACCAGTGGAGTTTTTAGGACAGTGTGTGCTAAGATTGGTAACTTGCTAAATGTGTAAAGCGCCTTAATACTTCCCCAATCTCTATTTATGGTGACCAGTGGGGTTTTTAGGACAGCGTGTGCTAAGATTGGTAACTTGCTAAATGTGTAAAGCGCCTTAATACTTCTCCAATCTCTATTTATGGTGACCAGTGGGGTTTTTAGGACAGTGTGTGCTAAGATTGGTAACTTGCTAAATGTGCAAAGCGCCTTAATACTTCCCCAATCTCTATTTATGGTGACCAGTGGGTTTTTAGGGTAGTGTGTGCTAAGATTGGTAACTTGCTAAATGGGCAAAGCGCCTTAATACTTCCCCAATCTCTATTTATGGTGACCAGTGGGGTTTTTAGGACAGCATGTGCTAAGATTGGTAACTTGCTAAATGTGTAAAGCGCCTTAATACTTTCCCAATCTCTATTTATGGTGACCAGTGGGGTTTTTAGGACAGCGTGTGCTAAGATTGGTAACTTGCTAAATGTGTAAAGCGCCTTAATACTTTCCCAATCTCTATTTATGGTGATTAGTGGAGTTTTTAGGACAGTGTGTGCTAAGATTGGTAACTTGCTAAATGTGTAAAGCGCCTTAATACTTCCCCAATCTCTATTTATGGTGACCAGTAGAGTTTTTAGGGTAGTGTGTGCTAAGATTGGTAACTTGCTAAATGTGTAAAGCGCCTTAATACTTCCCCAATCTCTATTTATGGTGACCAGTGGGGTTTTTAGGACAGCGTGTGCTAAGATTGGTAACTTGCTAAATGTGTAAAGCGCCTTAATACTTTCCCAATCTCTATTTATGGTGACCAGTGGGGTTTTTAGGGTAGTGTGTGCTAAGATTGGTAACTTGCTAAATGTGCAAAGCGCCTTAATACTTCCCCAATCTCTATTCATGGTGACCAGTGGGGTTTTTAGGACAGTGTGTGCTAAGATTGATAACTTGCTAAAGGAACAAAGCGCCTTAATACTTCCCTAATCTCTATTTATGGTGACCAGTGGAGTTTTTAGGACAGTGTATGCTAAGATTGGTAACTTGCTAAATGTGCAAAGCGCCTTAATACTTCCCCAATCTCTATTTATGGTGACCAGTGGGGTTTTTAGGACAGCGTGTGCTAAGATTGGTAACTTGCTAAATGTGTAAAGCGCCTTAATACTTCCCCAATCTCTATTTATGGTGACCAGTGCAGTTTTTAGGACAGTGTGTGCTAAGATTGGTAACTTGCTAAATGTGTAAAGCGCCTTAATACTTTCCCAATCTCTATTTATGGTGACCAGTGGGGTATTTAGGACAGTGTATGCCAAGATTGGTAACTTGCTAAATGTGTACAGCGCCTTAATACTTTCCCAATCTCTATTTATGGTGACCAGTGGGGTTTTTAGGGTAGTGTGTGCTAAGATTGGTAACTTGCTAAATGTGCAAAGCGCCTTAATACTTCTCCAATCTCTATTTATGGTGACCAGTGGGGTTTTTAGGGTAGTGTGTGCTAAGATTGGTAACTTGCTAAATGTGCAAAGCGCCTTAATACTTCCCCAATCTCTATTTATGGTGACCAGTGGGGTTTTTAGGACAGCGTGTGCTAAGATTGGTAACTTGCTAAATGGGCAAAGCGCCTTAATACTTCCCCAATCTCTATTTATGGTGACCAGTGGGGTTTTTAGGACAGCGTGTGCTAAGATTGGTAACTTGCTAAATGTGTAAAGCGCCTTAATACTTTCCCAATCTCTATTTATGGTGACCAGTGGGGTTTTTAGGGTAGTGTGTGCTAAGATTGGTAACTTGCTAAATGTGCAAAGCGCCTTAATACTTCCCCAATCTCTATTTATGGTGACCAGTGGGGTTTTTAGGACAGCGTGTGCTAAGATTGGTAACTTGCTAAATGTGTAAAGCGCCTTAATACTTCCCCATTCTCTATTTATGGTGACCAGTGCAGTTTTTAGGACAGTGTGTGCTAAGATTGGTAACTTGCTAAATGTGTAAAGCGCCTTAATACTTTCCCAATCTCTATTTATGGTGACCAGTGGGGTTTTTAGGACAGTGTATGCTAAGATTGGTAACTTGCTAAATGTGTAAAGCACCTTAATACTTTCCCAATCTCTATTTATGGTGACCAGTGGGGTTTTTAGGGTAGTGTGTGCTAAGATTGGTAACTTGCTAAATGTGCAAAGCGCCTTAATACTTCTCCAATCTCTATTTATGGTGACCAGTAGGGTTTTTAGGACAGTGTGTGCTAAGATTGGTAACTTGCTAAATGGGCAAAGCGCCTTAATACTTCCCCAATCTCTATTTATGGTGACCAGTGGGGTTTTTAGGACAGCATGTGCTAAGATTGGTAACTTGCTAAATGTGTAAAGCGCTTTAATACTTTCCCAATCTCTATTTATGGTGACCAGTGGGGTTTTTAGGACAGTGTATGCTAAGATTGGTAACTTGCTAAATGTGTAAAGCGCCTTAATACTTCCCCAATCTCTATTTATGGTGACCAGCGGGGTTTTATATGACTGTAAGTGCCA
This sequence comes from Ranitomeya imitator, assembly GCF_032444005.1. Classification (NCBI taxonomy): domain Eukaryota; kingdom Metazoa; phylum Chordata; class Amphibia; order Anura; family Dendrobatidae; genus Ranitomeya; species Ranitomeya imitator. Next base: position 560,528,154 of record NC_091283.1, read on the forward strand.
AGACTGGTCACTTTATAAGGGGACCCTATCAGCCAAGAAGGATTTGATAAAAAGACACAAAATAACAAGTACAGCTCATTGATTTGAATATGCAACGGGTGCTGTGCATCATTTCAAAACCTTCACATGGGAAGCACCCTTTAAATTGTGACAATCAGCAGATTTTTGCCTACAAAACTGTCAATAGTGCTTAACAGGGGAGGGAAAACCAGAAACAAGGGGCAATATAGCTTTGTGGCAGTTTATATAATTAGAAAAGCAGAGAAAATTAACGTTAATTACTTTATGCCCCAATGGACACCTCCGAACCCTGCAAGTGCTCTACGTGGAACTGTCTGCAAGGCCCTTGTAAAGTACTTTAATAGTGGGAATAAGGTTAAAGGGAACCATAACAGCTGATTTATGATGAAGAAGCATAGGCATTTCAAACAGAAGATACTTTTAAAAGCTGTACGGGGGTAATGCATCAATGATATCTAGTCCAAGAGGCAGTTCCCTGGTAGCTTCCTCCTGCTACACTTGACTGACAGGTCTATCCCTAAGTGTGTGTATAGGGAATCACCCGTCAAAGGGAAGCGGGGCAGAGAAAAGCCCTGGGTATACACCTCTTGGATCAGTCATCCACATTGCATGATTTTCAAGTTGGCTCTTAAAGGTATGTGTTCTCTGAAACACTGACGCTTTTCAGCTCAAAACATGTTTAGCTGCAATAACGCAGCCAGACTCTGACATGATACCTTGGCCCAGCTGTCAGGATCAATTAAATAGTTTCTTCAATTCTAACACTATGAGAAGCCACAAAGTTGGAAATTTTCTTTCTCCAGCTATTAGCGTATCCTCTTGTTATCAATAAAGAAATGTGTAAAATCCCTGGATAAACACTTGACTTACCGCTGCTTTTCACTGGATTTGATTTATTAGCAATTTCATTATTGTCCTCAGCCACGATGCCATCAAGTAGTTTATTCCCATCTTTGTCCCAGGAATCAAAGAAAAAAACAAAAAACACTTGAATAGAGTGGAATACAGTAAGCATCATTGGGGACTATCCTGGCCCACCTGTGCATTACATTGATGGCATATATTGTGAGATTTTTCCGAGTGGCCAGACACAACTTACTTAGCGATACAGTTGAACGATGGGGGTAAAAGAAGCCGCTGTGATCAGTTAGTTTAGTTTAAAAAAAGGGCTTGTCTTTAAAAGTAGCTTTAAGGAAACAGGTTTCAAACCATTTGGCAAATTGATCACTTCCATTGCTGTGTTCTCCTCCAGGCGGGCAGCATCAATGGTGCCTAGCCACATCTTTTCCAAGAGCCGGGCACTAAATAGTGTAAATGCTGCTATGGGTGGTAGTTGCATTTAACGATACTATGGTTTTAGGTGTAGTGATGCAATCTTTTTAGATCGACTGTATACAGTACTATTAGCAGGAAAAAATTTTGTGCAATTTTTACAGAGCAATTATTATTGTGAAGTCCAGAATCAAGATCTTGTTCACAAATACGGCCTCTAAAATCCACATAACATCCACAAAAAAATCTGTAGGTACGACCATTGCTTCATTAACTGTCCATTATCTGTTTTCTGATCGGATGATATTATGTTATATTAATATTATATTATTATTTTATGCTTATACTTTTTTCCTTCCCTTGTCCAAGAGCCGTAACTTTTTTATTTCTCTGTTGAAAGAGCAATTTGAGAGCTTATTTTTTGCAGACTGAGCTGCAGTTTTAAATGAAATCATTCATTTTGGCATTCAATGTACTGGAAAGCTGGAAAATAAGTGCAGCGAAATTGCGAGGGGAAAAATTAAAAAAAACACAAATTGACACTGTTTTTTCGATTTTGCTTTTTACTAAGTTCATTGTGAGATAAAAATGACCTGGCAATACGATTCTACAGGTCAGTATGACTACAGCGATACCAACCTTGCAAAGTTTTGTTTTATGGAGTCAAAAAAAATAATATTACATTTAGTAAAAAACAAAATACAAAACAAATAAATTGGTTTATGTCACCATTTCCAGAGACCCATAACCTTTATACTCTTCCAATAAATGCACATGTATGGGTGCTTGGTTTTTGTGTGGTAAGCTGATGTCTTTATTAAAACTATTTATGGCTAGATACAACATTTTGATTGACTTTTATTGCATTTTTTTAAGGATTTCAGCAACAAAAGAAAAAAAAAGTGCAATTCTGGAGTTTCAATGTTTTTTTCATTATAGCGGTTCATTAACTTTATATTTTGACAGATCAGATGTGGTGAAATCAATATGCAATATGCAAGCCTGACTGGGACGTGAGAAGGCCAGAGCTTACTACGCCTGCCCCACACAGTTGTACACAGCGCAGGCGCCGGTTTTGAAGCTAAAACAGCGCGTAGGGGTGGCGCCGAAAGCCCCTGAAGATTGTAGTGACGGCAGAGTAGTGGTTCAAGCTGGGGAGTGAGGACCCGCCTCCCTGGCGAAAGACAGGTATTTTAGATAAGTTTCAAAGCGCTTTATTTTGGGAATACATGAACAAAAAACTAAAAGAGCCACCTTGTTAGAATGCAGCATTACTGCTGCACAAGGTGGCTCTTTTAGTTTATAACGGCTGGAGGGGGTGACAGTGGCCCTTTAAACCAGCGATTGATCACTTATTCTATATACTGCAATGGTGTCACGGCAGACCAATGGGAGTCGATGTATGTGCGCATTTGTAATCGGGTTATATAAATGTTGCTGTCAGTGACTTACAGCGGCATCTAAATGTTTAGACAGCAGTGATCAGAGCTAGCTCCAGTTGTTGAAGTTCAGTGAGCAGCTCTGTATCACATCACATACTACTGTATAGTATGGGCTCAGCTCCTGTGCCCACTCCATACATCGGCACACCACATGTGACATACTAGTCACTACAAATAGAGAACAAGCCCAGCACGTCCAAGCTAATGTGAACAGGCGCCATCCAAAAAAGCATATAAGTTGAAAAACGATAAAGGTTGAACCATTATTTACCATGAATGATTACTCTAGAACATTGAAAATGCATTACTGCCATAGAAAATAGGGAAAAAGCGCTATATAATGTACACATGAAATATTTATCTCAAATATTGCTATGAATAAAGGAAGGTACTTCGTGGATAAATTGGCCAATGTATGTGAGCCCAATTGCCATGTCAAGGCGTCCTTCATAATTGGGTCTCTGTCCTGTTTTTTGTCACCTCTCCTCCATACATTGCCCAATTTATGCGCAAAGTACCTTCCTTTTTTCATAGCAATTTTTGCAGATAAATATTTCATGTGTACATTATATAGCGCTTTTTTCCTATTTTCTATGGCATTAATGCATTTTCAATGTTCTAGAGTAATCATTCTTGGTAAATAAATCATGGTGCAACCTTTATCGTTTTTCAACATATTAGTCACTAGTCATATCGGAGAGGGGTTAATGGTCTATAGGAGTTATAGACAGTCAATGGATCAGTGGGTGTCTTCACAGCCAGACCAGCAGCAATCGCAAATTTGCTTTCTGCCATGTGGTTGGGTGGTAATTGCCATTTATAAGACAACCCCTTTATTTTATTCTGTTATTGTTTCACATTTTTTCTACCTTATTACTGCTCTCTTTAAAAAAAAAAAGGAATGAATACAAAATAAAAATGTACACACCTGAAAAAATACACTAGAATTTCATTACCTGCATTATGTAATGCTGATTCTAAGTCCTGAGCACCTTCTGACAAGCATTAAGAGATAGATAGGGAGGTGAAATGAAGGGTATACTGCTCTCTATCTACACATGTCTTATCACTTACCATCAAATGAGAATTTCTTGTAAGGTCTGGATTGCCCAACAGGTTCAAACATTGGTTTCTTCTCACTTTCAGGTGCTGAAGTCCCTGTTAGACAATAAACAGCCTTTGGAAGGTCTCAGGGTATTTTCTCAAATCGATGTTATAACTTAATCCTTTGCATAAAAATACATTTTCTCTGTCGCCCATGACGGCACCACGGAGAGAAGGGATCCGCCCACCAAGGACAGGAAACCTACGGATAAAAAGGCGGTACCACTCTCCTGCATCAGTTGGTTTCCTGTCCTTGATGGGAGACCTACGGACTTACCAGATCGACGTTGGAATTCCGGGGCCAACCAGTCCGACTCAGGCAGCTGGGGTCCCTCTGCCTCGGCTGGGGTGGTGACCCGAAGCGCCACCGCTGGGGGCTAGTGGGCCTACAGGGTGTGCGGGGGAGGTGACAAGGAGTTCGCGGTCACCTCCCCAGGTAAGATGCAGCAGCGGCAACATCCAGGGGGGTCCCTCTGTGGTTGCAGGAGGCGCGGCCCTCCCCAAACAAGCGTCAGTCTGCACACTGCACCGCCATCAGGCGTGCAGAGCCGCGCGGTAGGGACTGCATAGGACCGGGGGCGCCGGTCAGCAGCGCCATATCTGCACTCCGGGCGCCATCTTGAAAGTTCGGCGCATGCCCGGGATTGCGCTGGTCTCGCGAGGCGGCCGGAGCTTCTGCGCAGGCGCCGGCGGGGTTGCCGCTCGGGGAACGGTCTGCGCAGGCGCCGCAGAGGCTCGACTGCGCAGGCACCGGCGTTCGGCGCTCCTCGCCGTCGGCCGGGAGCTACTGCGCAGGCGCCATAGAGAAAAAAAAAAAAAGAAGAGCGGCGGGAAAGCTTAAATGGGAGAAATTACATCCTCCCAGTGGCTCTGCAATATATCGGCAGGAGCCTCAAGAGCTACTAGTCGCCGCAGCACCAGCGCAGCACGCGTTACTAGGGCAGCAGCCGCAGACCAGCAGCAGTATGAGCGACCCGGCATCACCCTTGCCAGAATCACCTCCACCTGTAGCGTCGCCACAGCAGCAGCAGCAGCAGCAAAAAAGGCGACAGCAGAAAGGACACCAGGACACCAGCAAAGAACGCCAAAGGTCCCAACACAGTAAGGAGTCCAGTACGGCGTCGGGGAAAAAGCCAGAGGCAGAGAATCCCCAATCGGTATTTATGGGTCCTGGAGGTGGTAAGTGGATCTTCGTGAAAGTCAGAGACAGTAAGATTATTATCTGTCTCTTTTAGGGGAGGAAAAGCGTAGGTAAAACCAAGCACAAAATCTGTGCCATCTGTAGAGAGGATCTTCCACCCGCCTGGGAGAAGAGACTATGCAATACTTGCATACAGCAGACAGTATCCGAAAGCCTTCCTGGGTTTGCAACCGATCTAAAAAACCTGATTAAGGAGCAAGTGGAAGACACCTTTAGATCCCTAAAAAGTGGAAAAAAACGGAGAAAGACCAGACACAGGTCCCCGTCTCCAGTCTCAAAATCTGACAGCGATAGTGCGAGTTCAGTATCCTCCAACTCCTCCTCCTCATCATCCACTTCTTCCTCGGGGGGGCACAACTGTTTCCCATTAGAGGACACCGATGGCCTCATAAAGGCCGTGAGAAGTACTATGGGGTTAGTAGACTCCCACCCTAAAAAATCGGTACAAGACATCATGTTTGGGGGCCTGGAACAAAAAAAGAGAAGAGCTTTTCCGCTTAATGAAGCAATTACAGCCTTAATTAAAAAAGAATGGAAAAAACCCATGAAAAAGACTCTTTTAACTCCAAAACGGAAATACCACTTCGAGGATGAATCCTGCTCCTTTTGGGAGAAGGCCCCCAAATTGGATGTAGCAATAGCTAAAGCTTCAAAAAAATTTGCTCTCCCGTTTGAGGACATGGGGGTCCTAAAAGACCCTATGGACAAGAAGGCGGACGCCTTTCTCAAAGGCTCTTGGGAGGCAGCGGGAGGAGGCCTAAAACCGGCAGTAGCAGCGGCATGTACATCACGCTCCCTAATGATTTGGTTGAACCAACTAGAGGGTCAATTAAAGGGAAAAACTTCCTGAATACATTACCAGTAATGAGGGGGGCTGCGGCTTTCCTGGCTGACGCCTCGGCCGACTCCATCAGATTAGCCGCCAGGTCAGCAGTGTTTGCTAATGCGGCCAGGCGCGCCCTCTGGCTTAAGAACTGGCCAGGCGACCTGCAAACAAAAACAAAATTGTGTACCATCCCCTGCGAAGGAGAATTTTTGTTCGGTTCTACCTTGGACGACATCTTGGAAAAAGCAGGGGACAAGAAAAAGTCCTTTCCCTCTCTGGGTCTCCCCTCTTACCGGAAGCCCTTTCGGAACAAGAGGTTTTTCCGTAAGAACCCGGGGAGAGGCCAGGGGAAATGGGAGGATAAGAGGAACAAAAATAAGGGGTTTATCTTCAACAAAAACCCCAACGATAACAAGAAACCTTCACAATGAAGGTTCGCCCCAGGTGGGAGGGAGATTATCTCTCTTTCTCCCAGCCTGGGAAAAGATTACCTCCAGTTAATGGATACTGAACATCATAGAATCAGGACTGAGGTTAACATTCGAAAGATGCCCTTGTCCCTCTTTTACGATAACATCTACAAGATCTTCGGCAGAAGAGCAGTTGGCACTAGAAAACGAGGTCATCGGGTTAGTAAAAAAGGGAGTACTCCTGGAGGTTCCCCCACAAGAAAGAGGGCAAGGGTACTATTCCCCTCTATTTCTGAGGAAGAAACCAGACGGTTCCTTCAGGACCATTATCAATCTGAAAAACCTAAACGATTATCTAGAGGTTCAAGCATTCAAGATGGAAACGATAAAGTCATCTATCAAAATGCTGTTTCCTCAATGCTTCATGGTGGTCCTAGACCTGAAGGACGCATATTATCACGTCCCAATACACAAGGATCACCAGAGATTCCTCAGGATGGCGGTTCACATCAGGGGAGTCCTAAGTCACTTCCAGTTCTCAGCTCTACCATTTGGCCTAGCCATAGCCCCGAGGGTTTTCACAAAACTGATCGCGGAGGTAATGGCTCACCTCAGGGAAGAAAACACCTTGATTGTACCATATCTGGACGATTTCCTGGTGATAGGCTCCTCCCCGCAACATTGCGAGAATCAACTAGCAATAGTGATTCATTCCCTAAAGGAATTGGGTTGGCTAATAAACATAGAAAAATCCAGACTAATGCCTTCTCAGGTCCAGGAGTACCTAGGTCTCACTCTAGACTCCAAAAAAATGGAATGTCGGATCCCGGAGAACAAAATACAGAAACTAAAAAGTTTAGTATTAAGAGTTCAATCTCTCCCCTCCATAACACTCCGTCAGGGTATGTCCCTTTTAGGCTCCATGACCTCTTGCATCCCCGCGGTCCAGTGGGCCCAACTACATTCAAGAGATCTCCAATGGCAGCTATTGTCAGAGCAAATCCATCTAGGAGGGCATTTAGACGGGCGGTTAACTATATCTCCTCGCACCAATCACTCTCTGACACGGTGGACATCGCAAGAAAATCTTTCCCAGGGAGTCCCATGGGTAATCCAGATCTCGAAGGTCCTAACTACGGACGCAAGCCCCTCAGGGTGGGGGGCTCATCTGGGCGATCTAGTAGCCCAGGGCATCTGGTCTCCGTCTCTAGCAAACAAATCCTCCAATATGAAGGAACTTCTTGCGGTCAAATTCGCCCTTCAGGAATTCTTGGGGGTTCTTCACTCTCACCACGTAAGAGTGATGTCGGACAACCGGGTGGTGGTATCTTACCTAAATCACCAGGGGGGCACCCGTTCCAAAGATCTGATGGAAGTGACCAAGTCAATCCTACAAATAGCCGAGAGCAACCTCCTATCCCTAACAAGCCTACACATAAAGGGAGTAGACAATTACAAAGCAGACTTCCTCAGTCGGTCCAGCCTAAAACAGGGAGAATGGGAACTAAATCAGGCGATATTTACCCAGATCACAGAAAAATGGGGGGTTCCCAAAATAGATCTCTTTGCGAGCCATCTAAACAAAAAGGTAGCCTCCTTTTGCTCCCTATCTCCCCTGGGGAACCCAGTAGTAGTGGATGCATTCCTGATGTCTTGGGGACACCAACTGGTCTATGCCTTCCCTCCTCTTATTCTGATTCCAGCAGTGCTGAGGAAGATTTGGGAGGACGGGGCGCTGGTCATCTTAATTGCCCCGTTCTGGCCGAAGAGACCTTGGTTCTCATGGATGAGGAAGATGTCAATATCCGACCCTTGGGTATTACCAGACCTCCAGGATCTATTGTCTCAGGGCCCAGTCTGTCATCCGCGGGTCAAGAACTTGAACTTGACAGCTTGGCTCTTGAAAGGAAACTATTAGAAAGCAGGGGGTTCTCCCCGGGGTTAATCTCAACTTTGTTACAAAGTAGGAAGCCGGTTACAACGAAACAGTACGGCAAGATATGGAAAAAGTTTCTGTCATCATCAGGTGCAAAAATAGAGAAAGAAATTCCCCTTAATTCCATATTAGAGTTCCTACAAAAAGGGTTGGAGATGGGTTTAGCCACTAGTACCCTAAAAGTTCACGTGGCAGCATTGGGAGCCCTATTTAATTTTGATTTAGCTTCGAACAGGTGGGTCTCTAGATTCATCAGAGCAGCAGGAAGATCGAGGCCTCTTCCGGTAAAAGTTGTTCCTCAATGGGACTTAAACTTGGTCCCTAAAGCCCTGACTAGTCCACCATTTGAACCATTACGCGAAACGTCAATAAAAAACCTATCTCTCAAAACCGCTGTTAGTCGCCCTCACTTCTGCCCGTAGGGTTAGCGACTTACCGCTCTCTCAGCTAACCCTCCTTACACACAACTTCTAGAGGATAGGGTCATTTTAAAAATAGACCCAGCATATCTCCCGAAAGTGGCTTCAAAGTTTCACAGGTCTCAAGAGATATCTCTCCCTTCCTTCTGCCCCAACCCTAAAAATAAGGAGGAACAAACATTACATACACTAGACGTAAGAAGATGTCTCTTACATTACCTAGAAGTCACTAGAGAGAGTAGGGAGGATCCCTCTCTGTTTGTGTGTTTCCAGGGTCCCCGGAAGGGGAAAAAAGCATCTAAAGCCACCATAGCAAGATGGATCACGGACGCCATCAGTCTTTCATACTCGGCAAGTGGAATGTCCGTTCCCGGGGAGGTTAAGGCTCACTCGACAAGGGCAGTGGCAACTTCCTGGGCGGAGAAGGCCGGAGCTTCTATTGACCAGATATGTAGAGCTGCTACCTGGTCCTCACCATCCACATTCTATAGGCACTATAAATTGGACCTAATCTCCTCTTCAGACCTTACCTTCGGTAAAAGGGTTCTGGAAGCGGTGGTCCCTTCCTGAATGTACTATCTATGCAAATCTCTCCGTGGTGCCGTCATGGGCGACAGAGAAAAATATAGTTCTTACCGATAACGGTATTTCTCTGAGCCCATGACGGCACACGTACATTCCCTCTCTTCACTTGTGGGTGCACACATTAAAATAGTGCCATAGTCTATTCATAGTTTAAAGTCACGCATTATCTTGTTATGCTAAACAGTTAAAATTAACAAATGTTTTTAGTAGTCTCCCATCGTTCTCTATGTAAAACAACTGATGCAGGAGAGTGGTACCGCCTTTTTATCCGTAGGTTTCCTGTCCTTGGTGGGCGGATCCCCTCTCTCCGTGGTGCCGTCATGGGCTCAGAGAAATACCGTTATCGGTAAGATCTATATTTTTTGCACCTGTTTTGCTTGAGTCTTTAGAATAAGCATCCTAGTGTGTGGCTGAGGAATAACACTATTTCTGGTCATTCTGAAATTTGTAATATAAGATCACACATACATAAAACTCGAACATGTGAATAGGGACTAAGACCTCATTCAGACGTCTGTGTTGCATGTACGTGCTCTGCATCCGCATATACGGACCAAACACTGATCCGAAACACTGATGACAACTGTACCACTTTTTCATGTACGTGTTTAACCCCTTTACCCCCAAGGGTGGTTTGCACAACAATGACCAGGCCAATTTTTACAATTCTGACCACTGTCCCTTTATGAGGTTATAACTCTGGAACGCTTCAACGGATCCTGGTGATTCTGACACTGTTTTCTCATGACATATTGTACTTCATGATAGTGGTAAAATTTCTTTGATATTACCTGCGTTTATTTGTGGGAAAAAATGGAAATTTGGCGAAAATTTTGAAAATTTCGCAATTTTCCAACTTTGAATTTTTATGCAATTAAATCACAGAGACATGTCACACAAAATACTTAATAAGTAACATTTCCCACATGTCTACTTTACATCAGCACAATTTTGGAACCAAAATTTTTTTTGTTAGGGAGTTATAAGGGTTAAAAGTTGACCAGCAATTTCTCATTTTTACAACACCATTTTTTTTAGGGACCACATCTCATTTGAAGTCATTTTGAGGGTCTATATGATAGAAAATACCCAAGTGTGACACCATTCTAAAAAACTGCACCCCCCAACGTGCTCAAAACCACATTCAAGAAGTTTATTAACCCTTCAGGTGTTTCACAGGAATTTTTGGAATGTTTAAATAAAAATGAACATTTAACTTTTTTTCACAAAAAATTTACTTCAGCTCCAATTTGTTTTATTTTACCAAGGGTAACAGGAGAAAATGGACCCCAAAAGTTATTGTACAATTTGTCCTGAGTACGCCGATACCCCATATGTGGGGGGTAAACCACTGTTTGGGCGCATGGGAGAGCTCGGAAGGGAAGGAGCGCTGTTTGACTTTTCCAAGCAAAATTGACAATAATTGAGATGGGACGCCATGTTGCGTTTGGAGAGCCACTGATGTGCCTAAACATTGAAAACCCCCACAAGTGACACCATTTTGGAAAGTAGACCCCCTAAGGAACTTATCTAGAGGTGTGGTGAGCACTTTGACCCACCAAGTGCTTCACAGAGTTTATAATGCAGAACCGTAAAAATAAAAAATCATATTTTTTCACAAAAATCATCTTTTTGCCCCCAATTTTTTAATTTTCCCAAGGGTAAGAGAAGAAATTGGACCCCAAAAGTTGTTGTCCAATTTGTCCTGAGTACGCTGATACCCCATATGTGGTGGGGAACCACCGTTTGGGCGCATGGGAGGGCTCGGAAGGGAAGGAGAGCCATTTGGAATGCAGACTTAGATAGAATGGTCTGCAGTCGTCACATTGCGTTTGCAGAGCCCCTAATGTACCTAAACAGTAGAAACCCCCACAAGTGACACCATTTTGGAAAGTAGACCCCCTAAGGAACTTATCTGGATGTGTGGTGAGCACTTTGACCCGCCAAGGGCTTCACAGAAGTTTATAATGCAGAGCCGTAAAAATAAAACAAACATTTTTTCCCACAAAAATTATTTTTTAGCCCCCAGTTTTCTATTTTCTCGAGGGTAACAGGAGAAATTGGACCCCAAAAGTTGTTGTCCAATTTGTCCTGAGTACGCTGATACCCCATATGTTGGGGTAAACCCCTCTTTGGGCACACAGGAGAGCTCGGAAGGGAAGGAGCACTGTTTTACTTTTTCAACGCAGAATTGGCTGGAATTGAGATCGGACGCCATGTCGCGTTTGTAGAGCCCCTGATGTGCCTAAACAGTGTAAACCCCCCAATTATAACTGAAACCCTAATCCAAACACACCCCTAACCCTAATCCCAACGGTAACCCTAACCACACCTCTAACCCAGACACACCCCTAACCCTAATCGCAACCCTATTCCCAACCGTAAATGTAATCCAAACCCTAACCCTAATTTTAGCCCCAACCCTAACCCTAACTTTAGCCCCAACCCTAACTGTAGCCTTAACCCTAGCCCTAATCCTAGCCCTAACCCTAATGGGAAAATTGAAATAAATAAAAATTTTTAATTTTTTTTATTTTTCCCTAACTAAGGGGGTGATGAAGGGGGGTTTGATTTACTTTTATAGCAGGTTATTTAGCGGATTTTTATGATTGGCAGCCGTCACACACTGAAAAACGCTTTTTATTGCAAAAAGCATTTTTTGCGTTACCACATTTTGAGAGCTATAATTTTTCCATATTTGAGTCCACAGAGTCATGTGAGGTCTTGTTTTTTGCGGGACGATTTGACGTTTTTATTGGTAACATTTTCGGGCACGTGACATTTTTTGATCGCTTTTTATTCCGTTTTTTGTGAGGCAGAATGACCAAAAAACAGCTATTCGTGAATTTCTTTTGGGGGAGGCGTTTATACCGTTCCGCGTTTGGTAAAATTGATAAAGCAGTTTTATTCTTCGGGTCAGTACGATTACAGCGATACCTCATTTATATCATTTTTTTATGTTTTGGCGCTTTTATACGATAAAAACTATTTTATAAAAAAAAAAATTATTTTTGCATCGCTTTATTCTGAGGACTATAACTTTTTTATTTTTTTGCTGATGATGCTGTGTGGCGGCTCGTTTTTTGAGGGACAAGATAACGTTTTCAGTGGTACCACGGTTATTTATATACATCTTTTTGATCGCGTGTTATTCCACTTTTTGTTTGGCCGTATGAGAATAAAGCGTTGTTTTTTGCCTCGTTTTTTTTTACGGTGTTCACTGAAGGGGTTAACTAGTGATATAGTTTTATAGGTGGGGTTGTTACGGACGCGGCGATACTAAATATGTGTACTTTTATTGGGGTTTTTTTTTATTTAGATAAAGAAATGTATTTATAGGAACAATATATTTTTTTTGGGGGGGAGGAATTTTTTTTACACATTGGAATATTTTTTTTTTTACACTAGAACATTGCCCCGGGGGGCATCATGTTATAGTGTCAGATCGCTGATCTGACACCTTGCTGTGCAGTGTGTCAGATCAGCGATCTGACATGCACAGCTGCAGGCTTACCAAGCGCCTGCTCTGCAGGCACTTGGTAAGCCACCTCCCTCCCTGCAGGACCCGGATGCCATGGCCATTTTGGATCCGGGCCTGCTGCAGGGAGGGAGGTAAGGAGACCCTCGCAGCAACGCGATCACATCGCGTTGCTGCGGGGGTCTCAGGGAAGCCCGCAGGGAGCCCCCTCCCTGCGCGACGCTTCCCTATACCGCCGACACACCGCGATCATGTTTGATCGCGGTGTGCCGGGGGCGGCCCGTGACCGCTCCTGGCACATAGCGCCGGATGTCAGCTGCGATAGGCAGCTGACACCCGGCCACGATCGGCCGCGCTCACGCGGGGGGGGGGGGCGGGGGGGGCGGGGGGAGCGCAGCGGATCGCTATGATGTACTATCCCGTCGAGGGTCAGATAGGCCTAGGTCACCTCGACGGGATAGTACGTCCAAGGTCAGAGAGGGGTTAAACTTAGGCAAAACTCAAATTTACCTGCTCGTGAGGATTTAAGCAAGAAATTATCTGCAAATTTAAAGGGGTTTTCCCACAAACAAAGTGCATTTTAATTAATAGATATCGGAAGAATAATGAGTTTCATAACTGGATGTGTTAAAAAATGTTCCTGTGCTGAGATAATCTTATAAATTTGCCCCTGCTGTGTACTGTGTAATGGCTGTGCCTGACCATGCAGGAACATGGTCTGATTATACCACAGCTCCTGGGCAGGGGAGAAGAAAAGAGGGTATACAGGCAGGATAGCATGGGATGGCAGATTATTCTTTCTGTGAGGTAAAACATGTTTAAAAACAAACAGTAAAAGCATTACCTCATACAAAGAATCAGCTGTGATCCCATGCTGTACTGTCTGTATACTCTCTTTCACTTCCTCCACTGGCTAGGAGATGTGGTATGATCAGACCAAGTATTGGTATCCAAAGAGCATAAGGTTATGACATGCCCCATGACCTTACACTCACGCGCAGAACTCTCTCAGGCCTAATCAGTGCCGGAAGTCTTGGCCTAGTTATAGTTATAGTTATTACATAGTTATTATTAACTAGTGTACGAGAAAGAGCAGCGGAGATAAGATGTGGCAACGTGAGGACCAGACGGGTGACTGTGAGAAGTGGAGGGGTCAGTGAAGAGATTATAAGGATTTAAAAAAAAAAAAAACCATAATGTCCCTTTATGGTTCAAATAAACAGTGGCTGGCCCATCAAGGTTTATTATGTTCAATCCGCGCTTAAGTCTATTACAAAAAAAATTTACATTTTAGTGAATGCAGATTTTTATAAAATTGGATAGTACTCCATTACTCTAATATATTTGATCATCTCTAAGTTCTATGTTTTGCCTACAGTAACAAGATCAGGTACTTGATGAAGGCACTGGTGGCTCCTATATAAAAATGGTTGAATCACCCAAAAAAAGAAAAAAAAAACTCATTACCTCTTCTAGCCCCAACTGTTTTGTCGCTGCTTTTGGCTTGACTAGAATTCTTTGCAGGGGCTGATTTTGGCTTTCGGGATTCAAACAACTCTGCATCCATGTCATCTAAATCCTGTAAGAAGAAACAGCAAACTCCATGTAATTGTTCACCAAGGAAGCAGTAGATTAAGTAGTAATTCACAACATGGAGATAAACGTGACACAGATAAATAACCACACATACTGTGATCATGTATCACACAAACAGGAATACCACATGGGTATTCAGATGAATACATTTTAACCATTATTTACTCTGATAGAAAGGATACAAGGCTGTGGCTTGGCTGCTGTAATACTAAGGGTATGTGCACACGTTGCGGATTTCTGTGCAGATTTTTCCGCTCAGTTTTTGAAAAATCCGCAGGTAAAACACACTGAGTTTTACCTGCGGGTTACCCGCGGATTTACCATGGGTCTTCTGCGGATTTCATTGGCATTTTACCACCTGCGGATTCCTTTAAAGGAACAGGTGTAAAACGCTGCGGAATCCGCACAAAGAATTGACATGCTGCAGAAAATACGACACAGCGTTTCCACGCGGTATTTTCCGCAGCATGTGCACTGCGGATTTTGTTTTCCATAGGTTTACATGGTACTGTACAATGCATGGAAAACTGCTGCAGATCCGCAGCGTCCAATCCGCAACGTGTGCACATACCCTTACAGTCTACCACATGAAATTAGAATCTGGACCTTTAACTTTTTAACAGCCCATTAATTAGGGAAATCCTGCAATTAAATGAAGGACCCTGTTAACATATTCTAACATATCATATTATATTTCATCATCGGAGGAGCAGAGGGATGCCCATAAATTGCACGCAAAGTCCCATAAAGGGAATAAATAAAGGAGTTTTAAGGCTTCGGAAAACCTGTCTTGCAGCTAGTTTTAAAAAAATTTAAAAAAAATGTAAAAAAAAACAAAACTGCTATATTCACTCTGCACCGCTGGCGTTTCTTATTGTCTGCAGCGCTGATGTCACGTCGACAGCGTTGCAGCCAATAACTTAACTCACTGATGGCAAGAGTCACTCAGAGCTGCTGAGCTCACCGATTGGCCGCAGTGCCGACGTCAGCGCTGCAGACATTAGCAAACACTAGGAACAGCGGTAGAGATGCTGCGTTGCACCCACTGAGGTTGAGTAAAGCACAATTTATTCTTTTTTTAAAATAAACTTCAGGACGGGGCGTGGCCTGGAGCTTGAGCGGTGCGGACGTGGGCGACACGAGCTCCCCAGATTTTCCTACCTGGGGACCCCAAAATTGCGTCCAAACCCCTGGGAATCTCACAACTGTGAGCTCAGGGAGCCTCCGAACCGACACTGCCTGAACCCTGCTCCGAGAGAGCCATTCCACGGAGAGGACGCTGGCAGGAGCACGCAGCGCCACAGTCAGATGGCGCCATCACTGATCCTCTGTGGAGCCCCTGCAGCAAAGGAGCGGCAAACAGCAGAGCCTCGGGACGGACACAGAACCGTGAGGCAAGGAGGGGGATTGCGGCACTTAGCAGCAGGTCCAGTTAGTCGGGGAACATCGGTGGCACAGGGGGAGACCGCCCGCACCCCAATAGCCAGCATCGCGCAGAGGCCGCGGCGGCCCGGACCACTCACCTAGGGGAGACTCCCGCGCTGCCCGTCCCTACCGTCCCCTCACACCTACCTCCTCCGTGCCAGCCCTGCCAGGCACAGGTGAAGAGCAGAGGCCTGCGGGAAGTTAGAGCGGCGGCAGTTCTTGTCCTCCCTCCCCCACTTCCGGGCCTTCATTTTGGCGCCAATCGCCGCCATTATAAGCAGGAGCGGGAACAGCTCCTTCACGGTGACGTCACACTGCCTTTGGGAGCAGCATCGGTCTGGAGAGACTGTCTTGCACCGGCAGAGCCCCGGTTTAACCCCTGAAACCTAGAATAAAGGGGAAGTTTTCCTGGGGAGGGGTTTTTGCTGAGTGAGGAGCAGGATACGTCATGTAGCTCCTCGGATCTCCTATGTACCCCCTACGGCCATCCATTAGCTTATAAAACTCACTAATGTTCATGGGCAAACCAAAAAAGCACTTAGAGGCACCCCTGGACTCTACAGCCCACGCCTCAAAAATGGATAGCTTCTTAACCACTAACAGGCACAGAAATACCAGATCCCAGTCCTCCACTAAGGTCTCTGAGGATCATTTGTCCTCACAAGGCACATTGACCCCACACAACTTGCCTGAAAGGGCATCAGAGGAGGGCGATAACAGTAACGATCTTCCTGATGACATGAACGTACAGGACCTTAGCAAATTAATAAGAACCCTTCCCACCAAAATAGACTTGGAGAAATTTGCCCTGTAGAATAGAAAATTCCTATAAAAAGGAGCTCCATACCTTAAAAATCAGAATTTACAACAAGAGTGGAAGAGGTAGAGAAAACTCAGGAACTCGTATTGCAAGAACTACAAATCCACAGGGAGGTCATAACAAGCCATACTTTGAGACTGGAGGAATTAGCGACCGGAATGGAGGACATACCATCTCTGGCTTGTCAAGGTAAGGAGGCTTATTCGCCATGCAATGCTCCTCTGGGAAATTAAATATGCAAATTGCCTCTTCTGAGAAAAAGAGGACTTAAAACTCTATAGCGCCACCTGTTGGAAGTAGCGATCCTACAAGTCACAATCAACTCTTTAACGAGTCGTGCAATATGACTTAGGATTGACAAGCCAGAAATGGTATGTCACTCTCCACAAGGAGAAACGATACCCCTTAGACCCCAGTCCAGAGCCTCTCACCTAGCCAAATCAGTTCTCATGCTTCGCACTGACAAGGGCCAACAGCCCGAAACACCGTGTCTGCGAATTGAGATACTGATTTGGCTTTAATCCTAAGTCATATTGCACGACTCGTTAAAGAGTTGATTGTGACTTGTTGGATCGCTACTTCCAACAGGTGGTGCTATAGAGTTTAAGTCCTCTTTTTCTCAGAAGAGGCAATTTGCATATTTAATTTCCCAGAGGAGCATTGCATGGCGAATAAGCCTCCTTACCTTGACAAGCCAGAGATGGTATGTCACTCTCCACAAGGAGAAACGATACCCCTTAGACCCTAGTCCTGAACCTCTCACCTAGCCAAATCAGTTCTCATGCTTCGCACTGACGAGGGCCAACAGCCCGAAACACCGTGTCTGCGAATTGAGATACTGATTTGGCTTTAATCCTAAGTCATATTGCACGACTCGTTAAAGAGTTGATTGTGACTTGTTGGATCGCTACTTCCAACAGGTGGCGCTATAGAGTTTAAGTCCTCTTTTTCTCATAAGAGGCAATTTACATATTTAAGATCCTAATACTATCAGACTTGTCCAGGCGGACCCTGCAGCTGAGAAGAGCTCTACGTCCATTATTGTCCCTCCTCCAGGGGAAAGATATCCCTTACAAATGGGGCTTTCCATTTCAATTGATTGCTTTCAAAGGTGGCAAAGCAGCCACTTTCCGCAACCTGGGGGACCTGGCCAACTTCCTAGGTACTTTTGAGCTGCCGATGACTGCCCTACCTGACTGGCCAAGTTCTCCTCAGCTTCCAGATATACCACCGAGATGGTCAAGGGTCCAGCGCTTGAAGCAACACAAGAAGCATGACTCACCCTCTGACCAGATCTGAGAGCTCTTCATCAATACTCCATTTGCTTTTATGGTGACCTAACCAGATCTTCTGTATCTCACGGAGTCGCTCTGCTTCTGGGCTCGATATGTGACAGGAATCAACCGAGTTTTGTTTTATAAACTGTCTCCGCATAAGTTAAACTTATTTGTCTACCATAGATGATTGACATAATATTGGAGCTTTATTAATCTAATTTCCCTTTTTTTAACATTTTTATTTCCTAGTTAGAGTGCCAGTCTAACCTATATGGGTATAGTTACTAAATACTTGACGTTTGCTTATATAATAATAATAATTTTTATTTATATAGCGCCAACATATTCCGCAGCGCTTTACAAATTATAGAGGGGACTTGTACAGACAATAGACATTACAGCATAACAGAAATACAGTTCAAAACAGATACCAGGAGGAATGAGGGCCCTTCTCGCAAGCTTACAAACTATGAGGAAAAGGGGAGACACGAGAGGTGGATGGTAACAATTGCTTTAGTTATTCGGACCGACCATAGTGTAAGGCTCGGGCACTTATATACAATGTTACACAACTGTTGATTTGCCCCTTAGGCCGGGGGGTGCGGGGGAGACTGAGCCTCGCCTTTGGCTCTACCTCACCCAAATTGGTGCGAGTGGTGGCATTTTGGTACGCCACCGCACCGAGATTTCCTCAGCTAGGTGCTCAACCTCTACACTCTCATTCTCCTTTCTTGGCCTATACTATATAGGCTCCTCTCTTTCATGGTTCTCTTCTCCCAATCCCTTATTCCATTTCCAGTCCAAACAACACACATGGATCCTCCATGGGCCTGGTTTCACTGTTCTCACAATCAGCTGTTCACCCAACACCTTGATCATGGCTAGAATTAAATTTTGCTCTTTTAATGCTAAAGGGCTTAACATACCAGAAAAAAGAAGACAGGTACTGTACTCTAGCCACAAGCAACGTGTCTCAATATTAATGCTGCAGGAGACTCACTTTAAGACAGGAGTGACTCCTAATTGTACATCGTATCACTACCCCAAATGGTTCCACAGCACAAACCCTCACTCAAAATCTAAAGGGGTGTCTATAGGTTTTCACAAGTCCTTCCTCCCTGAGGTCCTCGATTCGGTAGTTGATACAGAAGGGAGATTTATCTTCTTGAAACTGGCATGGAAATCTCGTGAACTCATATTGGCTAATGTTTATTTCCCTAATCAGAGTCAGCACAAATTCGGCTCCACGTGCAAACAGCTTCTAGAAAAATTTGCAGGAGGCTCGCCGATAATCCTCGGAGGTGACTTCAATCTCCCAATGAATCCTCTACTTGATGTGTCATCAGGTAAGTCCTCATATCCCGTATCCTCTATCAAAAAAGTGAAAAGGCAGTTGAGTGACTTGCGGTTGATGGATGTGTGGAGGGCGTTGCACCCGGGCGTGAGGGACTATAGCTTTTATTCCCCAATATAATCCACATATAGCAGAATTGACTATTTCTTTGTCTCGCACTCCCTGCTACATAGCGGGGTGGAGGCCGATGTGGGGTCGATTCTGCGGTCTGACCACGCACCTATCTACCTCACGGTGCAACTGGATCCCTCTGTGAGATCCAGGTTCTCGTGAAGATTAAATGAGAATCTTCTACAGGATCCGACCTGTGTTTCGGAAGTGAAGCGTTCCATTGAAGGTTTTATGGCGGACCATGTTAACGACCCCACGTCACCCTCAATCAATGGGAGACCCTAAAATGTATCCTGAGAGGCGTATTTATATCGCATGGCGCTCGTCTTAAAAGAGAGCGCACCAAAGAAATCACGGAACTCTCCTCCCAGATACACAAACTCAAAGCAAAACATAAACAGGACCTCTCCCCGCTCACTTTATCAAATCTGTCCACGGCCAGACAAAAACTACTCACTATCCTAAATCAGAAATCCCGGTGCCTGAGAGAAAAAATAAAGAGTCGCTTCTATCATCTAGGTAACAAAAGTGGCAAACTTTTGGGGAGGGCCCTACATCCCAGAGGTCCCCAAACATTCATCCCATACATTAAAAATTCCAGAGGCAAAAAAGTACGCAGGACATACTCTCTAGCTTCCACGACTTCTATAGCTCTCTCTATAACTTAAAGGGCCATTATAACGATCTTCCCCCGCACTCACTTCGGGATAAAATAAAATCGTATATCCAGTCAAATCGGCTGCCTACTGTCTCGGAGGGGTGCCTGGTGGACTTGGAGGACGATTTTTCACTGGAGGAAATCTCCTCTGTGGTCAGGGATCTGAAGTCAGGTAAAAGCCCTGGTCCTGATGGCTTCACAGCTAGCGTTTATAAACAGTTCTCGGACCTGCTGTATACTCCGCTCTTGACCTCATGTAACTATGTGGCCTCGGGGGGGTCCTTTCCATTACAGGCACTAGCTGCGCATATAACAGTCATCCCTAAGCCGGAGAAAGATCTTGCACTGTGCAGCAGTTACCGCCCCATCTCACTTATTAATATAGACGTAAAAATTTATGCTAAAATGATAGCCCAAAGATTAAATAGTCTTCTACCCCATCTGATCAACCAGGACCAGGTCGGTTTCATCCTGGGAAGGGAGGCGAGGGATAATACCATAAGATCCATCTCTCTGATTGATAGGGCAAATAAAGGTGGTGATCCCATATGCATACTTTCAATCGATGCCGAGAAGGCATTCGATAGGGTGGGATGGGAATTCATGCAAGGAGCTCTGGAGGGCATTGGGTTAAAAAAGAAGATGCTGAGGAGTATCATGGTGCTCTATGAGGCTCCCTCGGCACAGATCAAAGTGAACGGGTCTCTATCAAACCCCATACAAATCCGCAATGGCACTAGGCAGGGGTGTCCCCTCTCACCCTTACTATATGTCTTAACCATGGAGCATTTAGCCACCGTGATCCGCAACAACCCATCCATAAAGGGTATAGAGATCCAGTCAGAAGAACACAAACTGGCCCTGTTTGCTGACGATGTGCTCATGTACATCACCTCTCCTGTAACCACCATTCCCAACATCATCTCAGAGCTTCAGAGATTTGGGCTCCTGAGCAATTTCAAGATAAACTCACATAAATCAGAAGTTCTAAATGTCTCACTCTCGCCCTCCTTAGTCTCCCAGTTGCGCTCCTCTTTCCCGTTCAGATGGCAAACAGATTCCCTTAGATACCTGGGCATTACACTGACCTCAAAAACAACACAGTTATATGAAGCCAATTACAGACCGGCCCTTCGCAGAGCGGAGATAGATCTGGAAAAATGGAATAAACTTCACTTATTGTAACAACTCTGCTGGCATCACGGCATGGCCTGGCATCTCTCACACTATCTTACCCACTGCTCCAGGTCATGATGTGGTTTCTGTTTCATGCCAGCTCCATGTTCTGTGTCTCTGCTCTCTGCATGCTTCATGGCTTTGTGTATAGGGGGCCGGCGCCTGAACTCTCTGGTTCTTATAGGAATCAGGTGCATCTGTCTAATCTGTTCCTGACCAATTACCAAGAGGCCTCCAGTATTTAGTGCAGCTCCACCCAGTGGACTGGGCCTGTGCAATGTGTTAGCTCAGTTACTGTTTAGCTTCTGAGTTTGCCAGGCCTTGCTCTGAGTTACTCCCTCTCTGGAGGCTTTTCTCTGTGCTATAGCCTTGATCTTGTTGTCTGCCCTCCAGGAGGCAGAATATCCTGGTCCCTGTGTCTTTGTCCTTGTGTCTTGTTCCAGTGCCTTGTCTGTACTTTGTCCTAGCTCGGTCTCCTTGTCTGTGGCTTCCTTCCCTGCTGTGTCTTTCCTTGTGTTCTCAGTCTGCTTACGCTCCGCACTCTTGCGGCTCTGCCTGCTCTGTACCTTTGTGGCTTGATCTCTACTCCGCACTCCTGCGGTTCTCCTCCATTCTGCTCTGCTCCGCTCCCGTTGCTGCACTAATCTCTTGCTGCAGCTCCTCTCCGCAATTCTTGCGGTTCCACTCTGCTTAGCTTCTGCAGTATCTCTTGCTGCAGCTCCTCTCCACATTCCTTGTGGCTCCGCTCTGCTTAGCTTTTATTGCTGTGCTATCGCTTGCTGCTCTACCGCTCCTATTCGCAGCCTTGCAGTTCTCTTCCAGTCTGAACAGGTCCCAACCTGTTCCCTCTTACTTCTTTCATACTACATTTCCTTATCTGCACCTCCTGTGTGAACAGGTCCCTACCTGTTCCTCCATATTACATTTCTGTACCAGCACCTCCAGTGTGAACAGGTCCCTACCTGTTCCTCCATATTACATTTCTGTACCAGCACCTCCAGTGTGAACAGGTCCCTACCTGTTCCTCCTAACTACATATCCGTACCTGCACCTCCAGTGTGAACAGGCCCCTACCTGTTCCTTCATACACCACATCTATCAGTCCTGTGTTCCTGCCGTCCTAGCCAGCCCTGTGTTCTCTGCCGTGTCTCTGCCAGCCCTGTGTTCTCTGCCGTGTCTCTGCCAGTCCTGTGTCTCAGCCGTGCCAGCCTACTCGTCAGAGTTTCAGCCATGCTCTTCTGTCAGTCCTGCCTGATGTCCGCACCAATCCTGGTGTTCCTGTCTCCCAAGTGGGATCAGCAGCCACAGCCAGACACCACCCTGGAGTAGCACCTGGCAGCTGCCTGCTGCACAAGCCTGACCTCACCATCAGAGGCTCCAGTGAAAACCCAGGCAGCTGTCATAGTACCCTTCCAGGGTAGTCTGGTTTGTGGCACAGTGGGGCCACAAACCCCCCGAGCTCACGCCCACCAGTCAGGGCGTGAGCGTGACACTTATCTTGGCTGGGTAGAATTAATTCCATCAAGATGGATTTGCTGCCACGTTTCCTCTACTTTTTCCAGACAATCCCTATGGCCCTCCCGCCCTCCTTTTTCTCCAGGCTCAAGGCTATGATCACACGATATATCTGGTCTGGCAAGCGCCCACGTTTATCATACCAGCTCTTAAGCAGGTCTAAACAGACAGGAGGACTAGGCCTTCCAAACTTCCAACTTTACAATTATGCATCCCTGGGAACATGCGTTATGGACCTTTTCCACCATGCATGTAACAAAAAATGGTGAACTTGGAATTTAATCTCTCGGCGACCAATCCTATCACCAACATTTGGCAAAAGAAAAATGCTCAGGAACTGAGGGAGGAACTCCCCCTCCTCACAAGAAATCTAGTGCTCTTCATCAAAAACGGTAGCCAAAAACTCAACATTTCCTCGATACCTGGCCCCATAACCCCAGTTATAGATAACCTAGACTTTCCAGCTGGACGGGATAAAACCTTCTTTTTGCATAAACATAAGGACAGTCATCCGGTAATTTACGACTATATAACTCAATCCGCTATAAAGCCCCTACGGTCCCTCTTTGCTGAATCAGACCCACGTCCTGGATCATGGTTTCCATATGAACAAATTAAAAGTTTCATTAATGTGATTTCTAAGCAGACCAACATATTTAGACCCCTCACTCCCTTCGAGTCGGCATGCCTGGGTGCAGGCCCTCCAGCGCATTCGGTATCATTCTTATATAGGATGTTCCAAGACCATCAGGTGACTGTGTTTGGCTCTCCTGCATTCTTTACAAAATGGGAGAATGATCTAAACAAAACCTTTTCACCAGAGGATAGATCCAAGTGTCTCCTCCATACCTTCAGATCTTCGTTGTGTGCTGACCACCAAGAGAGAAGCTATAAGCTACTGTCTCGAAAGTAGAGATGCCCGGACAGTATCCACAATATGTTCCCATCCACTCCAGATGTTTGCTGGAGGTGTTGGACAGAAAAGGGATCATACTCACATATTTGGTGGTCTTGTCCTCCCATTCATAAATTCTGGAAGGATGCATTTGATCTACTCAACAAATTATCCTTTTATAGGATGCAGCCGACTATGGAGTTGGCCTTGTTATCGATGTACGATCTCTCCATTGCCAGGTTTAAGAGAGGTCTTCTTAGACATTTCCTCACAGCCGCACGCAATCTAATACCACGGTATTGGAAACAATCCAAATCTCCGTCGCGCTCTGATCTTGTTTTAGAATTGAACCACATATACAGAATAGAGCAGTTGATCGGGCAGGACACAGGAACTCTAGACAAAGTGCTGAACATATGGTCTCCATGGATCATGTTCAGAGAGACCCCGGATTTGGAATCTTGGATAGAACACGGTTGATTGCAGACGGGAAACCAGGAACCCAATCTCCCCGCCCTTGTTCCTCCCCTCTTTCCCCCCTTTCTCTCTTCTCTTTTCTCTTCTCTATCTCCTCTCAAACATAAATAAAGTTTAAGCTATTTTGAAATTATTACATAATGCTATCATATAGTTGTTCCAGTTTTTACAGCTTAATCGACTCCTTGTGCTCACACTAAGGAGGACAGAAAGAATTCTAACACTCAAGTTATTTCAAACCACAACGCATTTTATTGTTTAAAAGTGCTTGTACCGAAGGTGTTTAATTACATATTTGTCTGGTGATGATTTGATCTGTAATGAATATTTTCATGCAATTTGTTTCAATAAAAAAGATTTACACAAAAAAAATAAATTACATCATAAACTTCAGCAGGGAGGTAGAGGTTTCCAAAACCGGAAAGTCCCTTAAGGGTATATTCACACACAGCATTTTTGCAGCGTATTTTCTGCATGAAAAACCCTGGGTCCATTACAGGCTTTTTTCATGCATTTTTTCGGAATTCATTTGAATAGGTGAAAAACGCTTCCAAAACGCTGAAATTATTACAGCAGAAATAGGAAAAACCCAATGTGGCTAAACAAAGAAGTAAGACAGGCAATTAACAGTAAAAAGAAAGCATTTGCACTACTAAAGCAGGATGGCACCATTGAAGCTCTAAAAAACTATAGGGAGAAAAATACTTTATCTAAAAAACTAATTAAAGCTGCCAAAAAGAAAACAGAGAAGCACATTGCTAAGGAGAGTAAAACTAATCCCAAACTGTTCTTCAACTATATCAACAGTAAAAGAATAAAAACTGAAAATGTAGGCCCCTTAAAAAAATAGTGAGGAAAGAATGGTTGTAGATGACGAGGAAAAAGCTAACATATTAAACACCTTCTTCTCCACGGTATTCACGGTGGAAAATGAAATGCTAGGTGAAATCCCAAGAAACAATGAAAACCCTATATTAAGGGTCACCAATCTAACCCAAGAAGAGGTGCGAAACCGGCTAAATAAGATTAAAATAGATAAATCTCCGGGTCAGGATGGCATACACCCACGAGTACTAAGAGAACTAAGTAATGTAATAGATAAGCCATTATTTCTTATTTTTAGGGACTCTATAGAGACAGGGTCTGTTCCGCAGGACTGGCGCATAGCAAATGTGGTGCCAATATTCAAAAAGGGCTCAAAAAGTGAACCTGGAAATTATAGGCCAGTAAGTCTAACCTCTATTGTTGGTAAAATATTTGAAGGGTTTCTGAGGGATGTTATTCTGGATTATCTCAATGAGAATAACTGTTTAACTCCATATCAGCATGGGTTTATGAGAAATCGCTCCTGTCAAACCAATCTAATCAGTTTTTATGAAGAGGTAAGCTATAGGCTGGACCACGGTGAGTCATTGGATGTGGTATATCTCGATTTTTCCAAAGCGTTTGATACCGTGCCGCACAAGAGGTTGGTACACAAAATGAGAATGCTTGGTCTGGGGGAAAATGTGTGTAAATGGGTTAGTAACTGGCTTAGTGATAGAAAGCAGAGGGTGGTTATAAATGGTATAGTCTCTAACTGGGTCGCTGTGACCAGTGGGGTACCGCAGGGGTCAGTATTGGGACCTGTTCTCTTCAACATATTCATTAATGATCTGGTAGAAGGTTTACACAGTAAAATATCGATATTTGCAGATGATACAAAACTATGTAAAGCAGTTAATACAAGAGAAGATAGTATTCTGCTACAGATGGATCTGGATAAGTTGGAAACTTGGGCTGAAAGGTGGCAGATGAGGTTTAACAATGATAAATGTAAGGTTATACACATGGGAAGAAGGAATCAATATCACCATTACACACTGAATGGGAAACCACTGGGTAAATCTGACAGGGAGAAGGACTTGGGGATCCTAGTTAATGATAAACTTACCTGGAGCAGCCAGTGCCAGGCAGCAGCTGCCAAGGCAAACAGGATCATGGGGTGCATTAAAAGAGGTCTGGATACACATGATGAGAGCATTATACTGCCTCTGTACAAATCCCTAGTTAGACCGCACATGGAGTACTGTGTCCAGTTTTGGGCACCGGTGCTCAGGAAGGATATAATGGAACTAGAGAGAGTACAAAGGAGGGCAACAAAATTAATAAAGGGGATGGGAGAACTACAATACCCAGATAGATTAGCGAAATTAGGATTATTTAGTCTAGAAAAAAGACGACTGAGGGGCGATCTAATAACCATGTATAAGTATATAAGGGGACAATACAAATATCTCGCTGAGGATCTGTTTATACCAAGGAAGGTCACGGGCACAAGGGGGCATTCTTTGCGTCTGGAGGAGAGAAGGTTTTTCCACCAACATAGAAGAGGATTCTTTACTGTTAGGGCAGTGAGAATCTGGAATTGCTTGCCTGAGGAGGTGGTGATGGCGAACTCAGTCAAGGGGTTCAAGAGAGGCCTGGATGTCTTCCTTGAGCAGACCAATATTGTATCATACAATTATTAGTTTCTGTAGAAGGACGTAGATCAGGGGATTTATTATGATGGAATATAGGCTGAACTGGATGGACAAATGTCTTTTTTCGGCCTTACTAACTATGTTACTATGTTACTATGTTACAGATTTGTAAACACACTGATGGGTTTAAAGACAGCAGGGAAAAAAACGCAGCACGTAGATGATATTTTGGATATTACATTACATTGAACTGTAAAACCGTACATTGTTTGCTCAGGAAAAAAGCACATAAAAAAGCGTGAACAAGACCTTAAATAGTAATTCTTGTGCGCTTCATTGGAAGACACAGAAAACCATAGGTGTATGCTGATCCTACCAGGAGGCTGACACGAAGAATTACACTTAAGGAAAAGTATCAGCCTCTTCTTAGCAGGCTACACCCACATTCTGGCACCAAGCTGCTCAGTTTAGCTTAGCGATTTTTATTTTTACTAATCTTTTTCACTTTCCCTTACCCCTTTAAATTAGGGAAACAGGTTGAAATTGACCTTTTGTAATCTAGACAAAAGCCGGAGAGCACAGTCTGTAACTGTGCAGGCTGTATCTTTTTCTGTCTGGATGACATGACTCTTTCCTTATGCCAGCAGCCATTGGCGTTCAGGTACTGGGGCAGACAGTCCCTGCCTTCTGTCCAAAAAAAAAAAGTTGTTCAACCGCACCCTTAAATGGCCAAGTCTTTAATGACCAAGAGACGCACATTAAAACCAGCCTGTTCCATATCAAGATAAATAAAAAAAACAGCGCCTCAAAATGTAGTGAAGATTAAATCTTATATTTTATTCTGCCTCCTGTGGCGACGTTTTGGTCCACAGACCTTCTTCAAGTCCCTGCCTTCTGTCCCCTGACCATCCTCCCACCAAAGCATGCCGCATTGCACAAAGCCAAGAATGAGCCAAAGACCTGGACCACAGGAACCTCTTCAGGACAGGCCTTCCCCACATCCTTCTGTGTTGTGCTTACTCACTTGGCCTGCGTCACCTGCTGTCATAGCTCCCCTTTGTTTATTCTCTCCCAGTCTTATTGCCCATACCTGAGCTAAGCAACTCTTAACTTGGTTTGGTTTTGTATGGGAGACTGGCTTGGAGATTCCAGGAATTTTCCACTTTTCAGTGAATGATTTTTTTACTTCCTGACAGTGGGAGCTTTCACTCCCATGTATACCTTGTCTTCCACCATTGTGTCCACTCCTTAAAGCACAAGTTCATGTCAGACCAACATGTCACTACCTGCACCACTTGCACTCCCACAGCTCTCTCACCTCTTACAGCTCAGGAGTGGCCCAATAACCTGCAACGAAAGAGCATCCCCCAACCCAATCCCTGCATGGCCCACTACACTATCCAATTCTGTGTTGGAACACGTTAATATGTCCCAAACCCTGGTCTACCTTTTTGACTACCACACGTGGTACTCTGACCACTACCAAGAGTAAGCTAGACCCATCAATTGTTCTCCACCAACATGGCTGACTGCAGCAGTGTTCCAAACGGTCTCAAGTGAGTTCATTGTCTTGGCCCCCTTCTTCTCTCAAACAGCACTCATAATCTCACTCTCCACCACCTGAACCTCAGACTCATCTGGATTCCAATCAGTTGCTCAAGCTAAGAGACATGGTCACCAGTCTCGTTCACGAAGTGGACCCTACTCCCACTGCAGAAGAGTCAGGCACATCACTAAGCGTTTTTGGCACCACAGAGATTCCAGGAGGTGTTGGACAATGAGTGGGAGCATGCTGAGATTTCCGCAGACGTTTTATATCCTCTTCTAGCAGTTCATGTAGTGATCTGGGCCTCCTTCTCCCCCTTGCGGAATCATCCAGTTGCTCATTCTACCCAGTCCACATTCAGTGTTTCTCAAGGACCCCACAAATATACGTGTGGAGTTTTTGTCTAAGTCTGTTTTCTAACCAAGTGCTCTGCCGTGTGTCCTGCTTTTGTCGCTACTTGGGTTTCCAAGGCAGTTACTGCCTGGGCCAAACACCAGCAGAAAGGCATCCTTTGCAGCGCTTCAACAACTGAATAGACAGATCTCATAGACCACACTGCCCATGAAAGTTAGTATCTCTGCCTCTCTTGAAGCCACTAGCTGTTCTACTGGAGCTTCTAGCAACATTATGGTTATCTGCCACATTCTTTAGCTCAAGTCTTGGAATACAGATTATGTAACCAAAAAAATCACAGGCCTTCCTTTTTTAGGGATCTCAACTGTTCGGCTCTAAGATGGACCAGATAATTTCAGATATTACCAGTGGCAAGAGCACCCTTTTCCATAGGCCAAACTGAAACATCCCATTTCAAGCGAAAGCTCATCAGTTTAGTCAGTTCCCTACTAATCAGCAAGAGAGGTATCCCGCACCTCAGGATAAGAAGAGACCATCCTTCGAACCAAAACCAGCTTGGCATGCACACAGACAGTCAAGTAAGCCCTCCAGAACCAGGGAAAACAAGCTTTCTTCAGCGTGATGGGGTTCTCCCATCCTGAACCCTCTTCTGAGTGACTGTCTTTTATTCCAGGATGTGTGGCTTTCCAAGAAAAATTTTACTTCCAGATGATAAGATGTCAAACCGGCATACATTCCCTCAGTTGTCCTTCACCATTCTTCCTCCGCTTCTGCATGAGTGTCCTGGGCAAGATGGTGGTGGCCATGGATGCAATTCCCTTTGCTCAGTTGAATATCAGGATTTCCAGTTTAGAAAGATCTACTTTTGCCAGAGTCCTCTCTTCCACCCAAATTTACAGCCACTCAATTTACTGGCATGGATGCTGAAGCCAAAATTCTAAGATCTTCAGACTTCTCTAGTCAAATTCTGCAGATAAGGGTGCAAAAGCCCTCTTTGTCTTGTATCTGCCATTGCACTTGGAAAGTCTTTTTTCTGTTGGTGTGAATCCAACAAGATTGCTCATATGTCCTTCTCTCCCGGGTCTCTTCACGTTTTTACAGTTGGATCTTGATTCCAGTCTGGCCCTCAGTTCCTTTAAGGGCCAAGTTTCATCTCTGTCTATCCTTCTTCAGAGGAACTTGGCTTCCAAGTTTCAAATTAGGGTCTTCCTTCAGGCAATGGATCACTTTGTTCCTCCTGATTGGAACCCCAGGGGATCTCAGTATAGTGCTTTACGCCATATGTTCTCCCTTTGAACTAATCTGGGACATTTATAGGCTTTTGCTTTCTTTGAAGGTGGCCTTCCAGTGGCGATCAATTCCATCAGATGAGTATCTGAACTAGAGACTCTGTTTTCGCTCTCCGTTCCTTCTCTTCCACTTGGTGGTTTTACATTCAGTACCCACTTTCCTTCCCAAGGGTGCCTCTCCTTTCCACTTAAATGAGGAAATCATCTTCCCTCTCATCCTTTGAGCCTTACAAAATTTCAACTTGATCAGGAATGTGCATCACTACGTGTTGGTGGCAGCTTCATTCAGATGTTCAGTTTCTCTGTTTGACATTTTGGGAAGGACCTTGGCAAGGTATCTCTGCTTCTAAAGCTACTATTGCTAGCAGGATTCGTTGTGCCATTCTGGAAACATATAGGGCCAAGGACTACTCTTGGCCCATTTGTAATCAGGCTTCTGTTCTGCAGCTTTGCAAAGCTGATAATTGGTTGTCTATCCACACTTTCTCAAGGTTTAACAAAGCTCAAACTTTTGCCTCAGCAGATGAGAGATGTTGGCAAAAAAATGTTACACGTGGTGGTCGCTTTGGTAATGGCTTGAGCGATTTGCTTTAGTCATTTTTATGTTTTTCCCCTCTCTTGGGACTGCTCTGGATGTTCATGGTTTGTTATGTCCCCCAATGAAAAGTACAAGAAAAGAGAATTTTTGTTAACACAAGAGGCAAGAATTAGGGGGCGTGGCTAAGTAGCCGGAGAAGAAGGACGCACTGAGTAAGAGCTCCATATATCATGATATAATCCTGCCACATATACCTTATCCCCGCAAGTAGAACCGACAGGGGCTGGAACCCCACACTCAGAGGAACCTTGTGAGCCCTCCGGACGGCTGCCGTGGTGATCTGAGGCGGCGGGAGCTGCAGGGACAGAGAGGCCGGGAGGATCCACGTGCAGTGGTGGCCATGTTCGGTGCGCGCGCTCCAGGACACAGGACGCGGCGCCGTCTCCTGCTGAAGCCGGGCTCTCTTCTCATCGGAGCGGACGGTGGCAGGATCGCAGCGGTGAGAGCTGTGCTTGTGCACGGAGGTTAGGAGGCCTGAGGGGGATAGCGTTGCCCACGGGGAGCAGCGGCCATTAACACAGCACGCTCCCTAACAGCAAAGGGAGCGGTGCTTCATATACCTGCGGTGCTGCTTGGAAGGAGAAAGAGCAAATAAGGAACTGGAGGGGTGGTGCGGTGTGTGCCCTGAAATATTGGGCCCTGCGCCCCCCCGTCATACAGCCGCTTCGTTTAGCAGCACCATAATACTGGGAATTAACCCCCTTCCTGCTGACCTCCCTGTGTGCGGACTGAGAGCCCGTTCAGTTATACAGGGCCCGAGTAAACGTCTAAACGACCACCCTGTGATCCTCATTATCACTATCTGCCAGCCTCGTGACCCCCTTTGGCGTACAGTCTAATATTATATAGGACCTGAAGCTAGAGCTTGGTTTATCTGCAATTACAATCAGGATTACTTTGTGGAGTTCCTCTGCCTGCCCACCATGAAGCACTCTAGGGGAGCAGGGTCGGCTGATAAATTGAGGAAATTCGCCAGAGATGATTCCTCGGACAATGTGCGCACTCTCAGAAATAATCCTGCACCTGCCCAGCGTAAGGGCCGTCCTTCTGATAGTAATGAGGAGGGAGAACAAGACGAACTGACTCTTAAACAAGCATCCGAGCAGTTAATGCAGGCTATCTCCCTCACTAGATCATCTCTTATGGAAAAAATAGAGGATGTGCATACTGAGGTGGGTCGTTTGCGACATGACATGCAAGCTATGAGCGGGCGTATTTCGGAGGTTGAAACCAGAGTGTCACATATAGAAGGTACTATCACTCCCATGGAAGCTAAACTGACAAAAGCTGCTGGCTCCGTAAACGTCTGGAAACAAAAGGCGGATGATTTGGAAAACAGACTGCGTCGCAATAATATTCGAATTATTGGTCTCCCGGAGCGGTCGGAGGGTCAGCAGCCTGAGCAGTTCCTGGAAGACTGGCTTAAGACCACCCTGGGAGACGGATTCTCCTCAACATTCTTAGTGGAAAGAGCCCATAGAGTCCCAACGAGACCTCTGCCCCCTGGAACTCCGCCTCGACCGTTTCTGGCACGCCTCCTTAATTGCAGAGATAAAGATGATATTCTTCGCTTGGCAAGGCAGAAGGGCCCCATTAAACTCAACAATGCCATCGTATCGATTTTTCTGGATTTCTCCATGGAGCTCCAGAAACAGCGGGCACGATTTATGGAAGTCAAGAAGCTACTTCGAGACAAGAATATAATTTATTCCATGCTCTATCCAGCCCGGCTCCGCATTGTCCATGATGGATCCTCTTTATTTTTTACAGACCCAGCAGAAGTGGCCGAATGGTTGCGGTCTCACGGAGGGTCCAATGCCCAAAAAAAAACCTCATTTGGGTTCTTTATCAAATGGCAATATAAATAGAGCTCTTTACGTGGGTGCGAAAGAAGTCAACAATACCGGACACTGAATTCAGTGAGGGTATCCCCGTTTCTATTTGACTGTGGGAGTATGGAAGCATGCTCCTCTATTGTTCAAGTTATGTTGGGTTTGAGTTTATGCACTAGTTTTGATTGTTTGATGTATATGGTTGCCGCCAATATTGATTTTCTGCTCTGTGGGGTGTCTCTGGATCACTCACACCCGTATATTGTTGACATATATTATTTTTCCCTTTATATATAAATATGGGATCTGAAATTATATATATGACCTGGAACATACGGGGTATTAAGACTCCTCGGAAGAAAGTTAAGGTATTTTCACAGATCAAAAAACACAATCCTCATGTAGTGGCATTGGTGGAGACACACCTGACTAGGGATACGGTTCGATGTATACAAAAGCCATGGGTACAGTGGTCGCTCCATGCATTCCATACTAGCTACTCAAGAGGGGTCTCCTTATTGATACACAAGGGGGTTAGATGGGAGGCGAGAGAAGCACGGCGGGATCCGGAGGGCCGCTTTGTCTTTGTACATGCAATTCTCAATTCGTGTGAATATGTGATACTATGTGTTTATAACCCTCCCCCTGCTAATATGTCGGTACTCCGTATGGCATTGGGTTTCTCCTTAAAATATCCAGATGCCAATGTTATCTGCATGGGTGACTTTAACCTAGTCATGGACCATTCTATTGACAGAGTGAGGTTGGATAACACAGTATCCGGGGAGTCTTTGCCTCAGTCACCCTCCCAGCTGACGTTGTTTATGGATGGCAGCGGTTGGTTGGACTTGTGGAGAGTGAGTCACCCGGAGGTTAGAGGGTATACCTGCCACTCATCCACTAAACAATCTTTATCTCGTATAGATTATATATTTGGATCTAATGGTGTGGCACTGCAGGTGGATAATATTGAACATGGTAACGGGGATTTCAGACCACAGTCCAGTAATTCTTAAACTTAAATATGGTCAGTCCAATAACAATAGATCCTGGAAATTAAACCCTTTCTGGTTGAAATTGATAGATTCAAGTGACAGGACAATCGAACAATTAAATTGTTTTATTTTAGCACATCCGGAACCCCAGAATCTTGGTTTATTTTGGGACACTCTGAAGGCATATTTAAGGGGGTGCTTGTCCTCTACAATCTCCTACATTAAAAGGATGACGGCGAGGGAGGATGACAAGATGGAGCAACGATTAAAGGATTCAGAGGCTACATATATAGCAAATCAGACCAGCAGTAACAGGGCTGAATGGCTCACCTCCAAGAGATTGTATGCCCAACATATAGACGTTAAATCGAAACGTAAATTATTCTTTACCCGTCAGTCCTATTTTGAGCTGGGGAACCAGGCCAGTACGCTCTTGGCTTTCTTAGTGCGCCAACACAACACATCCAACACAATATTACAAATCCGTGTGCCTGATGGCACATTAGTATCCTCTACTGATGAGGTACTTCAAGGTTTTCACGATTATTATAACTTGTTATATAAATCTGGTAGCGGTTTTGATACTGATGAATGTTTGGATTATTTATCAGATATAACGTTTCCCTCGTTGAGCCCATCCCAACAAGCCTTTATGGATGCGGAGTTTACTTTGGAGGAAGTGGAGCAGGCTATAACGGACATGGCTACTGGGAAGGCCCCGGGTCCTGATGGGTTCCCCATTGAGCTATATAGGAAATACAGGGACAAGTTGGCACCGCTTCTATTGAAGGTACTCGGGGGAATATGGAGGGGAGAGTCTGTCCCTGAAACATTTTATGATGCCAATATTATAGTACTCAGGAAAGAGGGGAAGGATCCTCTCGATTGTGGATCATACCGACCTATATCCCTGGTGAACGTAGATTACAAATTTTTTACTAAAATTCTGGCTACCAGACTGAATACGATTATATTAGATCTCATACACCCGGACCAAACTGGCTTTATGCCTGGGAAAAGTACTTCCATCAATATTAGACGGGTCCAATCGGTTATTCAATATAGCTCTTTGGAGCCAGATAATAAGTGGGCATTGGCATCGCTGGATGCAGCCAAAGCTTTTGACTCCCTCGAGTGGTCCTTTCTGTTTGCATGTTTGCGGAAGTATGGTTTTGGGGACAAATTTCTGAAAGGGATAGGTACATTATATACGAAACCTAGGGCGCGTATGATAGTGAATGGCTCAATATCCGAGCCTTTTTCTTTACATAGAGGAACTCGCCAGGGATGCCCTCTTTCCCCTGCTCTATTTGCATTGGCGATAGAGGCTCTGGCAATACGATGAGATCCTCCATTGACATCAAGGGGATACGCATTGCAGATCGGGTAGATATTATTGGCCTTTATGCTGATGATATGGTGGTATTTATGGATCAAACAGAGGATACGCTACCAAAAGTAATAACGATTATAGACAAATTTAGCAAATTCTCTGGTCTTTATATAAATTGGGATAAGTCCGCCCTGATGCCTCTTTCTCATGTTCCAATGTTGCGTCTCGAGACTCCCTCGGCGTTGCCCATTGTCTCCAATTTCAAGTATCTGGGAATACATATGTCTCAACATAGCAGATTTGATTTACAATTTAATATTTACCCATTAATTGATCTGGTAAAATCTAAATTTATTACCTGGGATAAACTCCCTCTCTCTGTGGCTGGTCGCATTAATTTGATCAAAATGATACTGCTCCCCAAGTTAAACTATTGCCTTCAACATAGTGCTGTCCCAATACCTAAATCCCTCTTTGCGACTCTAAATTCCCTAACCACGTCTTTTATATGGGGGAAAAGTAGGCCTAAACTTAGGTTATCTACTCTGCAGAGACCGAGGCGGGGGGGAGGAGCGGCTTTGCCAGACTTCTACTTATATTATCTAGCCGGGTAGGTTAAAATGATAAATAAGTGGATGCCCAATAATTCTAATCCTCTTCCTAATTCAGAGAGTCATCTGCTTTACTCTGCTTGGATTGATTGTCCACTGGGGTTTTTGGAAATGGAGAGGGTTGGTGTTCCCCGTTTGCTACCTTTGCTTCGGTTGGCAAGATCAATATGGAGTCAAATAAAAAAAATAACCAAATTCGTTGATATAGCGGCTGAAATGCCACTGTGGAACAACAGTTATTTACCGGGATTATTAGGCCACCCATCCACGGAATTTTGGATATCACACGGTGTTCTCTCAGTAGGAAATGTAGACAACCAGGGTTTTTTTTACCTCCTTTGAACAATTACAAAATACTTATAACATCCCAAGATCCCAGTTTTTCCGCTATCTACAGTTGAGATCAGCCTTTCAATTACACGTGCGAAATGTGGGTGCGGGTCGAGCCATTTCATCTCTTCCACTGATAGGTATTCTCAATTCACAAGGTCCTCAAGGACTTCTCTCCTCTTTATACACTTATCTATTATCCATAGGAGAGGGGTCTACTATAGATTCTATTGAAGGGAACCTGTCACCCCGTTTTTTCAGATTGAGCTATAAATACTGTTAAATAGGGCCTGCGCTGTGCGTTACTATAGTGTATGTAGTGTACCCGGATTCTCCATGTATGCTGAGAGATACATTACCAAAGTCGCCGTTTTCGCCTGTCAATCAGGCTGGTCTGGTCAGGTGGGCGTGTTCACAGCGCTCTTTTCTTCCCCAGCTTTCCGTTGGTGGCGTAGTGGTGTGCGCATGTCCAAGGTCCGAATTCCCTGCGCCCACGTGAAGACACAGCGCGCGATCTGCGCTGTCATCCCTTTCATCGGTGGGGGCGGCCATCTTCCTGGGGCCGCGCGTGCGCAGATGGAGTGCTCTGCTGCACGGGGCTTCAGGAAAATGGCCGCGGGATGCCGCGCGTGCGCACAAGAGATCGCGGCGGCCATTTTCCCAAAGCCGAGATGCAAACTCATTATTGGAAAGAGGTGACGACATTGTTGACATCCTTGTTGCTGATTCCTGTCCCACTTGAGCCATTGACCTGCTTATTTGGGGTGTGGGATGCGGAGGTTTGGGACCACCACACTGGGATTTTTTTGCGAGAGACACTGTTCCTGGCACGAAAGGTACTGGCGCTGAGATGGATGGGTGGTTCTTGCCCATCTCTTAGAGCTTGGGTGGATTTAGTGAACTCAATTATCCCGTATGAACGGACATTATATCAGAATAGAGGATGTCCAGATAAATTTGAGAAAATATGGGGTAAATGGAACTCCTCTCATGATACTCTATAATCTATAATACTCTAATATATACGTAGGAAGTGAGGTCTGTGGTTTTGGGGACATTACTTACAGGGTGAAATTTATACGGAACTTTCTTTTGGCGGCGTTAGTTCTTTTAGTAGTTGAGGTAGTTAAGGTTATATAATAGGATACTTGTGATTGACATGCACTGTTTATTTCTTTTGTAATACTACGCATTGTAACAATTCACACTGTATGTCATAATGGATAATGATAGAAACAAATGCAAATGTGTGTATTGTATGATTTATTCTGCAATTAATAAACGAATTTAAAAAAACAAGAGTCAAGAATTACATTTTGTCAACATATAACCCAAACCCATTTCCCATACACTGGAATGGGTAACACTTTTATAATTCTATCAACATATAAGTCAATCATGAGTAATTAAACTAAGTCGACTCAAAAAAGTGTGATTATTTTTTTGATAAAAAGTTATGTTAGGTCTCGAGTTCCCGCTTCTGCACAGGGGGAATCTCGAGCCATCTCCGCTGCGGTCTCCCATTCTTATCCAGCCGCAGTGGAGTCTGCTCAGTCTCACTCTGTACAGAGAGTTACTGCTGCTTCTTCAGCTTCTGCCATTAAAGCCAGTGCTGGTCAGCAGCGAGCGGACTTCTCTGGGACTAAGTCCTTGTCTGCACACACTGAGCATGCCCAGGGCAAGATCTCCCGTTGGAGATCGAGGGTCATGTGCTCAGGCTCTGCAGCACATTCCATTGGTCCTCTTGGCAGGTCTTGAAAGGGCAAAGTTTCTGTGGCCACTTCCTGTGCTGCAACTATATAAACTGCGCATGACCGCATGGCCATGCGTTAGTATACATTTGCTTACGTGTGTTTGTTGTGAGTGCAAGTCGTCCTTGGATACCCCTTCCCTATTGAATGTCTGTTCGCGGAAGGTGTATGGTTGCTATCTAGCGCCCGACTTGTCCTACAGCACTAATCACACATCGCAGCGTCCAGTTGCTGTGACCGCCAGTACGGCGCCGTGCACTTCCTCTGTGCTTTCCTTACCCAAGCCTGGGTGGTTAGTGGCGTTCGTCAGTGCGGCACCGCATGCACTCTTGTGCCCTAATATTGTTATTTGGCTTTCTTACACACCCAGTTGCGGTGTTGTGCCAGCAAGGGTCTAATCGGACTTCAATCCTAGTTGGGGTTGAGTTCGCTGACTACTTGCTCGCCCTCTATGTGCGGTACCGCGATCCTGTGACGCAACAGGATCGCTTCCTTCACGCTGGGTGAAGTTTAACCCACGTGTGTATACTTATGAGTACCGCCATATAGTCCGTCGTTACTTGGCAGCAGGTTCCATCTCTGCACGGTGGACCCCGGGCTGCGAACGCACCATACACTATCTGTCTTATTATTTGGTGCGTTCCGCTAGCCCTAACAAGTTATAACTTTATTTAAAACAGACAAACAACATATAATAATATAGTGCCTCTAAACCACAAAAATCGTAATACCGACAGGTATGTACATGCAACACACACAAAATAGAGTTTCAAATATGCAAGTTTCAAGATAGTTAGACGTATTATAGACAAAAATATTAGGTAAAAACCATTACTGCATAACAGACATCTTAAAAGTCCATAAAAGACTTAAGCCTAAATTTAGACTAGGGAAAAATTTCCACAGAAGATATCTATACGCTATACTGTGCTTCAAGCATAAAGCATGCTGAGAAAATTCTTCAACCACAGGTGTTCTATGGGATTCAGGTCTGGACTCATTGCTGGCCACCTTAGAAGTCTCCAGTGCTTTCTCTCAAACCATTTTCTAGTGCTTTTTGAAGTGTGTTTTGGGTCATTGTCCTGCTGGAAGACCCATGACCTCTGAGGGAGACCCAGCTTTCTCACACTGGGCCCTACATTATGCTGCAAAATTTGTTGGTAGTCTTCAGACTTCATAATGCCATGCACACGGTCAAGAAGTCCAGTGCCAGAGGCAGTAAAGCAACCCCAACACATCAGGGAACCTCCGCCATGTTTGACTGTAGGGACCGTGTTCTTTTCTTTGAATGCCTCTTTTTTCCCCTGTAAACTCTATGTTGATGCCTTAGCCCAAAAAGCTCTACTTTTGTCTCATCTGACCAGAGAACATTCTTCCAAAACGTTTTAGGCTTTTTCAGGTAAGTTTTGGCAAACTCCAGCCTGGCTTTTTTATGTCTCGGGGTAAGAAGTGCGGTCTTCCTGGGTCTCCTACCATACAGTCCCTTTTCATTCAGACGCCGACAGATAGTACGGGTTGACACTGTTGTACCCTCGGACTGCAGGGCAGCTTGAACTTGTTTGGATGTTAGTCTAGGTTCTTTATCCAACATCCGCACAATCTTGCGCTGAAATCTCTTGTCAATTTTTCTTTTCCATCCACATCTAGGGAGGTTAGCCACAGTGCCATGGGCTTTAAACTTCTTGATGACACTGCGCACGGTAAACACAGGAACATTCAGGTCTTTGGAGATGGACTTGTAGCCTTGAGATTGCTCATGCTTCCTCACAATTAGGTTTCTCAAGTCCTCAGACAGTTCTTTGGTCTTCTTTCTTTTCTCCATGCTCAATGTGGTACACACAAGGACACAGGACAGCGGTTGAGTCAACTTTAATCCATGTCAACTGGCTGCAAGTGTGATTTAGCTATTGCCAACACCTGTTAGGTGCCACAGGTAAGTTACAGGTGCTGTTAATTACACAAATTAGGGAAGCATCACATGATTTTTCGAACAGTGCCCATACTTTTGTCCACCCCCTTTTTTATGTTTGGTGTGGAATTATATCCAATTTGGCTTTAGGACAATTCTTTTTGTGTTTTTTCATTTAAGACAAATTAAATGAAGATAATAATACCAAAGAATTTGTGGTTGCAATCATTTTCAGGAAGAAACAGAGTATTATCTGACAGAATTGCAGGGGTGTTAATACTTTTGGCCATGACTGTAGTTGCTCAGAATAAGGTGACCTATGTGTGTACAGGATGAATCAAACCCTTTGTGGTCATTATATGACATGTATACTGAAGAGTAACCATACTTTCAAGTAGGTTTTCAGAATAAGCCGACTTGTGTGTGCACAGGATGAAGACGTGTATAGGATATAATGACCTTTCTGGTCATTATATAACTTGCATACTACATTTTCTTCAGTTCTTCCCACCCTTCAGTGTCTGGCTCTAATTTATAATTAACTCTGAGTTTATGGGAGGAGAGTAGCTGCTGTGATCTCTCGCCAAACACAGCACGGCACACAGAAACATGGATTTCTGCTCTTCATTTTTTAGTTAGCACATGAAGATAAGCAGCAGCAGCATGGATGACAGAACACAGAAATAATCTTCCGTGTAGATATGAACAAAACTCTGTAGTAAGGTAAAATACTTAGTTGAAAACTCAGCATGATCTTTTTGTATCTCCCTCTGCCTGTTTACTCACTCTGCTCCTTTCTCCTCCTCCCCTCTCCACAGAGTATAAGGGTATGTGCAGACGTTGCGGTTTTTACTGCGGATCCGCAGCGTATTTGACGCTGCGGATCCGCAGCAGTTTTCCATGCGGTGTACAGTACCATGTTAACCTATGGAAAACAAAAACCGCTGTGCACATGCTGCGGAAAAAAACGCGCGGAAACGCTGCGGTTTATTTTCCGCAGCATGTCAATTCTTTGTGCGGAATCCGCAGCGGTTTAACACCTGCTCCATATTAAAAAACCGCAGGTGTAAAACCGCAGTAGAATCCGCACAAAAACCGCGGAAAATCCACAGAAAATCCGCAATAAATCCGCAGGAAAAATGCAGTGTTTTTGTTCCCTGTGAATTTATCAAAATCAGTGCGGAAAAATCCGCACACCAGTCCGCAGCGTGTGCACATTGCCTAATAAGTGGTGTAACCTGACACCTCACTGTGTTGGCAGTTTGTCTTATCTGATGAGCAAGATGCATTTCAGCTGTTCTTTTTAGGCATGGGTGACAAGTTGAGTAGGGAAAGAAGTGCATTATAAGTAAGAAAGTAGAAAGCAGATTTATCTGATAAGATTTATCACAAAGTTTTTTGGGAAAAGGTTGAAAAGTTCCAGGGGGCCAAATACTTTCGCAAGACACTGTATATACACGATATATTATAAAAATTATATATTATAAAATGTATATAGAAAACATTGTTAACTTACTTATTTGTGAAGTTTTGAAATTGGGTTTTATTATGAACAATCAAAGAAGAAATTACATGTACCTTCAAGTTTTCAAGCAGAGCTTGTGCGTCACCTTCAGAGACATCGGATTCCTGTATACAGATTACATAAAAACAATATAAATCTGCGAGGAAGAAGAAAATGTTTATCATCTGCTCTTGTACATTGATCAGTACTATAAAACATGATGGTACTTTCACCATGAGAACTGATCAGGGTGTTCTAGCTCCTTGACATTTAAGTTTTCATTACTTGGATGGCCGATCAAACAAAGAAATTGGAGAAAACAAAGTACAAGTAAATAGGGGATAATAAGCAGGACACGAAAACTGCATGAAAAGGAATCAAGCAGTAAATTAAGTAGTGAAAGAAGAAATAAAGGACCTAAAGTCAATGAGGCCTTATAATGATTGAAGAAAATGACAAAAAGAAAGCAATCGTCAGGGTTATGGCTACCTAAAAAAAGATGCTTCTGAAATGCTACATCATGGCTAATACATGGATTTTTGTGTACTCACCATAGAATAATTTTCTCCGAGCCACTCACTGGGGGGCACAGGACCATGGGTGTGTGCTGCTGCCACTGAGTGAATATATAAAAATTAACTCCTCCTCCTCTGCAGTACACACATACACAATGGCTCCAGCTGAACCACTTCAATGACAAAGAAGTAGGAGATCAAACCATCAAATACCGGTACAACATGTCAAACCGAAGAATAAACACAGCCATCAGGCCAATAGGGTGGGTGCTGTGTCCCCAAATGAGTGGCTCGAAGAAAAGGATTTTATGGTGAGTACACAATAATCCATGTTTCTCCTTCGCCTCACTGGGGAACACAGGACCATGGGACGTCCTAAAGCAGTCCCTGGCTAGAGAAGTGACATAACAGATCAAACTCCATGTACCAACTCTCTATAGATGCACTACCGCCGCCTGCAAGATTCGCCTGCCCAGGCCTGCATCTGCACAAGTCTGAGTGTGAACGTTGTAGTGCTTAGAGAATGTGTGCAGACTAGACCAAGTCGCAGCCTTGCAAACCTGTTCTGCTGACGTCTGGTGCCGAATGGCCCAAGAAGTGGAGTGCGCCCGTGAGACAGTAAGACTCTTGGATAGCCGAGCCTATCCACCTGGCTATTGTGAATTTTGAAGTGGCGAGTCCCTTCCTGTGAGCCTCAGGAAGTATGAATAAAGCGTCTGACTTACGGAAGGACGCTGTTCGTGAGACGTATCTCCCGAGAGCCCTCACCACATCCAGAGTGTGAAGACCGTCTCCACCCGATGTACCGGTG
The DNA here is from genome assembly GCF_032444005.1 of Ranitomeya imitator. Lineage (NCBI taxonomy): Eukaryota > Metazoa > Chordata > Amphibia > Anura > Dendrobatidae > Ranitomeya > Ranitomeya imitator. The sequence goes on from NC_091283.1 coordinate 560,569,992, forward strand.
CCAGGCAAAATGAGGGCAGGACAATGTCCTCATTAAGGTGAAAAGAGGAGTCCACCTTGGGCAAGAAGGACGGCGACGGCCTGAGAACTATCTTGTCCTGGTGGAAAATTGAAAAAGCAGCTTGACAGGACAGAGCGGCCAGCTCTGAAACCCGCCTGATTGACGTCACCGGGACGTGACAAGGAAAGCAACCTTCCATGAAACAGGAGATAGCGAAATGTCCCGCAGTGGTTCGAAAGGAGACTCCTGTAGAACACCCAGGAGCAAGTTAAAGTCCCAGGCATCCAATGGCATTCTATAGGGAGGCACCACATGAGAAACCCTCTGAATGAAAGTCCTGACCTGCGTTTTAGAAGCGATCCTGTACTGGAACAAAACAGATAAGGCGGAAACCTGACCTTTGAGGGAACTAAGCGCTACATCTGAGTCCAGACCGGACTGAAGAAACTCCAATATAGTGGGAATGGAGAAGACAAGAGGAGGACAACCATGATCTCTACACCATGCGAAAAAGTTTTCCAGGTGCGGTGATAGATGCGCACCGATACAGGCTTCTGAGCGCTAATCATGGTGGACACTACCTCTTTGGAGAACCCAGCTTGGGTTAGGACACAGGATTCAACCGCCATGCCTTTAAACACATGGCCCCTGAGTTCTGGTGGCAAACTGGGCACTGGGGGAGTAAGTCCAGACGATCTAGTATTTGCCAGGGGACGTCGATGACAAGTTCCACCAACTCTGTTTACCATGCCCAGTGTGACCAGTCCGGAGCAACCAGGATCACTGGGACCCCCTCCGTCTTGATCTTCCTGATGACCCTTGGGAGCAACGGAAGTGGGGAAAACATGTACGGAAGATAAAACCGACGCCATGGAAGAACGAGTGCGTCCGCTATGATGGCTTTTGGATCCTGGGACCGAGCTATGAATTCTGGCACCTTGACGTTTAGTCTTGATGCCATCAGATCCACGTCAAGAGTCCCCCAGCGAGGCAAGGCCCTGACGGCTGAGGAAGTCTGCCGCCCAGTTTTCCACACCCGGAATGTGAACTGCAAAGATGGACGAGTGGTTTCTCTCTGCCCAGTGGAGGATGTGTTCTACCTCGTACATTGCTGCCCTGCTGCAGGTGCCCCCCTGATGGTTGGTATACGCCACAGCTGTGGCATTGTCCGATTGAACTCGGATGGGGCGACCCACCAGAAGATGATGGAGATGCCGCAGGGACAACTACATCGCCTGAGTCTCCAGCATATTGATTGGGAGACGTGATTCCCAAGGTGACCAATGCCCCTGGGCAGTGTGGTGACGGAAGACAGCTTCCCAACCGAGGAGGCTGGCGTCGGTAGTGACCACCAGCCAAAGAACCAGGAGAAAAGATTTCCCCTGGATGAGGGAGGACTGCAATGTCCACCACCTGATGGACCCGCGGGGACAAATGGCACCGTTGGTCGACGGAGAACAGGTTCCTGTCCCAGGCTGCCAGAAGCGCATGCTGCAGGGAGCGAAGGTGTAGCTGGGCAAAGGAAACAGCTTCCATTGCTGCCACCATCTTGCCCAGGACACCCATGCCAAAGCAGATGGAGTGAGGAAAAGGATGACAATGTGCCCGGGCTCCCTGTTGAAAGGCTAAGACCTTGTCTCAAGGGAGAATCACCAACCCTCAGGAAGTGTCCATGATCATGCCTAAAAAGGATATCTGCTAAGCTGGAAAGGGGGAAGACTTGCTTAAGTTTATCATCCAGGACAGGTGAGAAAGAGTATCCATAGTGATACGGACGCACTCCACGCAGGTCTGGAAGGACTGTCCCTTGTTTAGAAGGTCGTCTAGGTAAGGCAACACAACCTTGACCCGAGAGTGCAAAACAGACATGACGGCCGCCATGACCTTCGTGAACACTCTGGGGGCCGTGGCGAGGCCGAAGGCCAAGGCTGGGACCTGGAAATGTTTCTCTCGAACAGCAAAGAGCAGGAACTTCTGGAGAGGGGGGGGAGATCAGGATGTGAAGGTAGGCATCCCGAATGTCGATGGATGCTAGGAACTCTCCCTTCTCCATCGAGGAGATGACAGAACTGAGGGACTCCATTCTGAAGTACCGGACCTTGACAAACGTGTTCAGGAGTTTTAGCTCCAGTATGGGCCTCACTGTTCCATCCTTCTTCGGGACCACAAACAAGTTCGAGTAAAACCCCTCAAACCTCTCCTTCTCTGGTACCAGAATAATGACCCCATCTTGACGAAGCAAATCAATGGCCCGATAAAAAGACTGTGTCCACTCCTTTCGAAGGACGAGAGGGATAGAACCTTGCTGGAGGGCGGAAAGAAAATTCTATTTTGTATCTGGAGAACACCAGGTCCCTGACCCATTTGTCATGAACGAGAGAGAGCCATGTATGACAAAACTGGAGTAGACGGCCACCTACTCTGCTGGTGTCGACCAGATAATGCCACATGTCATTTAGGCAAGAATCTATGGGACCTGGATCCCTTAGATCTGGACTATTTAGGTCGGCTCTTCCATGACTGGTTGGTCTTATACGAAACCTGGGGACCTCCATCCCCATGAGGGAAGGGCCCCGGATCCAGAAGAGTTGACTGTAGCAGACCAACAGGGATTGCAGCGAAAGGACTGGAAACGAGACTGTTGTGGGCGGCGAAAGGGTCGCTTAACTTTCTGTTGGGGGAGGAATTTACTCTTCCCACCTGTGGCGTCAGAGATAAGCTGATCCAGCTTCTCTCCGAACAAATGACTGCTCTGGTAAGGCAAAGGGGTTAGGGACTTTTTGGACGCAGAGTCTGCTCGCCATTCCCTGAGCCATAGTGCCCACCTAATAGAGACAGAATTTGAGGTTGCAAGTGCAGCGCAGTTAGCCTCGTCCAGAGAAGCGTGCACCAAATAGTCTTCGGCCAAAGCAATCTGATTGGACAGATCCGCTGCCACCGGTAGAAGATCACTACCCTGTATGGTTCTGCTCAGAGTATCTGCCCAGGAGACCATTGCTTTGGCTACCCACGTCACGGCAAAAGAAGGGGACAGTGCTGAGCCCGAGGCTTCAAAAACCGAACGGGCAAGGTTCTCTATTAGACGGTCCGTGAGATCTTTAATCGAGGATCCGTCTGGTAAGGATAGAAGGGTTTTGGAAGCCAGACGGGATACAGGTGGATCAACCGGAGGGGATTCCGCTCACTGCTTACGCAGATACGGTGAGAAAAGGTATCTCGCCTCCAGTGGCTTCTGACCTGAGAAGCTTTTGTGTGGTCTCTCTCTATTCCGTCGAACTATGTCCTGAAACTCGGGGTGATTGGCAAACACTAGCCAATCTAGTTTTAGCTTTAGCTAGTGAAGTCATGGACTGAGACATGGACTAGGTACACTGGGTTCGGTAGCGGCAGAGGGCTCCTGAGCGCATTCGGGATCCAGGCTTTGCAGAGTGGTGTACTCTGTCCCCGTGGCAACGAAGTCTGGCAGGTGGTACATGAGGTAAAACACTGTATGTGTTTTGGTGGCCCTCTTAGATGTCTTGGAGAACGACATTGTGTACCCCAGTCTGTCCCAACTCAATGCCCCAATAGAGAGTTTGGTGACTAATCACTGATCAAATGCTGCAGAAAAAAGGGCCAATGGGTGTTGCAGCCCATCTCTTACCCAGGTCCTGTGGCCCTGTGAGATCCTCCCGGTGTTATCGATCTGGCTGGCGATAGCCATTGGGATGTTGTCCTGTGAGGCTGAGAGGAGGCCGGTAAGGAAAAGATGGCTGCCGGGAGCAGGAAAGGCAGTCTCGCTCTGAAGGAGAAGTGCCATGAAAGTGGGTGGAGCCGCCAGTGTGATGCAAATGAGTGGGCGGAGCTTCCGGGTTGTGGAATAGCAGATGCTGGGGACTGAATTTTCACTGCACTCGGGGGGAAAACTGGGAAACCCATGTGCGCTGCAGGAGGCCCCCCCCCCCTTGCTGAGCCCGACTTACCTGTTTTAGTAAAAGTTTGAGATCACCCTTTCATTTATTTTATTTCCAATGAACAGTGAAGTGTATTTCATGACTTCAGTGGCACACATAATGCCCTCTGTTACTTCCACAAATCTCAAATAGTTATTCCGATCAACAGAATGAGACTTCTGTAAGACCATAGCAATACAATTACAAACTACAACACACCTTAAAAGGTTTCTCCCCTGGCACAGTTTGATTAAACAACAAACTATACCTTACTCACCCTCCCGGGGTCCAGAGCATAGTCTCTGTCATCGCTCCCAGTTTCTTTTATTGTTAGCAGCGTTGATTGACAGAGATGCAGCCAGTCAGTGAATTCAGTATTTCTACCCATCCACAGAAGTTGAATATCACTGACTGATTGCAAGCGATGTCAAAGTGATGTCAGCACTGCAGACAATAAAAAACATGCAGAGACACGGTGCTGGAACTTGAGAGGGTGGGTAAAGAACACTTTGTTTTTTCAAAACAAAATTGTACCCGGGGAAAGAGGTTTTAAGAAATTGGAAAAGCCCTAAATTCAGGAGTGCAAAACCCACTCAAAAGCAAAGGTGAAGTATAAGCTGAATCTACTTTTGGCAATAACGAGGCAGGATTAGGATGAAACCATTTCTTGTCCTTGTTCAGAAACAACCCTTACCTGTGCTGCTTCTTTGGCAAGTTGATTGTAGAAGTCATCATCCTCAAACAGTGACCTGATTCAAAGAACATAAAATATTCAGAGGCGAGAAGATATTTTATACATTACTGTGTTCTTTTAATGCTCTTTATGATACCTTAATCCTAATGGCAACACCAATACCACTTATCTCAGACATCTGCTGTCAAGGGCAAGTAACCCTTGACATAAGTACTATCTGAGAGGGTCTCATAGCCATGTATCCTCCTTTTTCTAATAAAAGAAACTTGCAGACCCACTTGATCCAAACGTAGCCATTAGGAGACAACTGTCTCCCTCAAAAAATGTATGTCGTGTGTATGGACCAATTAAATGTAACCTACCACCAGAGTATCACTATTGTTTTACTTTATAAATAGCCTAAATAAATGAAACTATCGAAGCAAAAAAAGTTTAGCATGCTCTTCCTCTATTATCCAAAAAGGTTGACTTGACTCCAAAGTCAGCATCAATGTTTTTGTCATGCCCATGTCGTTTTCCATAAAACTGGCGATGAATATAGAATTGTCTAAATTTGAATAATAAAAATCTCCTATTGTACCGCACTTTTTTTTGTCACAGGCACAAGATCTCAGGTTTTATTTTCCTTTAGTATACACCCCTGAGATTTATAAGAAAGTATGTGGTCAGTGCTGGGCATGATGACAACAACTGCGCCAACTTTAGAGCTCAGTCGGCCTATTTGCAAAGTAGGTGAAGGGTACAAGACTTATGTAAAAATACCGGCGACTGCTGCGTGTTGACTTCCTCAAAGTGGTCGATGTTGCGGCTGCTGCTCCGACCGCCGAAGGTCGTCTGGCAAGCGAGGGACGCACCGCGGTGGTCACTGACAAGGCGGTAAATCCGGGAGCCCCAGTGGGACGTTAATGAAGGCAGAGGAGGCGGAGCCCGGCGCGCAGTGTATTACGTGACGGCTGAGAGGCGTTTCTGTCCAGGGGAAAAGACATGCCCCCAAATCTGTTTCAAGGTATCAGGGACAAATTATAAAAGCGATTATTTCAGCAGTGGCAGGGACCCGAACTAAAAGAGCCACCTTGACAGAATGCAGCATAAGTGCTGCACAAGGTGGCTCTTTTAGTTAAAAATGCCTGGGGGGAGGGGGGGTGACAGGTTCCCTTTAAGTATACCATATAGCTGTAGATAAAAAAAAAAGTCATGGACTGTACATCCAAATGTTATGTATTGATGTAATCTGGCAAAGTAAGGATTTTGATCAAAGTGTATAAGGCCACCATCACATCATGGTCACAAATGTATAGGTCTCTACTCTATTGAGTGTAGTGCTGTGTGGTGGCCACTGCACCTGCAGGGATATCCAGATAGGTGTCACAGATCCACTACTGCCAGGTAATGCCACCTTTGGCTCTGGGCCACACCACTCCACAAAACATCACCCACAGTGACAGATGCTTAAATGGGTATTCCCATATTGAAGATCCTAAGTATAGAAACCGTTTGGGAGACGCAGCCAGTTTTAATTGTTTTGCATACATTTGTTTTACTTATGTTCCAAGTGTCAAAACTTTTGCAGGATGGGACGTTAAATGACTTCAGTTCATATTAACATATTGAAAAAATGGGGGGGGGGGGAATCCAAACGGGATGAAATTCAAAATAAAAACAATAAGTATGCCATTGTTTTTCGGGTTTTGTCTTTACAACTTTTCCTTCTTTGTAAAAATGACCTGGCAACTCTGTTCCATGAGTGAGTAGTGTTATGGTGATACTAATTTTGTTTGTTTGTTTGTTTTACTAGTCAACAGACAATCAAATAAACTTGAGAAAGAGTTTGACTTCAGTCGTTTTATTCTGAGAACCATAACTACCGTATTTTATTTCATGGCCGAAAGCGTTTTAGGAGACCTTCTTCTTGTGGGCTGATCCCCAACTGTTATTAGTAATAATACTAATTATTATTATACAGCGTTTCTGAACCCCCGTTTCCGACCTCTGTAATGCCACTATCAAAATTAAGAGGCTCGACTGCTGAAATCAGAACTAGCTCCAATTACATTAGTTAGTCTTGAGTGCTACAGTGGTTTGCGAAAGTATTCAAACTCCCCCTTAGCATTTTTGGGGTTTTGCTACCTCCCAACCTGGAATTCCACTGGTTTTTTTTCATCAGTTCAAGTACAAAAAATGCCTACAAGGGTGAACATGTGGTTTTCTTTTTATTGTGAAGCAAACAACAAATAGGACAAAATAACTGAAAACTTCAGTGTGCATAACTATTCATCCCCTAAAGTCAGTACTTTGTAGAGCCCCTTTTGCAGAAATTACAGCTGCACGTTGCTTGGGATAAGTCTCTATAAGCTTTCCACTGGGATTCTTGCCTACTCCTCATGGCAAAACTGCTCCAGCTCCTTCAAGTTAGATGGTTTCCTCTGGTGAGCAATCTTCAAGTCTGACCACAGATTCTCAACTGGATTAAGGTCTGAGCGTGACTAGGCCACTCCAAAACATTTACACATTTCCCCACTCGAGTGTTGCTTTTAGGCTGTGTGCACACGATGCGGATTTAGTGCGGATCCGCAGCGTTTTTTTCCACGCAGAAACGCTGCAGATCCGCAAAGTGATTTACAGCAATGTAAATCAATAGAAAAAAAAATGCTGTGCTAATGGTGCGGAAAAATCAGCATGAAAAACGCTGTGGATCAAAAGAAGTTGCATGTCACTTTTGTGCAGATCTGCAGCGTTTCTGAACCATTCCATTATAGAAGTCTGCACTGGTAAAAAAACGCATGAAATCCACACAAAATCCGCATAAAAAAACGCACCAAATCCGAATAAAAAAAACGCATCAAATGTGCACCTGCATTTTCTGCCAGGAGATGCGGATTTTGCGCAGAAAATTCTGCACCCCAATCCGCAACGTGTGCACATAGCCTAACAGTATGCTTTGGCTCATTGTTTGCTTGGAATGTGAACCTCTGTTTCAGTCTCAAATCACTGACAGACAAACAGGTTTTGCTCAAAAATATCCCTGTATTTTGCACCATCCATTTTCCCCTTAACTTGGACCATTTTCCCTGTCCCTGCTGACGAAAAACATCCCCACAGCATGATGCTGCCACCACCGTGTCTCACTGTGGGGATGGTGTTCTTGAGGTGATGTGATGTGCTGTGTTTGGCTAGGCGCCAGACATAGCGTTTACCTCGGTGGCCAAAAAGTTCAATTTTGGTTTCATCTAACCACAGCACCTTCCTCCATACATTTGGGGAGTCTCCCACGTCACATGGTACACAAGTTGAAAAAAAGAGCTAGGTCCATCAAGTTTAACCTTTCTCCAACAATTGTACATTCTTTTGGCAAACTCAAAATAAGCTTTAGGCCTCTTTCACACTTCCGTTTTTTACAATCAGTCACAATCCGTCAAAATGTTGAAAAGACGGATCCTGTGCAGATTGTAAAAAACGGATGCACTGGGTCTGGTTTTTTTACGGATCCGTCGAGGCTATGTGCACACGTTGTGTATGCATCTTCGCCGCGTTTTCCCGCTGCAAAAACGCATACACAACCCATGTTAAAACTAATAATTAAAAAAAAAAAATTGTGATATTATTACCTTCCGGCGTCCCCCGCAGCCTTCCCGATGCTGCCGGCAACTCCCGTTCCCAGTAATGCCTTGCGAGACAATGACCTGTAATGACGTAGTGGCCTCAAGAAACCGCTACGTCATCGGGTCATTTCGCAAGGCATCACTGGGAATGGGAGCTGCCGGCAGCATCGCGACCATCGGGAAGGCTGCGGGGGACGCCGGAAGGTAAGAATATCACAAATTTTTTTTTTATTATTATTTTTAACATTATATCTTTTTACTATTCATGCTGCATAGGCAGCATCAATAGTAAAGAGAGAGAGAGAATTTCCCTGACGGGAAATTCTTCCGCGCATGCTCAGTTTCAAAAGACGGCATCAGTCGCTGGATTCCTGTTTTTGACAGTCAGCGACGGATCCTGCGTCCATGGGCTTCCATTATAGCCAACGACGCGCAGCGCAGGATCCGTCACTGAGCGATTTTCCGAAGTAAAGAAAAAATGTTCCTATGAACGTTTTCTCCGCCCGACGGACAGCAATTTTACGACGGATCCAGCGCACGACGGATGAAACGTGTGGCCATCCGTCACAATCCGTCGCTAATACAAGTCTGTGAGAAAAAAACATATCCAGCAAAAACATTTGCTACACATTGTGATGGAAAAAGAAAGACGGAAGTGTGAAAGATGCCTTAAATACAAAAATTGTGAGTAAAGGCTTTTTTCTGCCCACTCTTCCATAAAGGTCATCTCTATAGAATGTACGGCTTATTGTGGTCGCATGGGCAGATACTCCTATCTCTGCTTGGGTATTCTGCAGCTCCTTCAGGGTGAAGGCCCCTTCACATTAAGTGACGCTGCAGCGATACCGACAACGATTCGGATCGCTGCAGCGTCGCTGTTTGGTCGCTGGAGAGCTGTCACACAGACCGCTCTCCAGCGACCAACGATGCCGGTAACCAGGGTAAACATCGGGTAACTAAGCGCAGGGCCGTGCTTAGTAACCCGATGTTTACCCTGGTTACCATGCTAAAAGTAAAAAAAAAACAAACACTAGATACTTACCTACAGCTGTCTGTCCTCCAGCGCTGCGCTCTGCTTCTCTGCTCTCCTCCTGCACTGACTGTGAGCCGGAAAGCAGAGCGGTGACGTCACCGCTCTGCTTTCCGGCTCACAGACAGTACAGGAGGAGAGCAGAGCACAGCGCTGGAGGACAGACGGCTGTAGGTAAGTATCTAGTGTTTGTTTTTTTTTACTTTTAGGATGGTAACCAGGGTAAACATCGGGTTACTAAGCGCGGCTCTGCGCTTAGTTACCCGATGTTTACCCTGGTTACCAGTGAAGACATCGCTGGATCGGTGTCACACACGCCGATCCAGCGATGTCTCCAGGGAGTCCAGCGACGAAATAAAGTTCTGGACTTTGTTCAGCGACCAACGATCTCCCAGGAGGGGCCTGATCGTTGGTCGCTGTCACACAGAACGATTTCATTAACGATATCGTTGCTACGTCACAAATAGCAACGATATCGTTAACAATATCGTTATGTGTGAAGGTACCTTTACCCTTTGGTCTCTGTGCTGCCTCTCTGATTAATGCCCTCCTTGCACGGGCTGAGAGTTTTGGTGGTCGGACCACTCTTCGCAGGCTTGTTGTGGTACCATGTTCTTTCCATTTGATGATAATGAATTTGACGGTGCTCTGGGGGATCATCAGAGATTGGGATTTTTTTTTATATAACCCAACCCTGACTTGTAGTTCTCAACAACTTTGTCCCTGACTTGTTTGGAGATCTCCTTGGTCTTCATGGTGTTTGGTTCGTGGTGCCTCTTGCTTAATGCTGTTGCAGCCACAGTGGACTTTCATAAAAGGTGTGTATATACTGATACATCATGTGACACTTAAATTGCACACAGGTGGACTTCCTTTCACTAATTCACTAAGTATGTGACTTATGAAGGTAACTGCTTGCATTAGAAATTTTTAAAGGCTTCATAGAAGAAGGGGTGAATACATGTAATGCACATGCCAATTTTTAGATATTGGTTCCCATAAATTAATTTATGCTTATACCTTTCTCACTTCACCAACTTAGACTATTTAGTGCTGATTAGTGATGAGCGAATATGCTCATTACTCGAGATTTCTCGAGCATGCTCGGGGGTCCTCCGAGTATTTTTTAGTGCTCGGAGATTTAGTTTTTCTTGCCGCAGCTGAATGATTTACATCTGTTAGCCAGCATAAGTACATGTGGGGGTTGCCTGGTTGCTAGGGAATCCCCACATGTACTTATGCTGGCTAGAGATGTAAATCATTCAGCTGCGGCAAGAAAAACTAAATCTCCGAGCACTAAAAAATACTCGGAGGACCCCCGAGCATGCTCGAGAAATCTCAAGTAATGAGTATACTCGCTCATCACTAGTGCAAGGTGGCTAAGTGGTTAGCACAGCAGCCTTGCAGTACTGGAGTCCTGGGTTCAAATCCCATCCAGGACAACATCTGCAAGGAGTTTGTATGTTCTCCCCGTGTTTGCGTGGGTTTCCTCCGGGCACTCCGGTTTCCTCCCACATTCCAAAGACATACTGATAGGGAATTTAGATTGTGAGCCCCATCGGGGACAGAAATGATAATGTGTGCAAACTGTAAAGCGATGCAGAACATGTTAGCGCTATATAAAAAAAAATAAAGAAAAAAAGATAAAGTGCTGATGCACCACACACAAATCGGATTACAAAAATATTTAAACACAGGTTGTAATGTAACAACATAGGGAGAAAGCAGGTGTTTGAATACTTTCGCAGCCACAGTAACTGTATAACAGAGCAGATACCCACACTGTATGAAGCAGGCTCCCATTCCAAATAAGCAGTGAGCACGTCTGTCATACATGGGTAGTGGATGTTCCAAATAGGTCAAAGAAATGTCTATCTGGTTGACCCCTGACTCGGATTGTTTCTATTTCTAAAGAGTAGGTATACTTTAAGTCACTCACTTTTTGGTGGTGCTGGATAAAACAGACCGATTTCTGTTTGTAGAAGCCAAAGATGGCGCTCTTCGTTGTCTCGGAGGAGATGGATCTGAAATCGCACAAATAAATACAGCTTTGACTACTTCACCACAAACATTAATTATACACAAAGCCTCATGTATTATATCATGAACAAGTTGGAGTTGGATTCTTTTGTTGGGATTAGATATCTGAATCAATGGGCATATTTTAATATTACCATATATATCTGTTGACAACCTACTGATTTGGCTGCCTGCAGGCCAAGCTAGAATTGTGGTATTAATGTCACTTGCATGTGACCTCTATGTGTCCCTATGGAGAGAGAACTCACACAATCATGCCAGAATTTTTTCAGATTGTCAATAGCAACCTTTATAAAACATTGAGGCTACTTGAAAGCTGTGCTCATGCCACTGCCGTACTATAACTTAGAGAGCCTGTCACATGAAAAAATAAAAATAAAAATCGATTATCTTGCAGATATGGGGTTAATCTGCAAGATAATAGCCCCACTGCCAGGAGGAAATTAACTTTATTCCTCCCGGTAACATTCAGGTTTCAGTCACCGCTCTGTGTATGGTGAGTGGCGGTTGTAACCACACCCCCTGGAGTGACTGACAGCCAGCCCTAATGCAGAGCCGGCTGTCAGTCAGAGCCGGCTGTCAGTCAGAGCCTGGGGCGCGGTTACAGACACCACTCTCTACACAGAGCGGTGACCGAAGCCGAGCCGGCACCACCCCCGTGACTGAAACCCATACGCTGCCTGGAGGGATAAAGTCAATTTCCTCCCGGCAGTTGGGGTCTAACTGACGGCGCGAGGCATGTTCACAACGCTAGTTAACCCTATATCTGCAGGTTATTAGTGTTTTTTCACGTGACAGGTTCCCTTTAAAAGGCTATGTACACATTTTTAAGCTGTTTATTTACTTTCTAAATGTGACCTTCTCTCACTGTTAGGCGGAATTCACATGTCCAGTTTTCACGTTCTGTGTAAGAAAGGTGATTTCCTCACCGGCGAGGGTCTCCTGACCCAAACACAACAGCTTTATTTATGCCTATGATGTAATATTCCTCAGGTGAGGAAACCAACGGTCAGTCCGTGCACCTTGGTCAGTACTCGGACTGCGAGACATGGAAATATGAATCCAGCCTTATAGATGGTAGCTAAAAAGGGGTTGCACAGTGATCTCCACAGCCTTGAAAGAGGAGAAAGCAAGTACAGTTTCAGGGAGGGAAGAGAAAGTAGGCTATAGATAAGAAAAAAAGCAGATGAAGAGAAAAGGAGTGCAGAACAGAAGCTGAGCTGATGTATGAGTTAATGATAACAACAGCACCCTATATACATACAGTCTTCAGCTCCTCCCAGCACCGCACTGGTCTCACACCGCCATTTTGCGACCCCCATCTTCTGACTAACCCAAAGTAAGAGGTTACGGTCGCAAGCTCTCAATGCAAGTCTATGATAGCCTCGTTCTGGCTCTCATAGACTTACAATGAGTTGTGACTTTTGAATCACGCCAGCAAACACTGGAACCATCTGGCAGGCCACAAACAGCTGGAGACCGTCAGGAGCGCCGCCGAGTATAGATGGAGGCGGTGGCTGGTAAGTATGAGACTAAGGGCAGGGAACTTAGATTAGAAGCACCACTCTGGCACTGCAATAAAAAAAACAATGGAGTGGTGCTTTAACTGAAAAGTAACCACTAACTAGTCCTCTCATGGAGCCTTATGTTTCTTAGCAGTCTACTCACCATCATCACCAAGAAGGTCTCCAAGGACATCATCAATAGAATCTAAAAGGTGATCGGAATTATTGACTCTTCTTGCAAATAACATGACATTCATAATATTAATACAGCAAATTATAAAATCAGAATGCTAAACACAAAAAAATCAAAACAAATCAGCATTTAGGCTATGTGCACACGTTTAGGATTTTTTTTGCATTTTTCGGCTGTTTTCCGTGGGAAAAACGCTTAAAAAACGCATACATAAGCATCCCATCATTTTGAATGCATTCTGCAATTTTTGTGCACATGATGCGCTTTTTTCCACGAAAGAAACGCATCGCGGTAAAAAACGCAGCATGTTCATTAATTTTGCGGATTTTTCGTGTTTTTCCTGCTATTGAATGCATTGCATTGGGAAGCTCCGGAAAAAAACGCGTCAAAAACGCACGGAAAAAAAACAGATGCGGATTTTTTGCCGAAAATGTCCGGTTTTGATCAGGAAATTTCTGCAAGACATCCTGAGGTGTGCACATAGCCATAATCACAAATTTAAGCATTCTAAACCGTACATTCAATTTTCGTTTTTGTGTTTGCAATTTTCCGCATCTTTATGTCCACATAACTACATGAGGGCTTGTTTATTTACAGCCACTGGTAAGCATTTTACTACATACAGGGAACATACATAACTGACACCTAAAGTGGGGAAAATAAGTCATACACTGCCGATTTTGCAAGTTTTCCCACCTACAAAGAATGGAAAGGTCTGTAATTTGTATCATAGGTACACTTCAACTGCGAGACAGAATCTTAAAAAATCCAGAAAAGCACATTGTATGATTTTTACATAATTAATTTGCATTTTATTGCATGCAATAAGTATTTGATACTATAGAACAACAGAACTTAATATTTGGTACAGAAACCTTTCTTGCAATTGGAGTTCAGATGCAGTTCTTGACCAATTTTGCACACACTGCAGCAGGGATTTTGGCCCACTCCTCCATACAGATCTTCTCCAGATCTTTCAGGTTTCGGGTCTGTCGCTGTGCAACATTGAGTTTCAGCTCCCTCCAAAGATTTTCCATTGGGTTCAGGTCTGGAGACTGGGCCAGTCCAGGACCTTGAAATGCTTCTGAAGGAGTCAATCCCTACTTGCCCTGGCTGTGTGTTTCTGGTCATTGTCATGCTGAAGACCCATCAATGACCTTTCTTCAATGCTCTTACTGAGGCTTCCCTTCAATTCGGTGCAGTCATCCTGTCCCCTTTGCAGAAAAGCACCCCCAAAGTATAATGTTTCCATCATGCTTCACGGTTGGAACGGTGATCTTGGGGTTGTACTCATCCTTCTTCTTTTGCAAACACGGCAAGTTGAGTTGATACCATAAAGTTCTATTTTGGTCGCATCGGACCACATGCCTCCTCTAGATCATCCAAATGGTTATTTGCGAACTTCAAACGGGTCTGGACATGTGCTGGCGTGAGCAGGGGGACCTTGCGTGCCCTGTGGGATTTTAATCCACGATGGCATAGTGTGCTACTAACGTTAATGTTTGAAACTCTGATCCCAGCTCTCTTCAAGTCATTGACCAGATCTTCCTGTGTATTTCTGGGCTGATTCCTCATCTTTCTCAGAATTATCCTTACCCCACGAGGCGAGATCTTGCATTGAGCCCCAGACCGAAGAAAATTGATAGTCATCATTGTTGGAGCATAATTATGACATGGTGGGGATATCCGAAACGTGGCTGGATGAGAGCCTTGACTGGGCTGTTAACTTGCAGGGCTATAGCCTGTTCAGAAATGACCGTACAGATAAGCGAGGGGGAGGGGTGTGTCTGTATGTAAAATCGTCCTTAACCCCTTACCGGCATCGGACGTACTATACCGTCCGATGCCGGCTCCCCTGCTTTGATGCAGGGCTCCGCGGTGAGCCCGCACCAAAGCCGGGACATGTCAGCTGTTTTGAACAGCTGACATGTGCCCGTAATAGGCGCGGGCAGAATCGCGATCTGCCCGCACCTATTAACTAGTTAAATGCCGCTGTCAAACGCAGACAGCGGCATTTAACTACCGCTTCCGGCCGGGCGGCCAGAAATGACGTCATCGCCGACCCCCGTCACATGTCCGGGGGTCGGCGATGCGTCTCCATTGTAGCCATAGAGGTCCTTGAGACCTCTATGGTTACTGATAGCCCGTCGCTGTGAGCGCCACCCTGTGGTCGGCGCTCACAGCACACGTGCAATTCTGCTACATAGCAGCGATCAGCAGATCGCTGCTATATAGCAGAGCCGATCGTGCTGTCCCTGCTTCTAGCCTCCCATGGAGGCTATTGAAGCATGGCAAAAGTTAAAAAAAAAAGTTTAAAAAAATGTGAAAAAAATAAAAAAAACATAAAAGTTTAAATCACCCCCCTTTCGCCCCAATCAAAATAAATCAATAAAAAAAATATCAAATCTACGCATATTTGGTATCGCCGCGCTCAGAATTGCCCGATCTATCAAATAAAAAAAAGTATTAACCTGATCGCTAAACAGCGTAGCGGGAAAAAAACTCGAAACGCCAGAATTACGTTTTTTTGGTCGCCGCGACATTGCATTAAAATGCAATAACGGGCGATCAAAAGAACGTATCTGCACCGAAATGCTATCATTAAAAACGTCATCTCGGCACGCAAAAAATAAGCCCTCAACCGACCCCAGATCACGAAAAATGGAGACGCTACGAGTATCGGAAAATGGCGCAATTTTTTTTTTTTTTTTTTTTTTTTTAGCAAAGTTTGGAATTTTTTTTCACCACTTAGATAAAAAATAACCTAGTCATGTTTGGTGTCTATGAACTCGTAATGACCTGGAGAATCATAATGGCAGGTCATTTTTAGCATTTAGTGAACCTAGCAAAAAAGCCACACAAAAAACCAATGTGGGATTGCACTTTTTTTGCAATTTCACCGCACTTGGAATTTTTTTCCCGTTTTCTAGTACACGACATGCTAAAACCAATGATGTCGTTCAAAAGTACAACTCGTCCCGCAAAAAATAAGCCCTCACATGGCCAAATTGACGGAAAAATAAAAAAGTTATGGCTCTGGGAAGGAGGGGAGCGAAAAACGAACACGGAAAAACGAAAAATCCCCTGGTCATGAAGGGGTTAAAACCCATCCGGCGTGATAATATAGGTGAATTTAATGAAAATGTAGAGTCCCTGTGGGTGGAGAGAAGTGGAGGGGGAAAAAATAATAAATTACTGATAGGGGTTTGTTATAAATCTCCAAAAATAATGGAAGCAATGGAGAATATCCTCGTAAAGCAAATAGATGAAGCTGCGACTCAAGGAGAAGTCATTATTATGGGGGACTTCAACTACCCTGAAATAGATTGGGGAACAGAAACCTGCAGTTCCAGCAAAGGTAATCGGTTTTTGACAACTATGAGAGACAATTACCTTTCACAACTGGTTCAGGACCCAACAAGAAGGGGGACACTGCTAGACCTAATATTAACCAACAGGCCAGACCGCATAGCAAATATAAGGGTTGGGGGTCACTTGGGAAATAGTGATCACAAAATAATAAGTTTTCATGTATCCTTTAATAAAATTTGTAGTAGAGGGCTTACAAGGACACTAAACTTCAGGAGGGCAAATTTCCAACGGATGAGAGATGATCTTGGTGCAATTAACTGGGACGATATCCTGAGACACAAAAATACACAAAGAAAATGGGAGACATTTATTAGCATCCTGGATAGGACCTGTGCACAGTATATACCATATGGGAATAAACATACTAGAAATAGGAGGAAACCAATATGGCTAAATAGAGCTGTAAGGGGCGCAATAAGTGACAAAAAGAAAGCATTTAGAAAATTAAAGGAAGTAGGTAGTGATGAGGCATTAAATAAATACAAAAAATTAAATAAATTCTGTAAAAAGCAAATCAAGGCAGCAAAGATTGAGACAGAGAGACTCATTGCCAGAGAGAGTAAAAATAATCCTAAAATATTCTTTAACTACATAAATAGTAAGAAACTAAAAAATGATAGTGTTGGCCCCCTTAAAAATAGTCTGGGTGAAATGGTGGATGAGGATGAGGAAAAAGCCAATATGCTAAATGACTTTTTTTCATCAGTATTTACACAAGAAAATCCCATGGCAGACAAAATGACTAGTGATAAAAATTCCCAATTAAATGTCACCTGCTTAACCCAGCAGGAAGTGCGGCGGCGTCTAAAAATCACTAAAATTGACAAATCTCCGGGCCCGGATGGGATACACCCCCGAGTACTGCAGGAATTAAGTACAGTCATTGATAGACCATTATTTTTAATCTTTAAAGACTCCATAATAACAGGGTCTGTACCACAGGACTGGCGTATAGCAAATGTGATGCCAATATTCAAAAAAGGGGACAAAAACTGAACTCGGAAATTATCGGCCAGTAAGCTTAACCTCTACAGTGGGTAAATTCCTGGAGGGCATTCTAAGGGATGCTATACTGGAGTATCTGAAGAGGAATAACCTCATGACCCAGTATCAGCACGGGTTTACTAGGGACCGTTCATGTCAGACTAATACATCCGAAAAAGAACAAAATAAAGCTATAGCCTTAAAATAACATTTTTATTATATAGATTAGAACACATAAAAAAACTTTTGTAGAAAAAATGACAAGATTGTTCTACAAAAGTTTTTTTACGTGTTCTAATCTATATAATAAAAATGTTATTTTAAGGCTATAGCTTTATTTTGTTCTTTTTCGGATGTATTTGTTTCATATTAAAGCTGCCTTTTCTAGGCATGATTTCTTTTTGAGGTTACTGTTATTTTCTGTATCAGTTACAGGTTTTCTTCTACGTGCCAGGATGGACTATAAAGCGAGGGACAAAAACTGGCTCTCTTGCGTTGATACGGTATTCTGTGGAGACACTGTGCACTTTAGTACTACTGAGAATGGGCATAAAACTGAACTAAGAAATACATTAAAATACCTTCTTAAAAAAAGAACCAGGACATGGTGGAACAAGGCCTCCCTGGAAAGCTATCTGGCCAAGGGCTTAATACCAAGAGGACTGCGTGTCCGTATTATGCCCTCCTTTCCTATTGAGGATACTACCTTTAGAACAAGATGGGAGGTATCCTGCACCTCTTGTTCTAAATCCTTGATGGAACTCCTAATAGGGAATAACAAAAAAACCCTTGACAAATTGGACACTGACATCGAATCCACACGCTCTAAACTTCTTGACAACCTTCCTTCGACGGAAATTGAAGCCATTAATAAGGACCTTGATAACCAATTCTCTATATGGGAAAAGGAGGTCAAGGAAGTGAAGGCCAAAAAATTTCAAAGAGATCTGAGTGATTTTAATAATGGCACTATTTACAAATGGCCATCGGATGGGAGGCGCGAACGGACCCCCACACGATCCTCCTCTATATCATCTACCTCTTCACGAGAAAGTGGCAGCTCCCACCAGCGTGCATATAATCTACACAAAAATAACCCGGTTAAAAGGAATTACACTCCTGTAAAATCCTATGGACGACCTGGTAATACTCCCTCTTCCAAAATGCAGGTAATTAATTTATCCAATATTATCCTTTCCCCATCTCAAATTGAAGTTCTCAGCCTGGGCCTATCCTTTTCACCTTCATCTTCCTTTGATCCCTTCTCAGCCACCAAAGACCTCCAGCTCTTTGCCCGCAAACCTGCATTCCGGGGAAAACTGGTCTGAGGATGAGTTACGAGCCATTGCTATTCTTGAGGAACTCAGTGATGAGTCACCAGATCCGAAACCCGCAGGTAAATTTTTTCCCCCTATCCCCAAAAAATTCCCACCACTTAATCTATTCCCCAACATTGAACTTTTTGTTAAACTTGTCACCCAAGAATTCGAACGAATTAAAATCTCTGGGGCAAATCGCAATCTAACTCCTCCACAAAGATTAGCCCTCTCCGAGCTAAAAAGCCTGAAGGGAGTAGTGATCAAACAGGCTGATAAAGGGGCAACGTGGTGGTCTGGCCCACACATATGTACGAGAGGGAAGCCTTCAGGCAGTTAAGGGACACTACCTGCTATAAAAAATTGACATTCAATCCTTCAGTCAAATTTAAAGGGGAACTGCAGGACATTTTGGACAGGGCATTTGACCAGGGCCTTATAACCAGAGACCTCAAGAATCATTTAATCCCACTATACCCCAAAATGGCCTGTATATATTTTATACCCAAAATTCATAAAAATACTAATAACCCTCCAGGACGCCCCATCGTCTCCGGTAACGGCAATTTATCAGAAATTATCTGTAAATATCTGGACTACCATCTCAAACCCCTGGTCGCAGATCTTCCATCATATGTCAAGGATACCTGTGATGTCCTCAGAAATATTTAGGGCATCCCCCTGGATCCTGACATGTGGCTGGTAACTATGGATGTGGAATCCTTGTATACCTCCATTTTACACCGGGATGGTATCAGGGCCTCAAAAATTTTCCTTGACATGTCAGAACACCAGCCGGACTTTGTGGATTTTCTTCTCTCTCTCCTTAGGTTTGCTCTTGAACATAATTTTTTTATTTTCAAACAGAGTATCTACTTACAACAACAGGGGACCGCGATGGGTGCGGCTTTCGCATCATCGTACGCGAACCTATTTTTGGGTATGTGGGAGAGGGAGATTTTCTTTTCAAAACCTGTGGCACACATCGAGCGGGTCTTGTTCTGGGCCTGCTACATAGATGATATCCTCATGGTGTGGCAGGGCCCAGAGCGGGACCTTTTTGACTTCATTAACCTGCTAAACGATAACAAATAAAATATCAAACTGTCGCACAAACACAGTCAAACCTCTATTGACTTCCTGGATATCCAAATTTCGGGCTCGCTGGGTGGCTATCTAGAGACCAGCATACATCGGAAGGAGACTGCTGTAAACTCACTCCTTCATGCCTCCTCCTCCCACCCGCAATCCCTCATTTCCAGCATACCCATTGGACAGTTCTTGAGAGCAAGACGTATATGCTCAAACAATAAGAACTTCAACGAGCAGGCACAGCTTTTATCCACAAGTTTCCAGGAAAGAGGATACTCAAACAGGAGTATAAAGAGTGGCTTAAAGAGAGCTGAGAAGGCTAATCGTATAGACCTATTGAAACCGCGCACTAAATCCACCTGTGACACTCGAATACGGTTTATTACCACGTACAACTCCAACTGGCGTGACATGAAAACAGCTCTAACTAAATATTGGCCACTACTGAAGGTGGACCATACCCTCTCTAAACATATATCGGATCACCCCTCTGTCACTTACAGAAAGTCTCCCAACCTCAAGGACCAATTGGTCCGGAGTTACTACCCTGGCTCTACCCCGGATAAAGCATTTTCCTCTATAGGACCTAAATGGGGCTTCTACCCTTGTGGCGACTGTATCGCCTGCCCTAATATGCTGCGCTCAACGACCTTCAAATCTTGTGATGGCAAAACAACCTTTTCCATCACACAGCACATCACATGTAATACTATCGGGGTAGTCTATTATCTCTCCTGCCCCTGCCCTAAAATATATGTAGGCCTTACTTCCAGACCTTTGAAAACCAGAATTAGGGAGCACTATCGTGATATCATCAATGCCCGTGAAATTGAGGACCTAACACTCTTGAAATCCGTGCCGAAACATTTTAAAGTGGCACATAACTGTGATGCATCCCTTCTTAAGGCAATGGGCATAGACAAAATTCACATTGACACTAGAGGAGGAAATTGGAGGAAATCACTCGCCCAATTGGAAGCCCGTTGGATTTACAGGGTGGGATCGGTTCAACCAGCTGGTTTAAACGAAATTCTTAGCTTTGCCCCATTTCTCTGAACATTATATGTACTTTTTAGCTGTTTTATCATGATTTTAATATTTCTTCATTTCTTTTTTTAATAGATTATCATCATGATCTATTTATTCTCTTCTGCTACATTTCTCTCCATTCCGGACTATTATGGACATACATGGCATCCGGCTATCGGCATTTTAGAACTACAATGGGCTCCAGCAACAGAGATACATTCTATAATAACTGTAACATAATCATGTGGAACTATGTACTGTATTTATTTAATATTTTCTTTTTCTTTTTAATTATTTTTCTATTTTGTGACCTTTAAATATCATCTGGCTATGTATATATTTTTTAGCTTTGGTCCAACTCTTCTTTTTGTTATTCTTATGTTGTTTTATCCTATGACTTTTTCCATGATATTCAAATTTTGATATAAGTAAACCTTTTTATTGTACCACATAGCCCAGCACTTACCTCCCTGGTTTCTATCTTTATCTTTGCCCTTATTTGCATATAGGCTCGCTATTGGGTCTGTTTATTTATACACTTCCCCTTAGGGTACCCTCTCAACTTCCCCTTTATTCGGCCTTACACCAGAATATCTTTATTTTTATTTTTCTTTGTTCACAACTGGCCCTTTTATGGGTCTTGTTTCACTCTTATGTGTTATCCGTCTCTGTGCACATATTCATCATAATATTGCTTCACTTTGTCTTAGCATTACAGCTATACTCCTGTTCACCGCTTGCACTCTTATGCCTAGGAGCCGCCCATAGCCTTTTCAGCGGCGTGCGCTCCCACTGGGCGTCCTGCTTTGGCGTTGCTGGGGCAACGCGTCTAGCGTGGTCCGGCGCTGCCTCCCGGCTCCAGAATATCTTCATCTTTCATTTTTCACAACTGACCCTTTTATGGGTCTTGTTTCACTTTTACATGTTATCCGTCTCTGTGCACACACTTACTATAATATTGCCTCACTCTGTCTTAGCATTGCAGCTACATTTCTGTTCACCGCATGCACTCTTATGCTTAGGAGCCGCCCATAGCCTTTTCAGCGGCGTGCGCTCCCGCTGGGCGTCCTGCTTTGGCGTTGCTGGGGCAACGCGTCTAGCGTGGTCCGGCGCTGCCTCCCGGCTCTGACGCGTCGAGCGGGGAGGAGCGCCGATATCACATGACGCTGAGACCCAGTGACGTCGGCGGATTCACCCGGCTGGAGCGCCGCCCCAGCCGCTGCCATTTACATCCTTACATGATAAAAGCTGCAAGCGTGTTTTACACACACCCCTCGTAAAAGCTACACGCGAAACGCGCGTCGGGGAATCGGTCCACGCTTTAAAGGTAATGTGCCTCCGCTACTGAGCGTTACTATTTTTTAAGGGTTTATATTGATTCCTTTCTATCCGGATCTATATGTTTTCCTGTTGCCACATTAGGCCATACACTATACTATGATAGTATATAGCATATAGTCCCTTCTACCTATGGGCACTGTGCATAACAGTCCTCTTTCATTTGCTCCTTTTTCATTACTTGGGCGAAGTGCACTATAGCACTTTATTATATGTACCTACCCTATAGAAGTGTCTTTCATACACTCCTGGTTGCACTCTGCACTTTTGCTTAACTGTTATTTAATACGCAACCCTTGGCAAAATTACTGTAAAAGTTTGGACCGACCATATTTGTTGTACATTGTGTCTGCACAGTATTTTTAACAATCTTGTCATTTTTTCTACAAAAGTTTTTTTACGTGTTCTAATTATATAATAAAAATGTTATTTTAAGGCTATAGCTTTATTTTGTTCTTTTTCGGATGTATTTGTTTCATATTAAAGCTGCCTTTTCTAGGCATGATTTCTTTTTGTGGTTCATGTCAGACTAATTTGATCAGTTTCTATGAAGAGGTAAGTTTCGGATTGGACCAAGGGAACCCAGTGGATGTAGTGTATATGGACTTTTCAAAAGCTTTTGATACAGTGCCACACAAAAGGTTGATACATAAAATGAGAATAATGGGGATAGGTGAAAATACGTGTAAGTGGGTTAAGAGCTGGCTCAGGGATAGGAAACAAAGGGTGGTTATTAATGGAGCACACTCGGACTGGGTCGCGGTTAGCAGTGGGGTACCACAGGGGTCAGTATTGGGCCCTCTTCTTTTTAACATATTTATTAATGACCTTGTAGGGGGCATTCAGAGTAGAATTTCAATATTTGCAGATGACACTAAACTCTGCAGGGTAATTAATACAGAGGAGGACAATTTTATATTACAGGATGATTTATGTAAACTAGAAGCTTGGGCTGATAAATGGCAAATGAGCTTTAATGGGGATAAATGTAAGGTCATGCACTTGGGTAGAAGTAATAAGATGTATAATTATGTACTTAATTCTAAAACTCTGGGCAAAACCGTCAATGAAAAAGACCTGGGTGTATGGGTGGATGACTGTTATGGACCTGGTGGTTAGGAGCACCCGGCATGACCTGATAGTTAAACTGACACAGGACAAGCTCTGGGATGTGGGAGCTCTGCTGACCGCAACCCCTAATCCTATCACAACACCTAGAAATAGCCATGGAGCGTTCCTGACTCTCCCTAGACGCCTCTTCACAGCCTAAGAGCCAGCTAGCCCTAGAGATAGAAAATAAAGCCTACCTTGCCTCAGAGAAATTCCCCAAAGGAAAAGGCAGCCCCCCACATACAGTGGGGCAAAAAAGTATTTAGTCAGTCAGCAATAGTGCAAGTTCCACCACTTAAAAAGATGAGAGGCGTCTGTAATTTACATCATAGGTAGACCTCAACTTTGGGAGACAAACTGAGAAAAAAAAATCCAGAAAATCACATTGTCTGTTTTTTTAACATTTTATTTGCATATTATGGTGGAAAATAAGTATTTGGTCAGAAACAAACAATCAAGATTTCAGGCTCTCACAGACCTGTAACTTCTTCTTTAAGAGTCTCCTCTTTCCTCCACTCATTACCTGTAGTAATGGCACCTGTTTAAACTTGTTATCAGTATAAAAAGACACCTGTGCACACCCTCAAACAGTCTGACTCCAAACTCCACTATGGTGAAGACCAAAGAGCTGTCAAAGGACACCAGAAACAAAATTGTAGCCCTGCACCAGGCTGGGAAGACTGAATCTGCAATAGCCAACCAGCTTGGAGTGAAGAAATCAACAGTGGGAGCAATAATTAGAAAATGGAAGACATACAAGACCACTGATAATCTCCCTCGATCTGGGGCTCCACGCAAAATCCCACCCCGTGGGGTCAGAATGATCACAAGAACGGTGAGCAGAAATCCCAGAACCACGCGGGGGGACCTAGTGAATGAACTGCAGAGAGCTGGGACCAATGTAACAAGGCCTACCATAAGTAACACACTACGCCACCATGGACTCAGATCCTGCAGTGCCAGACGTGTCCCACTGCTTAAGCCAGTACATGTCCGGGCCCGTCTGAAGTTTGCTAGAGAGCATTTGGATGATCCAGAGGAGTTTTGGGAGAATGTCCTATGGTCTGATGAAACCAAACTGGAACTGTTTGGTAGAAACACAACTTGTCGTGTTTGGAGGAAAAAGAATACTGAGTTGCATCCATCAAACACCATACCTACTGTAAAGCATGGTGGTGGAAACATCATGCTTTGGGGCTGTTTCTCTGCAAAGGGGCCAGGACGACTGATCCGGGTACATGAAAGAATGAATGGGGCCATGTATCGTGAGATTTTGAGTGCAAACCTCCTTCCATCAGCAAGGGCATTGAAGATGAAACGTGGCTGGGTCTTTCAACATGACAATGATCCAAAGCACACCGCCAGGGCAACGAAGGAGTGGCTTCGTAAGAAGCATTTCAAGGTCCTGGAGTGGCCTAGCCAGTCTCCAGATCTCAACCCTATAGAAAACCTTTGGAGGGAGTTGAAAGTCCGTGTTGCCAAGCGAAAAGCCAAAAACATCACTGCTCTAGAGGAGATCTGCATGGAGGAATGGGCCAACATACCAACAACAGTGTGTGGCAACCTTGTGAAGACTTACAGAAAATGTTTGACCTCTGTCATTGCCAACAAAGGATATATTACAAAGTTTTGAGATGAAATTTTGTTTCTGACCAAATACTTATTTTCCACCATAATATGCAAATAAAATGTTAAAAAAACAGACAATGTGATTTTCTAGATTTTTTTTTCTCAGTTTGTCTCCCATAGTTGAGGTCTACCTATGATGTAAATTACAGACGCCTCTCAACTTTTTAAGTGGTGGAACTTGCACTATTGCTGACTGACTAAATACTTTTTTGCCCCACTGTATATTGACTGTGAGTAAAGATGAAAGACACAAACGCAGAAATGAAACAGGTTTCAGCAAAGGGAGTCCAGACTTACTAAACAGACAGAGGATAGGAAAGGAATCTTTGCAGTCAGCACAAAAAACTACAAAAGACCACGCAGAGTGTGCAAAAAGACCTCCGCACCGACTAACGGTGCGGAGATGCCACTCTGCATCCCAGAGCTTCCAGCTAGTAAGGCTAAATCATGATATCCAGCTGGACAAGGCAACAATGAACAAATAAATACTGGCAGGAACTTAGCTTCTGCTGGAGTAGACAGGTCACCAGAAAGATCCAAGAGCGAACTGAACAAATGCAGGAACATTGACAGCTGGCATGGAGTAACGATCTGAGTGGAGTTACCGTATATACTCGAGTATAAGCCGACCCGAGTATAAGCCGACCCCCCTAATTTTGCCACAAAAAACTGGGAAAACATATTGACTCGAGTATAAGCCTAGGGTGGAAATGCAGCATTTACCGGTGAATTTCAAAAATAAAAATAGATCATTATTTCCCCATAGCTGTGCCATATAGTGCTCTACACCATTCATATTTCCCCATAGCTGTGCCCCATATAGTGCTCTGCACCGTTCACTGTGCCCCCTAGCTGTGCCATATACAGTGCTCTGCACCGTTCACTGTGCCCCATAGCTGTGCCATATACGGTGCTCTGCACCGTTCATTGTGCCCCCTAGCTGTGCCATATACGGTGCTCTGCACCGTTCACTGTGCCCCCTAGCTGTGCCTTATACGGTGCTCTGCACCGTTCATTGTGCCCCCTAGCTGTGCCATATACGGTGCTCTGCACCGTTCACTGTGCCCCCTAGCTGTGCCTTATACGGTGCTCTGCACCGTTCATTGTGCCCCCTAGCTGTGCCTTATACGGTGCTCTGCACCGTTCATTGTGCCCCCTAGCTGTGCCATATACGGTGCTCTGCACCGTTCACTGTGCCCCCTAGCTGTGGCCTTATACGGTGCTCTGCACCGTTCACTGTGCCCCCTAGCTGTGCCTTATACGGTGCTCTGCACCGTTCATTGTGCCCCATAGATGCTCCACATTAATCTGTGCTGCCGCTGCTACTGCTGCAATAAAAAAAAAAAAACACATACTCACCTCCCTTGATTGCAGCTCCCAGCGTCTCGTTCCGGCGCCTCCATCTTCCCGGCGTCTCTGCTCTGACTGATCAGGCAGAGGGCGCCGCGCACACTATATGCGTCATCGCGCCCTCTGCCTGAACAGTCAGAGAGCGCAGACGCCGGGAAGATGGAGGCGCCGGCCGGGAAGATGGATCGGCGCCCGGCGGCTGGAACGAGGACAGGTGAATATAACATACTCACCTAGTCCTGGCGATCCTCGCGCTGTCCCCTCCTGTCTTCGGCGCTGCAGCTTCTTTCTCTATCAGCGGTCACCGGCACCGCTGATTAGAGAAATGAATAAGCGGCTCCGCCCCTATGGGAGGTGGAGCCGCTTATTCATTTCTGTAATGAGCGGTCCCACGTGACCGCTGAAGAGAGGAAGAAGCTGCAGCGCCGAAGCCCGTGGGACGGCAGGGACAGCGCGAGGATCGCTGGGACTAGGTAAGTATACCTCAGCGCCCTCAGCCCCTCACCTGCCGACCCCACCGCTACCGTGACTCGAGTATAAGCCGAGGGGGGCACTTTCAGCCCTAAAATTTGGGCTGAAAATCTCGGCTTATACTCGAGTATATACGGTAAATAGAGCAGCCAACCAAAGGATAAATCACGTCACCTGTGGAAGGAACCTCAGAAGCAGCAGCTCCACTCACAGCCACCAGAGGGTGTCCATGGACAGAACTCGCCGAAGTACCATTCATGACCACAGGAGGGAGTTCGACAACAGAATTCACAACAGATGACAAACTCATATTCAGTGGCCAGTGTCAGGCAGCTGCTACAAAGGCAAATAAAATAATGGGATGCATTAAAAGAGGCATAGATGCTCATGAGGAGAACATAATTTTACCTCTATACAAGTCACTAGTTCGACCACACTTAGAATACTGTGCACAGTTCTGGTCTCCGGTGTATAAGAAAGACATAGCTGAACTAGAGCGGGTGCAGAGAAGAGCGACCAAGGTTATTAGAGAACTGGGGGGTCTGCAATACCAAGATAGGTTATTACACTTGGGGCTATTTAGTTTGGAAAAACGAAGACTAAGGGGTGATCTTATTTTAATGTATAAATATATGAGGGGACAGTACAAAGACCTTTCTGATGATCTTTTTAATCATAGACCTGAAACAGGGACAAGGGGGCATCTGTTGTGAACTGGTGATTCAGAACCACAATGGACCTGGTGGTTAAGAGCACACAAAGTGACCTGATAGCTACTAATAACATAGGACGAGCTCTGAGACGTGGGAACTCTGTTGACCGCAATCCCTAATCCTATCACCCCACACTAGAGGTAGCCGTGGAGCGCTCCTGACCAGACCTAGGCGCCTCGGGCACAGCCTGAGAAACTAGCTAGCCCTGAAGATAGAAAAATAAGCCTACCTTGCCTCAGAGAAATTCCCCAAAGGAAAAGGCAGCCCCCCACATATAATGACTGTGAGTAAAGATGAAAATACAAACACAGAGATGAAATAGATTTTAGCAAAGTGAGGCCCGACTTACTGAATAGACCGAGGATAGGAAAGATAGCTTTGCGGTCAGCACAAAAACCTACAAACAACCACGCAGAGGGTGCAAAAAGACCCTCCGCACCGACTAACGGTACGGAGGTGCTCCCTCTGCGTCCCAGAGCTTCCAGCAAGCAAGAAAAACCAATATAGCAAGCTGGACAGAAAAAATAGCAAACAAAAGTAACACAAGCAGAACTTAGCTTATGCAGTGAAGACAGGCCACAAGAACGATCCAGGTGAGAGCAAGACCAATGCTGGAACATTGACTGGAGGCAAGGAACAAAGAACTAGGTGGAGTTAAATAGAGCAGCAACTAACGACTTAACCTCGTCACCTGAGGAAGGAAACTCAGAAGCCGCAGCCCCACTCACATCCACCAGAGGAAGCTCATAGACAGAACCAGCCAAAGTACCACTCATGACCACAGGAGGGAGCTTGACCACAGAATTCACAACAGTACCCCCCCCCCTTGAGGAGGGGTCACCGAACCCTCACCAGAGCCCCCAGGCCGACCAGAATGAGCCAAATGAAAGGCACGAACCAGATCGGCAGCATGAACATCAGAGGCAAAGACCCAGGAATTATCTTCCTGACCATAACCCTTCCACTTAACCAGGTACTGGAGTTTCCGTCTCGAAATACGAGAATCCAAAATCTTCTCCACTATATACTCCAACTCCCCCTCAACCAAAACCGGGGCAGGAGGATCAACGGATGGAACCACAGGTGCCACGTATCTCCGCAACAATGACCTATGGAATACATTATGGATGGAAAAGGAAGCTGGAAGGGTCAAACGAAAAGACACAGGATTAAGAACCTCAGAAATCCTATACGGACCAATGAAACGAGGCTTAAACTTAGGAGAGGAAACTTTCATAGGAATATAACGAGACGACAACCAAACCAAATCCCCAACACGAAGTCGGGGACCCACACAGCGCCTGCGGTTAGCGAAACGTTGAGCCTTCTCCTGGGACAATGTCAAATTGTCCACCACATGAGTCCAAATCTGTTGCAACCTATCCACCACAGTATCCACACAAGGACAGTCGGAAGACTCAACCTGCCCTGAAGAGAAACGAGGATGGAAACCAGAATTGCAGAAAAACGGCGAAACCAAAATAGCCGAGCTGGCCCGATTATTAAGGGCGAACTCAGCCAAAGGCAAAAAGGACACCCAATCATCCTGATCAGCAGAAACAAAACATCTCAGATATGTTTCCAAAGTCTGATTGGTTCGTTCAGTTTGGCCATTTGTCTGAGGATGGAAAGCAGAGGAAAAAGACAAATCAATGCCCATCCTAGCACAAAAGGCTCGCCAAAACCTCGAAACAAACTGGGAACCTCTGTCAGAAACGATGTTCTCCGGAATGCCATGTAAACGAACCACATGCTGGAAAAACAATGGCACCAAATCAGAGGAGGAAGGCAATTTAGACAAGGGTACCAAATGGACCATCTTAGAGAAGCGATCACAAACCACCCAAATGACCGACATCTTTTGAGAGACGGGGAGATCCGAAATAAAATCCATAGAGATATGTGTCCAGGGCCTCTTCGGGACCGGCAAGGGCAAAAGCAACCCACTGGCACGAGAACAGCAGGGCTTAGCCCGAGCACAAATCCCACAGGACTGCACAAACGAACGCACATCCCGCGACAGAGACGGCCACCAAAAGGATCTAGCCACCAAATCTCTGGTACCAAAGATTCCAGGATGACCAGCCAACACCGAACCATGAACCTCAGAGATAACTCTACTCGTCCATTTATCAGGGACAAACAGTTTCTCCGCTGGGCAACGGTCAGGTCTATTAGCCTGAAATTATTGCAGCACCCGCCGCAAATCAGGGGAGATGGCAGACAAAATTACCCACTCTTTGAGAATACCCGCCGGCTCAGGCAAACCCGGAGAGTCGGGCACAAAACTCCTAGACAGGGCATCCGCCTTCACATTTTTAGAGCCCGGAAGGTACGAAACCACAAAGTCAAAACGGGAGAAAAACAGCGACCAACGAGCCTGTCTAGGATTCAACCGTTTGGCAGACTCGAGATAAGTCAAGTTCTTGTGATCAGTCAAGACCACCACGCGATGCTTAGCTCCTTCAAGCCAATGACGCCACTCCTCGAATGCCCACTTCATGGCCAGCAACTCTCGATTGCCAACATCATAATTACGCTCAGCAGGCGAAAACTTCCTGGAAAAGAAGGCACATGGTTTAATCACCGAGCCATCAGAACTTCTTTGCGACAAAACAGCCCCTGCTCCAATCTCAGAAGCATCAACCTCGACCTGGAACGGGAGCGAAACATCTGGTTGGCACAACACAGGGGCAGAAGAAAAACGACGCTTCAACTCCTGAAAAGCTTCCACAGCAGCAGAAGACCAATTGACCACATCAGCACCCTTCTTGGTTAAATCAGTCAACGGTTAAGCAATACTAGAAAAATTATTGATGAAGCGACGATAAAAATTAGCAAAGCCCAGAAACTTTTGCAGACTTTTCAGAGATGTCGGCTGAGTCCAATCATAAATGGCCTGAACTTTAACAGGGTCCATCTCGATAGTAGAAGGGGAAAAAATGAAACCCAAAAATGAAACCTTCTGAACACCAAGGAGACACTTTGATCCCTTCACAAACAAAGAATTCGCACGCAGGACCTGGAACACCATTCTAACCTGCTTCACGTGAGACTCCCAATCATCCGAGAAGACCAAAATATCATCCAAGTATACAATCAGGAATTTATCCAGGTACTCTCGGAAGATGTCATGCATAAAGGACTGAAATACTGATGGAGCATTAGAAAGCCCGAATGGCATAACCAGGTACTCAAAATGGCCCTCGGGCGTATTAAATGCTGTTTTCCATTCATCGCCCTGTTTAATACGCACAAGATTATACGCACCACGAAGATCTATCTTGGTGAACCAACTAGCCCCCTTAATCCGAGCAAACAAATCAGATAGCAGCGGCAAGGGGTACTGAAATTTGACCGTGATTTTATTTAGAAGGCGGTAATCAATACAAGGTCTCAGCGAACCATCCTTCTTGGCCACAAAAAAGAACCCTGCTCCCAATGGCGACGACGACGGGCGAATATGACCCTTCTCCATGGATTCCTTTACGTAACTCCGCATAGCGGCGTGCTCAGGCACAGACAAATTAAACAGTCGACCTTTAGGAAACTTACTACCAGGAATCAAATCGATAGCACAATCGCAATCCCTATGCAGAGGTAGGGCACTGGACTTGGGCTCATCAAATACATCCCGGTAATCCGACAAGAACTCTGGGACCTCAGAAGGGGTGGATGACAAAATAGACAGAAATGGAACATCACCATGTACCCCCTGACAACCCCAGCTGGACACAGACATAGATTTCCAATCCAATACTGGGTTATGGACTTGTAGCCATGGCAACCCCAACACGACCACATCATGCAGATTATGCAACACCAAAAAGCGAATATCCTCCTGATGCGCAGGAGCCATGCACATGGTCAATTGGGTCCAGTACTGAGGCTTATTCTTGGCCAAAGGCGTAGCATCAATTCCTCTCAATGGAATAAGACACTGCAAGGGCTCCAAGACAAACCCACAGCGCCTAGCAAACCCCAAGTCCATCAAATTCAGGGCAGCGCCTGAATCCACAAATGCCATGACAGAATAGGATGACAAAGAGCAGATCAAAGTAACGGACAAAAGAAATTTCGACTGTACCGTACCAATGGTGGCAGACCTAGCGAACCGCTTAGGCTGGGTTCCCATTGCGTTAATGGGAAAGCGCTAACGGACAGCGTTGCACGGCGAAATTAACGCGCACGCGCTAGCGACTCGCCGATGTTTCCTGGCTCGCAGCGTCCGAGGCGCGCCCGCGGTCCGTTCCCCGCTCTCGCAGATCGGGGACGTTACCGCGACCCCGGGACGCGGCCACATTAAATATCGTAGTTACTTACCGATAACGGTATTTCTCTGAACCCATGACGGCACTAACGAGAGAGGGATCCGCCCTCAGGGACAGGAAACCCACAGGTTAAAAAGGCGGGACCTCTCCTCCACCTCAGTTGGTTTACAGAGCCTTGCAGGGAATTTCTGCTGTAACTTAATTGGTTATTTTTACACAACAAAATATAACTGTATAACTTATATAAGCTCCTCTATATATATATATATATATATATACACTTTTTTTTTTTTTTTTTTTTTTTTATGCACACCTCGTGACTTAATTTATAAGTAGTGTGGACACCCATACGTGAAGGGAGGGAATATACAGGTGCCGTCATGGGTTCAGAGAAATACCGTTATCGGTAAGTAACTACGATATTCTCTTACCCCATGACGGCACTAACGAGAGAATTTCAAAGAATGAAAATTTTAGGGTGGGACTACTGCCTCAAGAACTCTCCTACCAAAAGTTAAGTCTGAGGGAGAGGATAGATTAAGCTGATAGTGCTTGAAGAATGTAGAGGGGGAAGACCAAGTGGCTGCTCTACATATTTGATCTATTGATGCTCCACCACGTTCAGCCCAAGAGGTTGCCACCGACCTGGTTGAATGAGCCTTAACTGTGTCTGGAACTTTTTCCCCGGATGAGGTATATGACATCTTGATGGCATCTCTTACCCACCTCGCCAACGTGGCTTTCGATGCCTTGTGACCCTTATTTGGTCCCTGAAAGCAGACAAACAGAGCCCTCCCTTTCCTACACTCCCTTGTGGCTGATAGATAGTGTGTTAGACATCTCTTTACATCTAGTGTGTGTAGAGCCTCCTCTTTTTTGTTTTTTGGATTGGGGCAAAAAGATGGTAACGCTATCTCTTGAGATCTGTGGAATTTTGACGCCACTTTGGGAAGGTAAGAAGGGTCAGTTTTGAGGATTACTCTGTCATCTAATATTTGTGTTAGAGGTGGGTAGGCTGATAAGGCCTGCAGATCACTAATCCTGCGAGCTGAGGTTAGGGCCACCAATAAACAGGTTTTCCAAGATATTATTTTTAGTGAAGCCTGAGATAAAGGTTCGAACGGCGCTTTAGTTAGTGCTGAAAGGACTAAGTTCAGGTCCCAGGGAGGAGCGGTGAGATGTATAACTGGTCTGGACCTAGTAGATGCTCTAATAAATCTTTTTACCCAGTGATTCCCCGCCAAATCCTGGTTGTAAAGGGCACCCAATGCTGCAATCTGAACCTTCAGTGTGTTTGTTGCTAGGCCTTTCTCTAAACCTTTTTGAAGAAATTCTAAGATTTCCTGAATTGGCATCTGATTTGATAGGATAACTCCTGACGTGGAGAGGAACTTTTTCCAGACTTTGCCGTAGGCTCTGGTAGTTATAGGTTTTCTACTGGCCAGCAGGGTAGAAATTAAATTTGAAGAAAACCCCCTTTTTGTTAACAGTTCCCTTTCAAAAGCCAGGCCGTCATGTGCAAACTTTTTATTTGGGGGTGATTCACTGGCCCTTGATGCAGAAGGTCTGGGATATCTGGGAGTACCCATGGATCCGCTATGGACATTAGGCGTAGCCATGGGAACCATACTCTTTTCGGCCAGAACGGAGCTATCAGTATCACTTTGGCTCTGTCTTCCCTGATTTTCTTCAAGACTAAAGGAATTAGAGCTATCGGAGGAAACACATAAGCTAGATGGAATTTCCATGGAATTAACAACGCGTCTATGGCCACTGGACTCCCCCGAGGATCTATCGAGCAGAAGGCCTCCGTTTTCCGATTTTGATTGTTTGCAAATAGATCTATATCCGGGGCCCCCCAAAGATCCACTATGCGTTTGAATATACTTGTATTTAACTCCCATTCCCCCTGTTTTAATTGGGTTCTGCTTAGAAAATCTGCAGTTTGATTTTCTGACCCTTTTATGTGAAGGGCTGTCAGGGAGGACAAGTTGGCTTCTGCTTGTGACATGATGAAATTTGTCACTTTCATTAGGGATTGAGACCTCGTCCCTCCCTGATGGTTTAAATATGCTACTACCACCCTGTTGTCCGTCAGTAGTCTCACGTGGTGGGAACGGAGGGAAGTTAAAAAATGATTGATGGCGTACTGAACTGCTAAAAGCTCCTTCATGTTTGAAGTAAGGTCTTTTTCTTCTACTGACCAAGGACCTTGGGCAATTTGCCTGTTTAGGTGGGCCCCCCACCCCCAAGGGCTTGCGTCTGTGGTCAGGATTATCGAGACCGGCCATACCCATGGAACCCCCCTCCTGAGATTGGACGGGTCTGTCCACCAAGCTAAGGAAGTTTTTGTCCGAGAGGATATTTTTAATTGCTTTTCTAAATTTCCTCCTGCGTGGGATACCGCCTCTAGTATTTCCCACTGGAGATCTCTCGAGTGGCTCTGAGCCCACTGTACCGCTGGGATACAGGATGTCATTGACCCCAGTATGGACATGGCTCTCCTTAGAGAGATCAGAGGAGAGATACTCAACTGATTCACTAGATGTATCATGTTGGATACTTTTTCTTCTGGCAGACGACACTCTTGCTTTGTTGAGTCTATTAATATCCCCAAGTACAACTGTACTTGAGATGGGATAAGCCTGGATTTTTCCAGGTTCAGAAACCATCCTAGATTCGATAGGGCTACCATCACTCTGTTTAGTTGCTGGCTGCAATGTAGAGAGGAACTGCCCATCACTAGGAGGTCGTCCAGATAAGGCACAATCAATATGTTTTGTTCCCTTATATGGGCCATTACTTCCGCCATTAATTTTGTGAATACTCTCGGGGCAATGGCTAGACCAAACGGAAGAGCCTTGTATTGGTAATGTTTCAGTTCCCCTTGTATCATTACTGCAACCCTGAGATATTTCCGGAAATCC
Source organism: Ranitomeya imitator (assembly GCF_032444005.1). Taxonomy (NCBI): domain Eukaryota; kingdom Metazoa; phylum Chordata; class Amphibia; order Anura; family Dendrobatidae; genus Ranitomeya; species Ranitomeya imitator. The sequence continues at coordinate 560,604,587 of NC_091283.1, forward strand.
GGATGGATTGGCACATGATAGTATGCGTCCTTTAAGTCTATAACAGTCATGAAACAAGACGGGATAAGGGATCTGACACATGATTTTATTGTCTCCATTTTGAATTTTTCTATTACCAGGTATCTGTTTAGTTGTTTCAAATTTATAATTACTCTGAAAGTTCCGTCCGGTTTTGTTCGAAGAAAGAGCGGAGAATAAAACCCCCTCGTCTCTTCCTGTTGTGGAACTTCCTGTAAGACTTTCTTCTCCAGAAGAGTGAGAACTTCTCTCTGGATGCTTAGCTGCTCGATCTCTGACTTTCTTCGTGGTGTGACCACAAACTGATTGTGTGGCATTGTGTGAAAGCTTAGTTTTAGGCCCGTCTTTATGATGTTTAGAGTCCAGGCACTTCCAGAAATTTTTTCCCAGGTTGGAAGAAAGTGGGTCAGTCTCCCTCCTACCTGGGGCACACCCTCATTGTGGCTGTTTTTTATTATCCGGCTTGTTGAACATGAAACCTCCTCTTTTGAATTTTCTGTCTTCCCACCCCTCCTTTTGATTTTTTGGGGGGCGTCTTTGTGTGAACCTCCTTCCTCGAAAGGGCCGCCTATAAGATTGATTTAGGAATCCCGGAAAGGCTTTCTTTTTATCAACCGCTTTTTCGAGGACATCGTCTAGGGTGGGACCGAACAAATATTCACCTTCACACGGAATGGAACACAACTTAGCTTTAGTTTGCAGGTCCCCCGGCCAGCACTTTAGCCATAATGCTCTCCTAGCCGCATTTGAGAAGGAAGCCGATCTTGCCGTCAGTCTAACTGAGTCTATTGAGGCATCTGCTAAATATGCAGCGGCCCCTCTCATCGCTGACACGGAGTCTAGTATAGACTCTCTCGGGGTTTTATTTTTTAATTGAGTCTCTAAATGATCCAGCCAGACCATTAGTGCTCTAGCTGTACACGTAGCAGCTATACCGGGTTTTAGCCCCCCGCTGGCGGCCTCCCAGGACCCTTTTAGGAAGACATCGGCCTTTTTATCCATAGGATCCTTGAGGGTCCCCATATCTTCAAAAGGCAGAGCGAACTTTTTAGAGGCTTTCGCGATGGCGACGTCTAATTTTGGCGCTTTTCCCCATGAGGCGCAGGCTGGGTCATCAAATGGGTATTTCCTTTTGGGTGTTAACAGTACTTTTTTGTCTGGTCTTTTCCACTCCTTTTTTATAAGGGCTTGAATTTTTTCATTTAATGGGAACACTCTGTACTTCTTTTGTTCCAGGCCACTAAACATAAGATCTTGTACAGATTTTTTGGAACGAGTGTCTGCCAGACCCATTGTCGCCCTAACCATTTTTACCAACGCATCCGTTTCATCTATTGGGAAACAGTTGCGACCGCTTTCTGAAGATGCGGAGGAGGATGATGAAGCTGTAGAGCTATCAGAATCCCCACTCGTACTATCTCCCTCGCTGGAGCTGTAATCTGGAGATTTTTCTTTATGTTTTCTTTTACGGTTTTTTACGCTTTTTAATGCGTCTGCTACTTGGGTTTTAATTAAATCTTTTAATTCAGATGTGAAACTTGGTGTCTCCTCATCAATGGTGTTCTTAATACATGGCGCACAGAGTTTTTTAACCCATGAATCCGGCAAATCTGCTGAACAAAGCGGGCATACTCTATGTTTACTTTTCCCCTGGCATTTCTTTCCCTAGGAAACAATAAACCCCTATTAGAATTTACACTTTCACGGAGGTCACTTACCCTCCTAATGTGAGGAAGATACCGGCTGTGGCTTTGAGGATGCCTCCTCCACTTGAACCACCGTCTCCCTCCTGGATCCACCAGAGCCTCTGCTACGCTGGGATCCTGAGCTGCTGCGCTGCGTGGGTTTTCTTGAGGAATGGCGCTCCTTCGGGTTCTTTGTCACAGGGGCCTGTGAAATTTCTTCCACCGACTGCTCTATTCCACTCATGGTGGTAATCTCTGAGCAGCGGTATACCCCTTTTTCTTCTGGATATATACTAATGGAGCGGCGCCAGGCAACTTCCGGTTTACCCAGAGGTGCCCTGCGCCGCCCCGGAAGTGACCCCCACGCCTGCGCAGTAAGTCGCCGAACCCCGCGCGCGCGCTCACTGTTTGCCGGCTCACAGGAGGGACGGAGCTTCCGCAGCCGCCGCTGCTCCCAGCGTTCTCCTGTCAGTGACCGGCGTCACCACTCCTGTGTGCCTTATGGATCGGTGGAGAAACCCTCCAGGTAGCCGCCGCTACCTATTGCCGATCATCCCTTTGAAAAGGAAGAGGCAGGCTTTCTCGGCATCCTCTTCACTGCCTCCCCTCTGCGCGCATCTACGAGGCCCGCCGACCCCGGATCGCGCCCTCAGGGAGGAATCCACCTGAGACCGTGGCAGGGCCCCCCGCTGCCTGAACTCGGCCTGATGGTCCCTGGACTCCTGGATGGTGAGTTGTGGGATCCCCGTCGGGGACAGGAAACCGAACTGAGGTGGAGGAGAGGTCCCGCCTTTTTAACCTGTGGGTTTCCTGTCCCTGAGGGCGGATCCCTCTCTCGTTAGTGCCGTCATGGGGTAAGAGAAAACATTGCGTTAGCGCAACCCGCTAGCGCTAAACGGGTTGCACTAACGCAATGTGACCCTAGCCTTAGTGCGCTTAGGACAATCAGAGACAGCATGAGTGGAATCACCACAGTAAAAACACAGCCCATTCCGACGTCTGTGTTCTTGCCGTTCAGCTCTGGTCAAAGTCCTATCACATTGCATAGGCTCAGGTTTATGCTCAGATAATACCGCCAAATGGTGCACAGTTTTACGCTCACGTAAGCGTCGATCGATCTGAATGGCCAAAGACATAGACTCATTCAGACCAGCAGGCATAGGAAATCCCACCATGACATCCTTAAGGGTTTCAGAGAGACCCTTTCTGAAAATTGCTGCCAGCGCACATTCATTCCATTGAGTGAGCACAGACCACTTCCTAAACTTCTGACAATATATCTCTACCTCATCCTGACCCTGACACAGAGACAGCAAATTTTTCTCTGCCTGATCCACTGAATTAGGTTCATCATAAAGCAATCCGAGCGCCAGAAAAAACGCATCAATATTACATAATGCAGGATCTCCTGGCGCAAGGGAAAATGCCCAGTCTTGAGGGTCGCCACGTAATAAAGAAATAATGATCTTAACTTGTTGAACTGGGTCACCAGAGGAGCGGGGTTTCAAAGCCAGAAACAGTCTACAATTATTTTTAAAACTCAGAAACTTAGCTCTATCTCCAGAAAACAAATCAGGAATAGGAATTCTTGGTTCTAACATAGAATTCTGAACCACAAAGTCTTGAATATTTTGTACTCTTGCAGTGAGATGATCCACACAAGAAGACAGACCTTTAATGTCCATCACTACACCTGTGTCCTGAACCACCCAAATGTCTAGGGGAAAAGAAAGACAAAACACAGTGCAGAGAAAAAAAAATGGTCTCAGAACTTCTCTTTTCCCTCTATTGAGAAGCATTAGTACTTTGGGCCTCCAGTACTGTTGTGAACTGGTGATTCAGAACCACAATGGACCTGGTGGTTAAGAGCACACAAAGTGACCTGATAGCTACTAATAACATAGGACGAGCTCTGAGACGTGGGAACTCTGCTGACCGCAATCCCTAATCCTATCACACCACACTATAGGTAGCCGTGGAGCGCTCCTGACCAGACCTAGGCGCCTCGGGCACAGCCTGAGAAACTAGCTAGCCCTGAAGATAGAAAAATAAGCCTACCTTGCCTCAGAGAAATTCCCCAAAGGAAAAGGCAGCCCCCCACATATAATGACTGTGAGTAAAGATGAAAATACAAACACAGAGATGAAATAGATTTTAGCAAAGTGAGGCCCGACTTACTGAATAGACCGAGGATAGGAAAGATAGCTTTGCGGTCAGCACAAAAACCTACAAACAACCACGCAGAGGGCGCAAAAAGACCCTCCGCACCGACTAACGGTACAGAGGTGCTCCCTCTGCGTCCCAGAGCTTCCAGCAAGCAAGAAAAACCAATATAGCAAGCTGGACAGAAAAAATAGCAAACAAAAGTAACACAAGCAGAACTTAGCTTATGCAGTGAAGACAGGCCACAAGAACGATCCAGGAGAGAGCAAGACCAATACTGGAACATTGACTGGAGGCAAGGAACAAAGAACTAGGTGGAGTTAAATAGAGCAGCACCTAACGACTTAACCTCGTCACCTGAGGAAGGAAACTCAGAAGCCGCAGCCCCACTCACATCCACCAGAGGAAGCTCATAGACAGAACCAGCCGAAGTACCACTCATGACCACAGGAGGGAGCTTGACCACAGAATTCACAACAGGCATCCTCTGCGTTTGGAGGAAAAAAGGTTTAAGCATAATAACAGACGTGGATTCTTTACTGTAAGAGCAGTGAGACTATGGAACTCTCTGCCGTATGATGTTGTAATGAGTGATTCATTACTTAAATTTAAGAGGGGACTGGATACCTTTCTGGAAAAGTATAATGTTACAGGGTATATACACTAGATTCCTTGATAGGGCGTTGATCCAGGGAACTAGTCTGATTGCCGTATGTGGAGTCGGGGAGGAATTTTTTTCCCCAATGTGGAGCTTACTCTTTGCCACATTGGTTTTTTTTGCCTTCCTCTGGATCAACATGTTAGGGCATGTTAGGTTAGGCTATGGGTTGAACTAGATGGACTTATAGTCTTCCTTCGACCTTAATAACTATGTAACTATGTAACTATCTTGTGTTTCTTCCATTTTCTAATAATTGTGCCAACAGTTGTTGCCTTCTCACCAAGCTACTTGCCTATTGTCCTGTAGCCCATCCCAGCATTGGGCAGGTCTACAGTTTTGTTCCTGGTGTCCTTAGACAGCTCTTTGGTCTTGGCTATGGTGGAGAGGTTGGAATGTGAGTGTGTGGACAGGTGTCTTTATACAGGTAATGAGTTCAAAGAGGTGCAATTAATACAGGTAATGAGTGCAGAGTAGGAGGGCTTCTAAGGCCGGGATCACACATGCGAGAAACACGTCCGTGTCTCGCATGTGAAATCCAAGCTCTGGTGCCGGCACTTGGGAGCGGAGCGTGCGGCCGCATAGCAACACATGGAGCCGCACGCTCAGCTCTGGAGTCCCGGCGCCAGAGCTTGGATTTCACATGCGAGACTCGGCCGTGTTTCTGATCCCGGCCTAAAGAAAAACTAACAGGCCTGTGAGAGGCAAAATTCTTGCTTGTGAAACAACCCAAAATATAGGCCTGACAAAAAGGCACTTCCAATATATACAGTGGGGCAAAAAAGTATTTAGTCAGTCAGCAATAGTGCAATTTCCACCACTTAAAAAGATGAGAGGCGTCTGTAATTTACATCATAGGTAGACCTCAACTATGGGAGACAAACTGAGAAAAAAAAATCCAGAAAATCACATTGTCTGTTTTTTTATCATTTTTTTTGCATATTATGGTGGAAAATAAGTATTTGGTCAGAAACAAACAATCAAGATTTCTGGCTCTCACAGACCTGTAACTTCTTCTTTAAGAGTCTCCTCTTTCCTCCACTCATTACCTGTAGTAATGGCACCTGTTTAAACTTGTTATCAGTATAAAAAGACACCTGTGCACACCCTCAAACTGTCTGACTCCAAACTCCACTATGGTGAAGACCAAAGAGCTGTCAAAGGACACCAGAAACAAAATTGTAGCCCTGCACCAGGCTGGGAAGACTGAATCTGCAATAGCCAACCAGCTTGGAGTGAAGAAATCAACAGTGGGAGCAATAATTAGAAAATGGAAGACATACAAGACCACTGATAATCTCCCTCGATCTGGGGCTCCACGCAAAATCCCACCCCGTGGGGTCAGAATGATCACAAGAACGGTGAGCAAAAATCCCAGAACCACGCGGGGGGACCTAGTGAATGAACTGCAGAGAGCTGGGACCAATGTAACAAGGCCTATCATAAGTAACACACTACGCCACCATGGACTCAGATCCTGCAGTGCCAGACGTGTCCCACTGCTTAAGCCAGTACATGTCCGGGCCCGTCTGAAGTTTGCTAGAGAGCATTTGGATGATCCAGAGGAGTTTTGGGAGAATGTCCTATGGTCTGATGAAACCAAACTGGAACTGTTTGGTAGAAACACAACTTGTCGTGTTTGGAGGAAAAAGAATACAGAGTTGCATCCATCAAACACCATACCTACTGTAAAGCATGGTGGTGGAAACATCATGCTTTGGGGCTGTTTCTCTGCAAAGGGGCCAGGACAACTGATCCGGGTACATGAAAGAATGAATGGGGCCATGTATCGTGAGATTTTGAGTGCAAACCTCCTTCCATCAGCAAGGGCATTGAAGATGAAACGTGGCTGGGTCTTTCAACATGACAATGATCCAAAGCACACCGCCAGGGCAACGAAGGAGAGGCTTCGTAAGAAGCATTTCAAGGTCCTGGAGTGGCCTAGCCAGTCTCCAGATCTCAACCCGATAGAAAACCTTTGGAGGGAGTTGAAAGTCCGTGTTGCCAAGCGAAAAGCCAAAAACATCACTGCTCTAGAGGAGATCTGCATGGAGGAATGGGCCAACATACCAACAACAGTGTGTGACAACCTTGTGAAGACTTACAGAAAACGTTTGACCTCTGTCATTGCCAACAAAGGATATATTACAAAGTATTAAGATGAAATTTTGTTTCTGACCAAATACTTATTTTCCCCCATAATATGCAAATAAAATGTTAAAAAAACAGACAATGTGATTTTCTGGATTTTTTTTTCTCAGTTTGTCTCCCATAGTTGAGGTCTACCTATGATGTAAATTACAGACGCCTCTCATCTTTTTAAGTGGTGGAACTTGCACTATTGCTGACTGACTAAATACTTTTTTTCCCCACTGTATATATATACTCCTACAACCACAACGGAAGCATAAGCCAATAGAGGATAAAAGGTATAATTTTATTTCTAACACATAAACATATACGGTACATCAAAACACGGAGAATAACAATACAAAAATAGCTGCCACTACAAAATCATGTATCACAGACACAAGGCTGTTCTACACAGATACACAAATATCTGGAACCAATAGTATATATCCAGAGTGTAAAATACACAAAAGAGTACAATAATAAATTACAGAGTGTATTTGTGAGACTGTGTTACATAATTATGAATAAATTAGATAATGGACATATCATCAAATACAGCCTAGTGCTACATAATCATGATAACGTCATTACTCATAGGACGCCAAGGTGAGAAAAATACCTGCCCTGGACAACACAGGTCCCAAAAAGACCCTGAATAAGATGTCTAGTGACACTAATAGTCTTTTATATACAACACATCACTATGGTATCCGGTACAGGTATATACCTAGGACCAAAATGTCCTCAGTCAGAGCCAAAAAGTAAAGTGCCAAGTGACAGGGCAATGTAAACCATCATTAACAATAAGGCCTAATATAGCCAGACATATAAGGTGCAGGTACAGTTAGGGCCAGAAATATTTGGACAGTGACACAAGTTTTGTTATTTTAGCTGTGTATAAAAACATGTTCAGAAATACAATTATATATATAATATGGGCTGAAAGTGCACACTCCCAGCTGCAATATGATAGTTTCCACATCCAAATCGGAGAAAGGGTTTAGGAATCATAGCTCTGTAATGCATAGCGTCCTCTTTTTCAAGGGACCAAAAGTAATTGGACAATGGACTCTAAGGGCTGCAATTAACTCTGAAGGCGTCTCCCTCGTTAACCTGTAATCAATGAAGTAGTTAAAAGGTCAGGGGTGGATTCCAGGTGTGTGGTTTTGCATTTGGAAGCTGTTGCTGTGAGCAGACAACATGAAGTCAAAGGAACTCTCAATTGAGGTGAAGCAGAACATCCTGAGGCTGAAAAAAAAAAAAATCCATCAGAGAGATAGCAGACATGCTTGGAGTAGCAAAATCAACAGTTGGGTACATTCTGAGAAAAAAGGAATTGACTGGTGAGCTTGGGAACTCAAAAAGGCCTGGGCGTCCACGGATGACAACAGTGGTGGATGATCGCCGCATACTTAATTTGGTGAAGAAGAACCCGTTCACAACATCAACTGAAGTCCAGAACACTCTCAGTGAAGTAGGTGTATCTGTCTCTAAGTCAACAGTAAAGAGAAGACTCCATGACAGTAAATACAAAGGGTTCACATCTAGATGCAAACCATTCATCAATACCAAAAATAGACAGGCCAGAGTTAAATTTGCAGAAAAACACCTCAAGAAGCCAGCTCAGTTCTGGAAAAGTATTCTATGGACAGATGAGACAAAGATCAACCTGTACCAGAATGATGGGAAGAAAAAAGTTTGGAGAAGAAAGGGAACGGCACATGATCCAAGGCACACCACATCCTCTGTAAAACATGGTGGAGGCAACGTGATGGCATGGGCATGCATGGCTTTCAATGGCACTGGGTCACTTGTGTTTGTTGATGACATAAGAGCAGACAAGAGTAGCCGGATGAATTCTGAAGTGTACCGGGATATACTTTCAGCCCAGATTCAGCCAAATACTGCAAAGTTGATTGGACGGCGCTTCATAGTACAGATGGACAATGACCCCAAGCATACAGCCAAAGCTACCCAGGAGTTCATGAGTGCCAAAAAGTGGAACATTCTGCAATGGCCAAGTCAATCTCCAGATCTAAACCCAATTGAGCATGCATTTCACTTGCTCAAATCCAGACTTAAGACGGAAAGACCCACAAACAAGCAAGACCTGAAGGCTGCGGCTGTAAAGGCCTGGCAAAGCATTAAGAAGGAGGAAACCCAGCGTTTGGTGATGTCCATGGGTTCCAGACTTAAGGCAGTGATTGCCTCCAAAGGATTTGCAACAAAATATTGAAAATAAAAATATTTTGTTTGGGTTATGTTTATTTGTCCAATTACTTTTGACCTCCTAAAATGTGGAGTGTTTGTAAATAAATGTGTACAATTCCTACATTTTCTATCAGATATTTTTGTTCAACCCTTCAAATTAAACGTTACAATCTGCACTTGAATTCTGTTGTAGAGGTTTCATTTCAAATCCAATGTGGTGGCATGCAGAGCCCAACTCGCGAAAATTGTGTCACTGTCCAAATATTTCTGGCCCTAACTGTATATACCCAGGACCGGGATGTCCTCGACCAGAGCAAAAAAAGTAAAGTGCCACGTGACAAAGCAATGTAAACCACTATTAGCAATAAGGCCTAATATAGCCAAACATATAAGGTGCAGGTATATCCTCAGCCGGAGCAAAAGGATAGGGGGGGTAAAGTGCCAAGTGACAGGGCAATATGAATTACCATCAATAAGGCCCAATGTGGCCAGACATGTAAAGGCTCAAATGAGAAAAGTAATACATGACCTGTGTAGCAGCGCAGACCCCATGTGTCCATGTTTTGATGTATATGTTTATGTGTTAGAAATAAAATTATACCTTTTATCCTCTATTGGCTTATGCTTCCGTTGTGGTTGTAGGAGTATAAAAATTCTTGCTTGGTTGGTAGGTGATCAATTACTTATTTCATGTAATAAAATGTGATTATTAACTTGTGTCGATGAGCACGCATGCATTTACTTCCACCCATCGGTGCACCCATGACATGATCGCGGGTTGCTGATGGGTTGTCATAACAGCCGGGGGCTGATGACCCCCATGACTGTCATTACGGAACTCCTTTGAAACTCTGCCTATGATTTCTGCTATGTGCAGTGTTGCTGCACCACTACATATAGCACCTGAAGGGTTAATAAACTTCTGGAATGTAGTTTTGCGCACCTTGAGGGGTGTAGCTTTTAGAATGATGTCAAGTTTAATTATTTTCTGTCATATAGGCCCCTCAAAGTCACTTCAAATGTGAGGTGGTCCCTAAAAACAAGTTTTGTAAAAAAAAATTGGAAAAATGTGAAAATCGCTGGTCAACCCTTCAACTTACTGAAAAAAAATTGTTTCAAAAATTGTGCTGATGTAAAGTAGACATGTGGAAAATGTTATTTATTAACTATTTTGTGTGACATATCTCTCTGATTTAAGGGCACAAAAATTGAGTTTGAAAATTGCAAAATTTGACAAATTTCCATCTTTTCTTACAAATAAACTCAAGTCATATGGAAGAAATTTTACCACTAACGTGAAGTACAATATGTCACAAAAACAGTGTCAGAATCAGCGGGATCTGTTAAAGCGTTCCAGAGTTATAACCTCATAAAATGACACTGGTCAGAATTGTAAAATTTGGCTGGGTCAAATTTGGCTCCGTCACTAAAGGGTTAAAACACAACATACTATATAATTGTCTAAGGGTCACTTCCATCTGTCCTTCTGTCTGTCTGTCTGTCACGGATATTCATTGGTCGCGGCCTCTGTCTGTCATGGAAATCCAAGTCGTTGATTGGTCATGGCAAAACACCCACGACCAATCAGCGACGGGCACAAGTCTGGCGGCAAAATGGCCGCTCCTTCCTCCCCAGCAGTCAGTGCCCGCTCCATACTCCCCTCCAGTCAGCCCTCACACAGGGTTAATGGCAGTGCTAATGGACCGCGTTATGCCGCGGTGTTTTGCACTCCATTAACGCAGCTATTAACCCTGTGTGACCAACATTTTACTATTGATGATGCGTATGCAGCATCAATAGTAAAACGATCTAATGTTAAAAATAATAAAAAAAAAGATTGTTCTTACCCTCCGACGTGTTGCTGTCCTCGCCAGTGCAAGCGGCAGGTTCCGGTGCTAAGGATGCTATGAGAGAAGGACCTGCCATGACGTCACGGTCATGTGACCGCGACGTCATCACAGGTCCTGCGCTCATACCAACCCTGGGACTGGAAGCTGCCGCGTGCACCGCACACAGGCGCCAGGACTTCAAGGGGCCTTCGGAAGGTGAATATATGTTTAATTTTTATTTTAAGTCTTTTTTAACCACGCATATAGTGCCCACATTGCTATACACTACGTGGGCTGTGTTACACACTGCGTGGGCTGCGTTATATACTACCAGGCTGCTATATACTATGTGGGCAGTGTTATATACTATGTGGGAAGTGTTATATACTACATGGCTGCTATATACTACGTGGCCAGTGTTATATACTAGGTGGGCAATGTTATATACTGCGTGGGCTGTGTTATATAATGTTTGGGCTGTGTTATATACTGCGTGGCCACTGTTATATACTGCGTGGCCTGTATTAACGCATCGGGTATTCAAAAATATGTTGTGGTCTGTGCTATATACTATGTGGCTGCGATATACATACATATTCTAGAATACCCGATGCGTTAGAATTGGGCCACCATCTAGTTTTGTCATAACAAAAAAAAAACAGTGTCAAAAGCACTTGCAAAAAAAAACGCAAAAAAATGCAAATAACCTAATTTACATAAAAGTTGCAGAAAATCTGGAATATTGAAAAGTCACCAAAATCTGATAATGGGAACATAGCCTTACAATGCGCACTGACAGTGCGCTCTCTTGCTGGCTCGTCACATCTTATGAGAGGCGGCAATGGAGTGCACTGTCACTGTGGATTAAAAGGAATATCTCACAATGACAAGATGCTACTGAGCAACTGTCAACAACCGACGCATGCTCTGCAGAGCAGAGACTAGCCCAGCCCAGCAGAGACTAGCCCAGCCCCTGAAACATACATAGCCACTGCCTCCTGATGTTGTCTCATTGTATCCCAGCATGCACTGGAGGTTCTCAGATGACTCATCATACAGGAAGTAGGTAAAAGATAGTGGCTTTTTAATGAAAGTATATTAGGAAAGAGATTGGATGACATTTGGGTAATGACTGCACCAGTCCTTCACATAATTCATAGGAAATATTGCAAGTGACAAGTACACATGGGCGCACTCACCCTTAACTCCAGCCTTATTCCTGGCAGCCTGAAATACAGAAGTCAGCAGTGAATCCCAGGCGGTCACATGACCCTGGTGGATGTCGAGGACCACATATTGGGCTCACTCACCATACCGCAGCGCCGGGCGCCTCAGACACGGCCGGAACCGCAGCTACACAGCACGGGGCGTCTCACTGTTACCATGGCAGCCGATAGCTCCCAGTCTCCTCCCCTCCCACCGTGGTACTAGTCATCACGGCCCTCACATTAACCGCCACTCTACCCGTGCCCTGCATAGAGGTGCTTCCGGTGTCAGCGAACTGCATTATGGGGATTGTAGTTTACTGCTTGCCGCACAGGACCTCTGTCTTATGTAATAGTAGCACACGGGTCTATAGCACATGCAAGGGTTAATTTGCCAAGTAGTTTAACAGATCGCTAGGGCAAAACTGATGTAAGGAAAACGTAGCAGTTACCCATAACAACCAATCAGATGCCTGCTCTCATTTTTCAAAGCGCCTTTTGAAAATGAAAGCAACAATGTAATTGGTTGCTATGGGCAACTGCTTAGCTTTCCTTGGCAACATTTTTGATAAATCTCTTCAGGACAATTCCGGTTGTGCATAAAGGCCCCTTTCACCCTTTTGTTAGGCCCATCGGAGTTTACATCCAAACCCCTCACAAAATGAGATTCGGACATTGACTATAATGGTGCAGACGGAGTCACCGTACGCTCTGTCGTGCATGAGTTTCGGACATGTTCGCCTACTAGCGGCAGACACCCGGACGCAGTGTGCTACATCTAATGTCCACCCCAGTAGGGGCATACGCCTGAAAATGATGCACGTTCACTCTGTCGGCACCATTCTAGGCTATGGCCCAGACGGTCCATCTGTCGAAATCCCGTTTTGCGGGGGGTTTGGATGTATACCCCAAAGGGATCAATGAACGTAGCACGCCCTTCCTCTTCTGTCCGGGGGTGTCAGACGACCGCTGCAGCAGGGGATCGGTGGGTGAGCATGGGTTGGTTTTTGTGTTCGCACTACCATGAGCCCGTTATCACAATATTTATCAGTATCTGAGTGCCCCTTTAAGTGCTAGATTTCCATAATTTTTAGGCACCGAAGAAAGCACCAACAATGGTGGCATCAAAAATGGGTCATAGAACAATGGAAGAAGGAGACCGGGACTAATAAATGACGTTTTCTTTTACATTATGTGAACGTTCAGGTATGAAGAAATGGCACCAGGACATATGAAGAAGGCAAACTGGCGGAGGACATGTGAAGCTCCAGGCAATGTCCTGATAAACGTTGGTCCTGGCATTCATGTGGATGGTACTATTCACATGTACCACTTACGCAATAAATGGGTTCTTACAAATATGGAAAAAAATGTCTAAATTGAGGAGATACTATAAGACTACGGCCGGGGTCACACTTGCAAGTGTGATGCGAGAAACTCGCACTAGTCTCTCGCATCAATACCCGGCACTGCCGCTGGCAATCGGGACCGGAGAGTGCGGCCGCATAGAAATACATGTAGCTGAACACTCGAGTGCCGGCGGCTCGTACGAGTTTCTCGTATCACACTCGAAAGTATGACCCCGGCCTATATATAAGACCGGGTTCAGACAAACATATATATTTCCGGCCCAAGTGAAAGATAAATAGCACACACATCAATTTAAGTTAATAACTAGTTTACAGTTGATTTTCACAAAATAGGGTCATTACAGAGTGATCTATTTCAAGTGTTTATTTCTGTTAATGTTAATTCCTCAAGACTAGGAAATGATGATCAGTAGTGTGTGTGGCCTCCACGTGCCTGTATGACCTCCCTACAACGCCTGGGCATGCTCCTGATGAGGCGACGGATGGTCTCCTGAGGGATCTCCTCCCAGACCTGGACTAAAGCATCCGCCAACTCCTGGACAGTCTGTGGTGCAAGTGACGTTGTTGGATGGTGCGAGACATGATGTCCCAGATGTGTTCACTCGGATTCAGGTCTGGGGAACAGGAGGGCCAGTCCATAGCTTCAATGCCTTCATCTTGCAGGAACTGCTGACACACTCCAGCCACATGAGGTGTGGCATTGTCCTGCATTAGGAGGAACCCAGGGCCAATCGCACCCCCAATAATCCACATGTTGACTCTTATCCTTTGGAAGCTTGACAACCTTAAATATTGGGAAAACCCCCATTGGGTAAACACACAAATAACCATAATTATATATAATAATTTGGAACCCTCTCACCCAGTCAGCAGAATGAGATTGCCAAGTTCATGTAGTGATGATCGGAGATCAGTGGTGAATAGGGGTACGCTACTCCAAACGCATTTCCATTCTTCAGTACGAACCGACAGAGTGGGAACATCCCACTATCATGGCCACTATAATCCGTGATACGGTAGCAACAAAGCCCACAAAGCGGTGCAGCGTCACCCCACATTCTTTGAAGGACAAAGTGACATTTTTAGTGATACCATTTTTTTCTATACACCTTTTGAACATTTTTGCCGTGTTTTTAAATTTCTTTAGCGCTTGGGTCGATAAAGATGTGGTGATAACAAATGTGCACTCACATTGTAGTTATGTCCCCATGTTATAGTTATGTCCCCATATCCAGATCCCCATATTGTAGTTATGTCCCCATCCAGGTCCTCATATTGTAGTTATGTCCCCATATTATAGTTATGTCCCCATCCAGGTCCCCATATTGTAGATATTTTCCCATATTGTAGTTATATCCCCATCCAGGCTTTCATATTGTAGTCATGTCCCCATATCCAGGTACTCATATTGTAGTTATGTCCCTATATTGTAGTTATGTCCCCATCCAGGTCCCCACATTGTAGTTATGTTCCCATCTAGGTTCTCATGTTGTAGTTATGTCCCCATAATGTAGTTATGGACCCATCCAGGTCCCCATTTTGTAGATGTATACCAATAGAGAAACAACCTGAGGAGCAGTTCCCAATATAACACCGTTTATTAGTTAAAATAACTACAGTACAAAATACATTGAATACAATTATCAACAAGAGAGAGAGTACATATCAGACGGAAAAAACCATCTGTGAACTGATGTCGGCAGAAATAGAAAAATAACGGGAGCAAAGCACCAAGACCAAAAAGACCTAAGAGATTACACAGGATGCTGTATGCAAATAAGCTCTAATCATAATGCCTAGGCAGTCTTTTATAGTGAATATAAGTAAATAGCGCCGAAAACGCCTATCAAAGCATAGTGCTGCCACAAATATTGCACTAAACCCATAAGCCTGCAATAACATATAAGTTCATATTGTGGCGTTAGAGCAATGGCATACGTATACTACCTATGGTCATGATGGCCCAAGTGTCCGACCCGCAATAGATCACCTCGACGCGCGTTTCACCACGCCAGTGGCTTCGTCAGGAGGTAAGTAGGCCGTATATGTGATCCCTTTATATATCAGAGAATTTATGGTATAATTACCTTCAGCCATGTGTGTCGCGCCCCCGCCATGTTACGACGCGCCGAGGAGAGCGGCGCTCATGATGCGCGTCACCACGTCACATGACCCGGTCAGATGACCGGACCTGTAACCATGGGGAAGCGTCACCAGAGCCAAGCGCCACCCACCACCGCGCGAAGCAGCGCATGCGCGGTGCGCACACTGGCCGGGTATGGAAGAAGAAGGTGAGTGTCTGTGTCAACCCCGAAAACTAACGGTCAGGGACACCTTACCATTCAGGCTCATGCTGGAAAACAGACTAAGGGTGACTGATATTCAATAGGGTCCCAAACGGTAACCTAATACCCAATGCAAGAAATAAATACATGCAAAATCCAGACCTTAATTGTAACCCACAAAGAACATGACAACAGCATATTTACTGTACATAACACAAATGTGCATCCTACCATTTTCCAATGGAAAATGTAAACACATAACGACACTTGCACATACAAGGGGGGGGAGGGGAGGGGGTGGGACTAAGCCCACTACAAATTACCCAACCTTAATAATTACAAATATCAAAAACACGTTGTTGGTGCTGATCTTGAATACATCTTGATGATGTGTTACATCCAAACAAATAGTCATGTAGTGGGCTACAATATGCAATGTTGGTGGGTCCTGCAAACCCACTGCATGGGTTGTAAAGATCCATAAAGTAGTCCAGGGCACCATCCTCCACTTCTCCCAATTATTCCGCCAGATGGTTAAAAAAATGCATTCGACAATAGTATATACCGTATTTTCCGGCGTATAAGACAACTGGGCTTATAAGACAACCCCCAACTTTTCCAGTTAAAATATAAAATCCTCTCAAAAGTTGGGGGTTGTCTTATATGCCGGGTGTCGTCTTATAGGATGGGTGCGAAGCAATCTGTTGTCGAAGTATATACAGGTCCTTCTCAAAAAATTAGCATATAGTGTTAAATTTCATTATTTACCATAATGTAATAATTACAATTAAACTTTCATATATTATAGATTCATTATCCACCAACTGAAATTTGTCAGGTCTTTTATTGTTTTAATACTGATGATTTTGGCATACAACTCCTGATAACCCAAAAAACCTGACTCAATAAATTAGCATATTTCACCCATCCAATCAAATAAAAGTGTTTTTTAATAACAAACAAAAAAAACAACAAATAATAATGTTCAGTTATGCACTCAATACTTGGTAGGGAATCCTTTGGCAGAAATGACTGCTTCAATGCGGCGTGGCATGGAGGCAATCAGCCTGTGACACTGCTGAGATGTTATGGAGGCCCAGGATGCTTCAATAGCGGCCTTAAGCTCATCCAGAGTGTTGGGTCTTGCGTCTCTCAACTTTCTCTTCACAATATCCCACAGATTCTCTATGGGGTTCAGGTCAGGAGAGTTGGCAGGCCAATTGAGCACAGTAATACCATGGTCAGTAAACCATTTTTCGTGCTGAAAAATGAAATCTTCATCTCCATAAAGCATTTCAGCCGATGGAAGCATGAAGTGCTCCAAAATCTCCTGATAGCTAGCTGCATTGACCCTGCCCTTGATGAAACACAGTGGACCAACACCAGCAGCTGACATGGCACCCCACACCATCACTGACTGTGGGTACTTGACACTGGACTTCAGGCATTTTGGCATTTCCTTCTCCCCAGTCTTCCTCCAGACTCTGGCACCTTGATTTCCGAATGACATGCAAAATTTGCTTTCATCAGAAAAAAGTACTTGGGACCACTTAGCAACAGTCCAGTGCTGCTTCTCTGTAGCCCAGGTCAGGCGCCTCTGCCGCTGTTTATGGTTCAAAAGTGGCTTTACCTGGGGAATGCGGCACCTGTAGCCCATTTCCTGCAGACGCCTGTGCACGGTGGCTCTGGATGTTTCCACACCAGACTCAGTCCACTGCTTCCTCAGGTTCCCCAAGGTCTGGAATCGGTCCTTCTCCACAATCTTCCTCAGGGTCCGGTCTCCTCTTCTCGTTGTACAGCGTTTTCTGCCACATTGTTTCCTTCCAACAGACTTACCATTGAGGTGCCTTGATACAGCACTCTGGGAACAGCCTATTTGTTGAGAAATTTCTTTCTGGGTCTTACCCTCTTGCTTGAGGGTGTCAATGATGGCCTTCTTGACATCTGTCAGGTCGCTAGTCTTACCCATGATGGGGGTTTTGAGTAATGAACCAGGCAGGGAGTTTATAAAAGCCTCAGGTATCTTTTGCATGTGTTTAGAGTTAATTAGTTGATTCAGAAGATTAGGGTAATAGGTCGTTTAGAGAACCTTTTCTTGATATGCTAATTTATTGAGACAGGTTTTTTGGGTTATCAGGAGTTGTATGCCAAAATCATCAGTATTAAAACAATAAAAGACCTGACAAATTTCAGTTGGTGGATAATGAATCTATAATATATGAAAGTTTAATTGTAATCATTACATTATGGTAAATAATGAAATTTAACACTATATGCTAATTTTTTGAGAAGGACCTGTAGTGGGCTGGGAGTGGTCCCGATGACGAGGTGAGGGAGCGCCTCACCAGGAAGGTGTAAGTGAAGCAAACTGTCAGCGTCTGGGATGCCAGGGGTGTGCAAAAAAGAGAAAGCACGATGCTGTGCCTAGAAAAACACTCCTCTTTCACTAATCTGGCTCGCCCTTGTATCCTATTATCTCCTTCTCTGCCTCTGCTTCACTTACACCTTCCCGGTAAGGCGCCCCCTCACCTCGTCATTGGGACCGCTCCACCCACAATATGCGGCGACCGCAGATTACTCCGCACCTGCCCTATAAGACGACACCTGGCGTATAAGACGACACCTGACTTTTGAGAAGATTTTCAGGGGTTAAAAAGTAGTCTTATACGCCAGAAAATACAGTACATGAACTGTGTAGCTAAAGATAAAAAAAAACAAGTTAAAACCAAAACACAAACCAAAAGAGAAATAGAACAAAAATAAAACTAAAATTCGCGCCGACTATTCCAACATTCTACCTATTGCCAAAAATACATAAGGACAAGGTCAGCCCACCGGGTCGCCCTATAGTCTCGGGGATTGGGGGCATCAATGAGGCCATTTGCCGCTATGTTGACTTCTATCTCCAGCGCTATGTAGAGACCCTGCCTTCATTCATTTAAGACACCACAGATATCCTTATGCGTCTCTTATGAGGTCCTCCCGACGAAGCTGCGTGTAACAACGAAACGCGCGTCGAGGTTGTCTTGGAGCACAGAGATCACCCCCACCATGTCTACAGGTACAGTCTTAGCTGGGCACATTTGTGCGTTATTTATTAGATAGTATTCATGGGTGTAGCGCTATATGTATTTCATCTGACATTATATACTCACCTGTGTCGTGCTAAACTGGCTGGATACTCCTGTTTTGGTTCTCCTTAATAGCAATACTAGGAGTGTAGCAAGATTATTTAAGACGTATTATCTGGGATTGTTATTTACTATTTGCTCACGTGATATGCTTATTAATGGCTGCGGATGCTATTATGGTGGGAGTGTTATATACAGTATATCTGTGTAACCAAATTTCCCAAATTAAGCCTGTGGTACAGCAGCATTCTGGAGCCTGGAGTCACCGTGCGGAGACCCCAGAAGGAACGGCTCAAGCTGCCTACCATAAAGGTACCTGTCCTAGCACAGGAGAAAGAACTGAAAGAATTAGGACCTTGTTTGGAACACTTCAGACAGCAATGGACTTTAGCAAGCTCAGAGTGGAAGGCTCCTATCCTGATTGGCCAAGGGGATTCCACTTGTTTCCGGGCTGCCTGGACTCCTATGTACCTGTTGCCGGTGCCCTGGACTGTGGCCTGCCAACTACAGTAAACCAGGTAAAGACATACAACTTGTGTCCTTTACTCATTCACCGGCAACCGTCATCACCGCCATACACCTTATGACCCCTGGAGACCCCGCTTCACCTGTGGGAAGTGTACCATCAGTGCTGCAATAACATCCCCCAGAGGACCCCTTTAACGCAGCTTCGGTCCCAATATTGACCGAACTCCACAGGTGGCGTCACAACAGACTTATAAAAACACTTTTCCTTTAAAAGACCGTTCCCTTTTCCAGTGAGTCCCAGGACCACGGATTGGGTCGCAGCCACCGTGACATCCCCTTTAACAGCCGACTGGACCAGGTACAGAGTACCCTGCCCTGGTGGGTGACTCATGTCCCCATCCAGGTCCCCACATTGTAGTCATGTTCCCATCCAGGTCCTCATATTGTAGTTATGTCCCTAGGTTATAGAGGAGGAAAACTGAAAAAAATGTGAAGCAAAAAACGTAGTCTGTTCTGTCCCCATCCTGGTATATATGTCCTCAATCCAGGTATGCATGGCCCCCTCATCCCTATCTTGGGATACATGACCCCTTCATCCCTATCTTGGTATGTATGGCACCCAATCCCATCCCTATGCAGGTGTGCATGGTCCCCTCATCCCGATCTTGGTATGCATGGCCCCCTCATCCCCATCCCCATCCTGGCATGCATGGCCCCCATATCTCCATCCTGGCATGCATGGACCCCTCATCGCTATCCTGGTATGCATGGCTCCCTCGTCCCTATCCTGGTGTGCATGGTGCCCATCCCCATCCCTATCCTGGTATGCATGGCGCCCATCCCCATACCTATCCTGGTATGCATGGTCCCTTCATTCCCATTCTGGAATGCATGGCCCCCTCAGCCCTATCCTGGTATACATGGTCCCCATCTCTATCCTGGTATGCATGGCACCCATCCCTACCCATGGCACCCATCCCTATCCTGGTATGCAAGGATCCATCATCCCCATCCTGGTATGCATGGTCGCTTCGTTCCCATTATGGCATGCATGGCCCCCCTTAGCCCTATCCCGATATAAATGGTCCCCATCACAATCCTGGAATACATGGCCCCGATCAGAAAAACAATACAATAATAAACTATCCTATTTACCTTCCCTGTTCTCCCTTGCAGTGTCCTGTTGTGATCCCAGGCTCTGATTTATGCTTGTAAGCAATATATGGCAGTGATGTCATGCGCTGCTAACAAGCAGAGACAGCTGCTAGAATACTCACTGCTCTCCACGCCGAGACTATGTGCGTGGAAAGGAGAGAAGTGAATGTTCATTGCTCTTTAAAAGCGGGCATAGTAGCTGGCTTCCTGCGGCCTGGCGATCTCCTGTGTCCGCAACTTAAGGAAATGAATATTCACTGTGCTCCACTCCCATAGGTGTGGAGAGCAGTCAATATTCATTCTCTTTAGTGAAGGGCACACGTGATCGCCCTGCAGCTGCAGGAAGCCTGTGGCTGCACTTACTTTGCCCACTGTTAAAGAGAAATGAATGTTCACTGCTCTCCACTCTCATGGGTGTGGAGAGTCGTGAATATTAATTTCTCTTTAGCAGCATACACAGGGGTTAGCCATGGCAGCCGGCTCCTGCCTCCTGTGACCCGCAGCTCCGCCGCTGCCACTCCCCCACCTCCCCACCACAACAGGCACATCATTTCAATTAAATGTGCACCACATTCAGCTGAAATAAAACACTACCATCGGCGGAGCCCTGAACCGGGCAGGGATGTCAAGAGGTCTACAGTGCCTGCGGGGTGCATGAAGCAGCCTCAGGGGCCACATGTGGCCCACGTATTTATAATATGCAACATAAGCATCATAAGATATATAAGCACTGTTCATGACCACAGAAATATACTATAATCCTGAATCATGTGGTAATAATAACAAATTGTTGGATATATCCTTTTTGTGCGCTCACGGTTAATATAGAGTCCTGAGGCGCTACAGAGATCCAAGGACTCTCTTGTTGAGTATTATTTTATTATTGACTATATTAGGCCAGTCTCACACGTCCAGATAATTCCGGGAGCGGAAAAATCGGTACCGGAATTATCCATGTCCGTGTGCTTACGTTGAACATCAGTGTGGCACACGTGCGCCGACTGAGGACCACACGGACCGTGCAGGAGACAGCGCTAGAGTTAAGCGCTGTCCCCTGCGTGCGGTGCTGAAGCCAGTATTCATCCCTTCTTCACAGCAGCATTCGCTAGAAAGAAGGAATGAATAATCTTTTTTTTTTTTTCATTTATTTTTGTTCTTAAAATAAAGTTGCCGGTAATCTGCCCCCTCCCACCCCCTGTGCGCCCCCCCGCTGTCATTTAAATACTTACCCAGCTCCCTCGGCGCTTACATCCTCTCAGCGTTGCTGCTTGTCCTGTATGAGCGGTCACGTGGTGCCGCTTATTACAGTAATGAATATGCGGCTCCACCCCTATGGGAGGTGGAGCTGCATATTCATCACTGTAATGTGCGGCACCACGTGACCGCTCATACAGGACAAGCAGCGACACTGAAAGGATGTAAGCGCCGAGGGAGCTGGGTAAGTATTTTAATGCCAGCGGGGGGTGCACAGGGGGTGGGAGGGGGCAGATTACCGGCAACTTTATTTTAAAAACAAAAATAAATTTAAAAAAATTATTCATTCCTTCTTTCCAGCAAAAAATGCTGGAGAGAAGAAATGAATGGGGCTTCAGCACCACACGCGGGGGGGACAGCGCTTACAGTAGCGCTGTCTCCTGCACGGCACACGGACTGCACACGGACAACATCCGTGTGCGGTACATGTTTTACACGGACCCATTGACTTTAATGGGTCCGTGTGATCCGTGCGCTCCCACGAACACTGACATATCTCCGTGTTTTCCAAACGGACACACGGTCCGTGAAAACACGCTGACATGTGCAGAGACACATTGATTTTAATGTGTCTACGTGAGTCAGTGTCTCCGGTACGTGAGGAAACTGTCACCTCATGTACCGGAGCCACTGACGTGTGAAACCGGCCTTAGAATCATGTATTTATATCATGAGCACTGTGCATGTCATTGTGCTACTACCTACAGGTGCTTCTCAAAAAATTTGAATATCATCAGCATCCCAATTTTTTTGTTGGAATTGGGGTATTATATACAGATAATACATACAATCTTCCATCAGAAAGTAAGTGGGCAACTGAGTAACTGCTATGCTTATAATAATTTAGTGTCCGTGTAAGGCTACGTTCACATTTGCGTCTTTGGGCACAACGTCGTCGACGGATACCGACGCATGCGTCATGCGCCCCTATCTTGAACATGGGGGGCGCATGGACATGCGCCGGTATGCGTTGTATGATGCATGCGTTTTTTTGGCGCACCAGACAGGGCGCGGACGACGCTATAGGTTGCAGTTTTGATGCGTCACATTTACGAAGAAAAACGCATGCAACGCACCTGCGTCGTAAATGCGCCAAAAACACATTAGTGTTTATGAAAAACGCATAGGGCGCAGGTGCCTGCGTTGAGCCGCGTTTTTTGACGCATGCGCCTTTTGACTAAATGTATTTTTTGGGGGCGTTTTTGATCTTCAATTGTGTAGCACAACGCATGCGTCAAAAAACGCTGCGTTGTGTATGCGTTTGACATGGGTTGTGCGTTGCGTCGACGACGCTGCGCCCAACAACGCAAATGTGAACGTAGCCTAACAATGACAGCTAGTTCCCCCACAACAGCCCTCATAAATTGCTTTTAAAACCCCCTGAGGTATACATAATTCTGGGTCCACACATCACACTTAACATCCTACCTCACAAACACAGCACACTCAATGTTTAGCACCTAATGGCATGTAGTGGACTGGTCATTGGATATGTGTGAGACATTCTCATGGGACATGATCCATACGTTGCACAGAAATTTCCTCATGAGGCAGTGGCCGGTGGGTGCTCCTTATGCTTATGAGATGCTGCTATCTACATTGTCTGATACAGGCATTTCTATGCAGTTTCTGCTCTTATTTCATTGATTTGTTTCTGATTTTTATTGTGCAATGATAATGTAAGGGTCTCGCCCAGGGCAGTAGTCATGACCGACGACACCTGGCTTTCTGTGCCCGGGCCTTCCCTCACAGGAAAATTATCACCATTGGACAGCATACCTGTGTCTCCAGGTCCGGCTCCATCTGGATCTTCCCTTTGCTGCGAGAAACTCTCTCCAGGCCGATTTGCATTGAGACACAGTCCATTTCAACTTCAACAAGTACATCTTTACTAGGTTCTTCCAACAGTACATCCAAAGTTTTCACAGCTTTTACAACAGGCTTCATAAAACGGTGTTCCTTTCCATTCCCTGCACTTCTCTCATGGTCACATAACACAGGCCCAGGTTGTACTGTCCCTGGCAGTTCCTCTGCACCGCTTTGCTACGGCTACGCATCCCTCGGTCTGTTTCACACCAGACACAAGATCATTAGTTCCCGGACCCAGAAGCCATTGGGAGAGCGAGCTGCCCTTCTGTGCTGTTTCCTGCACTTGTACCACAACTCTACTGTCCAAACTCACTGCATCTGTAGATTCCTCCAGTCGTTTCGCACCGGCCTTGAGGGTCTCTACCCAAGCGATGAGTTTCCACATACTGGAACCGCTATTGGCCCCCAACTGTACTGTTCTGATGCTCTTGATGACTGGGCCCCACTACTTTAACGTTATGTGGCTGCTGTGGAGCCCTGAGCCTATAGCCCATGTGGACGGTTTGAGCGTCCCTCACCCTCTGACTCTATTCTAACACTTATAGCAACTTACCATACAGCAGCCTTTCCTGCTATTAACCATCTATTTACTCTATACACTATAATACCCCCATCTAGTGGCTATAAATGGGTACTACACTGTCCCTACCCACTAAACATTTACAATAGAAAATATGTACATTGCAGCAATAGTAAATACAACATAGGACATTTCTATAGTAGCACAAATCAGCAATAAAACATTACATTAAATAGAGCACCCGGTACGGGGGTGAGTAAGGAAGCAACACACGGTAATACACACAATAGTGTAGCAGTACCAGATTAAGGAGTGATAATACACCAAGTTAGTGTAGCAGTATCCCATTTAACAGACAAATATACATAAAAGGCAAAAAGAAGCAAAACAATGCATCATGTCCCCTACAATTAGAAGGGTGAACTGTGCGACATACTGCCTATTATATTATTATTTATTTATATATATAGCACCATTAATTCCATGGTGCTGTACATGTGAAAAGGGGTTACATACATGGTTATAGATATCGTTAACAGTAAACAAATTTACAGTGACAGACTGGTACAGAGGGGAGAGGACCCTGTTCTTGCGGACTTACATTCTTCAGGATAGTGGGGAAGAGACAGGAGGTTGGTGTGCTGCAGCACTGGTGGTGGTGAGGCGGCAGCTCGGGTGGTCGTGGCAGCAGCTCGGGTGGTCGTGGCGGCAGCTCGGGTGGTCGTGGCGGCAGCTCGGGTGGTTGGTGACCTGGCGGCAGCTCGGGTGGTTGGTGACGTGGCGGCAGCTCAGGTGGTCGGTGACGTGGCGGCAGCTCAGGTGGTCGGTGACGTGGCGGCAGCTCAGGTGGTCGGTGACGTGGCGGCAGCTCAGGTGGTCGGTGAGGTATTATACTATATATAGTGGTGGTGAGCCTATGGCAGAGGGGGCATGCGCGCCATCACCTCAGCCCTCGCGCCTCCATGGGGAGCTCTGCATCGGGGTTGAGGTAGCGGCACAGTTCGGCAGGCCTCACAGGAGCACGGCGCCTCCAGGACAGTTTGGTTTCCGTTACTCTGGGGATGTGCATGTTTGGGAAGGGATACTTCAGTGACCGGAGAGTAGCGCATGTAATGGCGCGTGTACTTATCCTGATGCCTGACCACTGGGCTGATAATGTGTGTAGTGATGAGAGCATGTGCATATTGTGTAAATGTAACTGTCAGTAGAAATACAAATCCAAGCACTGGTCACACACAGACACATGTGGTCGGTGCTGCTAATGCTTATTGAACAGCTCCCAGTTTGTGGGCACAATGGTTACTGTGAAATGTTTTCTGGGGGGCTTCTGACTAATCCAGGGCACACTAGGTGGTGCCTCACCTGGACTGTCATGGGGGAGGCGATGTAAATACAGTAATTTGTCATTTGCAACTCCATCAGGGCAAGAATTTATCAGGTAGTCGTGGGGGCTCATATTGTTCTGGCTCCAGGACTGTACAGCAGGGGTGTCAAACTGCATTCCTCGAGGGCCTCAAACCATGCGTGTTTTCAAGATTTCCTTAGCATTGCACAAGGTGCTGGAATCATTCTCTGCAGGTGATTAAATTATCACCTGTACAATGCAAGGAAATCCTGAAAACATGACCTGTTTGCAGCCCTCGAGGAATGCAGTTTGACACCCGTGCTGTACAGTGCAATGTAATTGTACCAGAGATGGAAACCTAGGATTAGGCCTGGACTATGGATGCTCAATGTGGCTAGTAAGAGTCAAACTGCTAATGGAAGGGAACAATCGCTGTAGCACAGCCTGCACTAATGCGCTATAAGGGTATGTGCACACGTATTCTTGAGGTCTGTGAAAACCGCAGGTATAAGGCACTGTGTTTTACCTGCGGAATTACGGCGGATTTACCGCGGTTTTTGTGCGGATTCCACTGCGGTTTAACACCTGTGGTTTTCTATTATGGAGCAGGTGTAAAACCGCTGCAGGTTCCGCACAAAGAATTGACAAGCTGCTGAATGTAAACCGCTGCGTTTCCGCGCGGTTTTTTTTCGCAGCATGTGCACTGCAGATTACAGTACAATGTAAACCTATGGGAAACGCAAACGCATAGGAAACTGCTGCGGATCCGCAGCAAAATCCGCAGCGTGTGAACATAGCCTAATTCTCTGTGCACTACGGCCAGTAGACCCAGAGGTGGAAAGATCATTGATGCAGCTGCACAGGGGCCCAATAGGTAAAGGGGTCTGTTCTTGTACAGGGGCCCTTTTCTGTCTCTGTCTGCTATTGAGTATACCCATAGATGCTGCAGTTAATAGTTTTAAACTGTTTAACTGTAAAGCACTGCGGAATATGTTGGTGCTATATAAATAAAGATTATTATTAGGGTCCACCGAAACAAAGTGGCCAGACGGTGGATGATCCATCTGTCATCCCATAGGCTCCCTAGTTGCAAGATGTCGATGGTTTGTCATTGCAGTTGGAGACTTTCTGATACTCTTGTGTCTGCCATGTATACCTCCACCGTCTGGGCTTCAGAGCAGATTGGTAAAATGACAATACATTGCACTACAGAAGTATTGTACTAGTGATCAAGTGATTGCAGGTTTAAGTCCTAAGTTTATAAGGGAACTAGTAAAAAAGAAAAAGCATAGTTACTTACCGATAACGGTATTTCTCAGAGCCCATGACAGCACCATCAGAGAGAGGGGATCCACCCTTTTGGGACAGGAAACCTATAGGATAAAAGGGCGGTACCTCTCTCCTGCGTCAGTTTGATTTACAGAGCATCAGAGGTCCTCCAGGTTAGTGACAACAAGAAAATATACACTTTTAACATATTGCTAAACAGGATTACACCGTGTCTATAATAAAAATACACACTTCGTATAATAAAGTGCTCACCGCACACGTGATAAGGGGTGGAATAAGCAGGTGCTGTCATGGGCTCTGAGAAACACCGTTATCAGTAAGTAACTATGCTTTTTTCAGTCGCCCATGACAGCACTACCAGAGAGAATTTCAGAGATTGTTGCTTAGGGAGGGACCACAGCCTGCAAAACCCTTCTTCCGAAGGTTAACCCCTTCACCCCAAAGCCTGTTTTCACCTAAGTGACAGGGCCAATTTTTACAATTCTGACCACTGTCACTTTATGAGGTCATAACTCTGAAACGCTTCAACGGATCCTGGTGATTCTGACACTGTTTTCTCGTGGCATATTGTACTTCATGATAGTGGTAAAACTTCTTCGATATGACTTGCATTTATTTGTGAAAAAAACAAAAATTTGTCGGAAATTATGAAAATTTAGCAATTTTCAAACTCTTAGTTTTTATGCCCTTAAATTAGAGAGTTATATCACATAATATAGTTAATAAACAACATTTCCCACATGTCTGCTTTACATCAGTACAATTTTGGAAACATAATTTTTTTTTGTTAGGGAGTTATAAGGGTTAAAAGTTGACCAGCGATTTCTCATTTTTGCAACAAAATTTGCAAAACCATTTTTTTTACGGACCACCTCACACTTGAAGTGACTTTGAGGAGTCTATATGACAGAAAATGCCCAAAAGTGACACCATTCTAAAAACTGCACCCCTCAAGGTACTCAAAACCACATTCAAAAAGTTTATTAACCCTTCAGGTGCTTCACAGGAATTTTTTGAATGTTTAAAAAAATTGAACATTTAACTTTTTTTTCACAAAATTTTTACTTCAGGTCCAACTTGTTTCATTTTACCAAGGGTAACAGGAGAAATTGGACCACAAAAGTCGTTGTACAATTTGTCCTGAGTACGCCGATACCCCATATGTGGGGGTAAACCACTGTTTGGGCACATGGCAGAGCTCGGAAGGGAAGGAGCGCCATTTGACTTTTCAATGCAAGATTTGCTGGAATTGAGATCGGAGCCCATGTCACGATTGGAGAGCCCCTGATGTGCCTAAACAGTGGAAACCCCCACAAGTGACACCATTTTGGAAAGTAGACCCTCTAAGGAACTAATCTAGATGTGTGGTGAGCACTTTGAACCTCCAAGAGCTTCACAGAAGTTTATAATGTAGAGCCGTAAAAAAAAATGTCATATTAATTTTCACAAAAAATGATCTTTTTGCCCCAAATTTTTTATTTTCTCAAGGGTAACAGGATAAATTGGACCACAAAAGTTGTTGTGCAATTTGTCCTGAGTACGCTGATACTTCATATATGGGGATAAACCACTGTTTGAGCGCATGGCAGAGCTCGGAAGGGAAGGAGTGCCATTTGACTTTTCAATTCAAAATTGGCTGGAATTGAGATCGGACGCCATGTCGCATTTGGAGAGCCCCTGACGTGCCTTAACAGTGGAAACCCCCCACAAGTGACCCCATTTTGGAAAGAAGACCCCCTAAGGAACTTATCTAGATGTGTGGTGAGCACTTTTAACCCCCAATTGTTTCACTAAAGTTTAGAATGTAGCATTGTGAAAATTAAAAAATCATTTTTTCTTTCCACAAAATGATGTTTTAGCCCGCAATTTTTTTTCCCCAAGGGTAACAGGAGAAATTGGACCACAAATGTTATTGTCCAATTTGTCCTGAGTACGCCGATACCCCATATGTGGGGGGGAATCACCGTTTGAGTGCATGGCAGAGCTCGGAAGGGAAGGAGCACCGTTTGAAATGCAGACTTAGATGGAATGGTCTGCAGGTGTCATGTTGCATTTGCAGAGCCCCTGATGTACTTAAACAGTAGAAACCCACCACAAGTGACCCCATATTGGAAACTAGACCCCCCAAGGAACTTATCTAGATGTGTTGTGAGATCTTTGAACCAACAAGTGTTTCACTACAGTTTATAACGCAGAGCCGTGAAAATAAAAATATTTTTTTTCCACGAAAATTATATTTTAGCCCCCACGTTTTTATTTTCCCAAGGGTAACAGGACAAATTAGACCCCAAAAGTTGTTGTCCAACTTGTCCTGAGAACGCTGATACCCCATATGTTGGGGGGAACCACTGTTTGGGTGCACGGCAGAGCTCGGAAGGGAAGGAGCGCCATTTGAAATGCAGACTTAGATGGATTGGTCTGCAGGCGTCATGTTGCATTTGCAGAGCCCCTGATGTACCTAAACAGTAGAAACCCCCCCACAAGTGACCCCATATTGGAAACTAGACCCCCCAAGGAACTTATCTAGATGTGTTGTGAGAACTTTGAACCAACAAGTGTTTCACTACAGTTTATAACGCAGAGCCGTGAAAATAAAAAATATTTTTTTTTCCACGAAAATGATATTTTATCCCCTATGTTTTTATTTTCCCAAGGGTAACAGGACAAATTGGACCCCAAAAGTTGTTGTCCAACTTGTCCTGAGAATGCCGATACCCCATATGTTGGGGGGAACCACTGTTTGGGCGCACAGGAGAACTCGGAAGGGAAGGAGCACTGTTTTACTTTTTCAAAGCAGAATTGGCTGGAATTGAGATCGGACGCCATGTCGCGTTTGGAGAGCCCCTGATGTGCCTAAACAGTGGAAACCCCCAATTCTAGCTGAAACCCTAACCCCAACCCTAACACTAGCCCCAACCCCAACCCTAACCCTAGCCCTAACCCTTGCAGCGCTGGGGTCCTGGGTTCTAATCCCACCCAGGACAACATCTGCAAAGAGTTTGTATGTTCTCTCCGTGTTTGCGTGGGTTTCCTCCGGGCACTCCGGTTTCCTCCCACATTCCAAAGACATACTGATAGGGATTCTAGATTGTGAGCCCCAACGGGGACAGTGATGATAATGTGTGCAAACTGTAAAGCGCTGCGGAATATGTTAGCGCTATATAAAAATAAAGATTATTATTATTATTATTATTAACCCTAATGGGAAAATGGAAATAAATTCATTTTTTTACATTTTATTATTTTTCCCTAACTAAGGGGGTGATGAAGGGGGGTTTGATTTAGTTTTATAGCGTTTTTTTGGCGGATTTTTAGGGTTGGCAGCTGTCACACACTAAAAGACGCTTTTTATTGCAAAAAATAGTTTTTGCATCACCACATTTTGAGAGCTATAATTTATCCATATTTTGGCCCACAGTCATGTGAGATCTTGTTTTTTGCGTGACGAGTTGACGTTTTTATTGGTAACATTTTCGGGCAGATGACATTTTTTGATCGCTTTTTATTCCGATTTTTGGGAGGCGGAATGAACAATAAACAGCAATTCCTGAATTTCATTTAGGGGGGGGCGTTTATACCGTTCCACGTGTGGTAAAATGGATAAAGCAGTTTTATTCTTCAGGTCAGTACGATTACAGCGATACCTCATTTATGTACCGCATATACTCGAGTATAAGCCGAGATTTTCAGCCCAAAATTTTGGGCTGAAAGTGCCCCTCTCGGCTTATACTCGAGTCAAGGTGGGTGGCAGGGTCGGCGGGTGAGGGGGTGAGGGCGCTGAGGCATACTTACCTAGTCCCAGCGATCCTCGCGCTGTCCCTGCCGTCCCACGGTCTTCTGTGCTGCAGCTTCTTCCCCTCTTCAGCAGTCACGTGGGACCGCTCATTACAGAAATGAATAAGCGGCTCCACCTCCCATAGGGGTGGAGCCGCCTATTCATTCCTCTAATCAGCGGTGCCGGTGACCGCTGATAGAGAAAGAAGCTGCGGCACCGAAGACCAGGCAGAGGGACAGCGCGAGGATCGCCAGGACTAGGTAAGTATAGCATATTCACCTGTCCTCGTTCCAGCCGCCGAGCGTCGCTCCATCTTCCCGGCCAGCGCCTCCATCTTCCCGGCGTCTGCGCTCTGACTGTTCAGGCAGAGGGCGCGATGACGCATATAGTGTGCGCGGCGCCCTCTGCCTGATCAGTCAGAGCAGAGACGCCGGGAAGATGGAGGCGCCGGACCGAGACGCCGGGAGCTGCAATCAAGGGAGGCGAGTGTTTTTTTTTTTTTATTGCAGCAGCAGCAGCGGCGGCGGCAGAGATTTATGTGGAGCATCTATGGGGCACAGTGAACGGTGCAGGGCACCGTATATGGCACATCTATGGGGCACAGTGAACGGTGCAGAGCACCGTATATGGCACATCTATGGGGCACAGTGAACGGTGCAGGGCACCGTATATGGCACATCTATGGGGCACAGTGAACGGTGCAGAGCACCGTATATGGCACATCTATGGGGCACAGTGAACGGTGCAGAGCACCGTATATGGCACATCTATGGGGCACAGTGAACGGTGCGGAGCACCGTATATGGCACATCTATGGGGCACAGTGAACGGTGCAGAGCACCGTATATGGCACATCTATGGGGCACAGTGAACGGTGCAGGGCACCGTATATGGCACATCTATGGGGCACAGTGAACGGTGCAGAGCACCGTATATGGCACATCTATGGGGCACAGTGAACGGTGCAGAGCACCGTATATGGCACATCTATGGGGCACAGTGAACGGTGCAGAGCACCGTATATGGCACATCTATGGGGCACAGTGAACGGTGCAGAGCACCGTATATGGCACATCTATGGGGCACAGTGAACGGTGCAGGGCACCGTATATGGCACATCTATGGGGCACAGTGAACGGTGCAGAGCACCGTATATGGCACATCTATGGGGCACAGTGAACGGTGCAGAGCACCGTATATGGCACATCTATGGGGCACAGTGAACGGTGCAGAGCACCGTATATGGCACATCTATGGGGCACAGTGAACGGTGCAGAGCACCGTATATGGCACAGCTATGGGGAAATATGAACGGTGCAGAGCACTGTATGGCACAGCTATGGGGAAATAATGATCTATTTTTATTTTTGAAATTCACCGGTAAATGCTGCATTTCCACCCTAGGCTTATACTCGAGTCAATAAGTTTTCCCAGTTTTTTGTGGCAAAATTAGGGGGGTCGGCTTATACTCGGGTCGGCTTATACTCGAGTATATACGGTAATTTTTTTTATGTTTTGGCGCTTTTACACAATAAAAACTATTTTATATAAAAAAATAATTGTTTCTGCATCGCTTTATTCTGAGAGCTATAACTTTTTTTATTTTTCTGCTGATGATGCTGTATGGCGGCTTTTTTTTTGCGGGACAAGATGACGTTTTCAGCGGTTCCATGGTTATTTATATCCGTCATTTTGATCGCGTGTTATTCCACTTTTTGTTCGCCTGTATGATAATAAAGCATGTTTTTTGCCTTGTTTTTTATTTTTTATTTTTTGCGGTGTTCACTGAAGGGGTTAACTAGTGGGATAGTTTTATAGAGCGGGTCGTTACCAAATATGTGTACTCTTATTGTTTTTTTTAATTTACATAAATAAATGGATTTACTGGGAAATGTTTTTTTTTTTTTGGGGGGGGGGGGATTTTTTTTATTTTTTTTTATACATTCTATTTTTTTTTTTTAACTTTCTACCATTGTCCCAGGGTGGGACATCACTGTATTAGATCAGATCGTTGATCTGACACTGTGCATAGCACTCTGTCAGATCAACGATCTGACAGGCAGTTTAGCTGGCTTTCCGGCGCCTGCTCTCAGCAACTCTCAGCAGGCGCCGGCTAGCCAGGTCATTTCATGACCCGGAAGGAGTCCGGCGGCCATCTTGGATCCGGGGACTCCTTCCGGGTCACCGGAGCAACGCGATCTCATTGCGTTGCTCCAGTGGGAGAGCGCAGGGAGCCCCCGTCCCTGCGCGATCCACCTCTATGCCGCTGTCACTACTGACAGCGGCATCAGAGGGGTTAAATGCCCGCGATCGGCGATAGCGCCGATCGTGGGCATTGCTGAGGGGTGTCAGCTGTCATACACAGCTGACACCCGCACCCGATCACCGCAGCGCTCAGCGCGAGACCGCGGTGATCGGTGCGCCGTACTAGTACTGCTGCTGGCACAAATGCAGTGTCGGCAGCGCAGTACTAGTACGGCGCATGTCACGAAGGGGTTAAGTCAGATGAAGAGGCTAGGTCTAAGCGGTAGTGTCTAAAGAAGGTTGAAGGTGATGACCAGGTGGCCGCCTTACAGATTTTGTCTATTGATACCTCCGACCTTTCAGCCCAGGAGGTCGCCATAGCTCTTGTAGAGTGCTCTTTGAGTCCCTCAGGAACTGTATTTCCAGTGGACGAGTACCCAAAGGCTATCGCATCTGTTATCCAGCGAGCTATAGTGCTTTTGGAGGCTTTGAGTCCTTTTCTAGGTCCCTGAAAACAGATAAAGAGAGACCCTTCCTTCCTATGCTGTTGGGAGGATTCTAAGTATTGTACTAGACACCTTCTCACATCTACGGTGTGGATTTTTTCCTCTTTCTTATTTTTAGGATTTGGGTAGAAGAAAGGAAGGATTATTTCCTGGGACCTGTGGAAATTGGACGCAACCTTGGGTAGATAAGCAGGGTTTGTTAGGATTACCCTATCATCCATGATTTGTGTAAAGGGAGGATTTGCAGATAAAGCCTGGAGATCACTTATTCTACGGTCAGATGTTAAAGCTGTGAGAAGGGCCGTTTTAAGTGATAAAGTTTTAAGTGATATCGAATCTATGGGCTCAAACGGGGGTTCTGTTAGAGCTGACAAGACTAAATTTAAGTCCCAGGTTGGTAGCCTTTTTATGTTTAAGGGTTCAGATCTTACAGCAGCTTTAATAAACCGTGTTACCCATGGATTAGCAGCTATATTCTCACTGTATAATGCCCCTAAAGCCGCTATTTGCACCTTTAAGGTGCTTACCGAGAGGCCTAGATCTAACCCTTTTCGTAGGAATTCTAACACTTTAGCAACTGGGACCCCATCTTGTAATTTTACCCCAGAGGTGGACAGAAATTTTTCCAGGTTTTGCCGTAGATTTTAGTTGTTACTGTTTTCCTACTTTTCAATAGTGTGGAAACTAATTTATCCAAAAAGCCCCTTGCCTTTAGTAGTGACCTCTCAAGTTCCACGCTGTCAAGTGGAGACTCTCTGACTGGGGGTGGAGCACCGATCCCTGCGATAGGAGGTTCGGAAGATCTGGAAGAACCCAGGTATCGGTGACCGATAGCATCCTCAGCCAGGAAAACCAGGTCCTTTTGGGCCAGAAGGGGGCTATTAAAATGAGCCTCGCCCTGTCCTGTCTGATTTTTCGTAGAACTGCAGGGATGAGCATAGGAGGGGGAAAGGCATATGTAAGACCTTGAGAGCAGGGAATCATGAATGCATCCAGTGCAGAGGGCCCTTCCCTGGGGTCTTGAGAACAAAATTCTTTTACTTTTCTGTTTTCTACACTGGCAAAAAGGTCTATTACAGGGACCCCCCATAGTTTTGGTGATCTGATCGAAGATGCTTTGATTTAGTGTCCATTCCCCCTGTTTTAAATGGGTACAGCTTAAGAAGTCTGCTTTTTGGTTCTCTACCCCTTTTATATGTAGCGTAGGAAGTTGTTCTCTGCTAAAGTGAAGATTTTGGAAGTGGTCTTCATTAGGGCTTGTGATCTGGTCCCCCCCTGGTGTTTCAGGTAGGCTACCACTACCTGATTGTCCGAGAAAACCCGGACATGATGCCCCTGTAGGCTGTGAAGGAAGTATGATAGAGCGCGGCTGACCTGTCCAGACTCCCTGAGTGATACTGTTGCCCAGGTGAGCTCCCCACCCCGTGGGACTCGCATCCGTGGTAACTATTCGAGATATGTCTATTACCCAAGGGACCCCCTTGGATAGGTTGTTGGAATTCAACCAACAAGCTAGGGAATGAATAGTGTCTGAATTTAGAGTCATATGTCCTTCTAGATGTCCCTTTAGTGTAATCTGATTCCTCAGAATGTCCCACTGGAGGTTTTTTGTGTGGATCTGTGCCCACTGGATTGCTGGGAGGCAGGCAGAAAGGGATCCCAGGAATGACATCGCTCCTCTTAAGGTCATATGAGGGTTTGAATGAGCTTTTGAGACAAGATTTAATATTTTTTGTTTTTTTCTGGTCTGGAAGACGACATTCCTGTGTTATCGAGTCCAAAGTTAGGCCCAAAAACTCTTGAACTCTGGTTGGTTCTAGTTTAGATTTTTGGAGATTTAGAAGCCAGCCTAACTTTGTTAGAGTTTTTATCATATGTTATATGTTTTTTACATTGTTGACGACAGTTTTGGGCTGAACTGCTGACAATTAGAAAGTCGTCCAAGTATGGTACTGTCACGGATCCCTTCTCCGTGGTGTCACTTATTCGTCACGTGCCTGCTCTCACACGTGACTTGGGGTTGTGCCTGCAAGGGTTAATCTATCTCCCCACTCTCAGTCCAGCATTCAGCCTCTGTCCTATGCTGTAATGGGAGCATAAATCACACACTGACCCAGGCCACACACCCGCTCATACACGCTGCCACCACTCATCGAATAAACGGGCGATGAGTCCCGGAACTAATAATACTAATAATGTCTATCACTCATAAGGCTCACACACCTTAGGCTATGGATTCTTTTAGAACATTTAAAGGTTCAACTATTAAAGTTTTATACTTTAATAACAAAAAGTTCAATGCTTACAATAAGAAAAAGGTATAAAAATATGCTAATAAAAAGACATACAACTTATGGAAAACAGTATAAAAATAAACAGGAGAAACTTACAGAAATTATCTAACTGGTAGTTGCTTTCTGCTCCCTGAGGGTAGGATGAATGTAGATTGGATCACACCAGCTTCTCAGGCTGCCCCATCATGTGAACACAATTCTCTGTCTGCAGCCTAAATTTATAACTTTGGTCTGAGGTCAGGTCTCTAGACCGGCCCCTCAGGTTAATATCATAATTGCAGGCTGTTTGATTGGCCACGGCCGCTCTACTAATGAATATATATTATTTTCCTCTTGAGACACTTGTGACCAGGTTCCCAGGAATAGATAGCCTCAGGCCGCAATTAGCATCTCCCCTCCAAGACCTAGGAAGTGCCAAATGTTACCTTCTTCTTGGCTCTAGCGAGACCTCCTGTTGAGATATGGAGACACAATTTCTACTAGTCCCAAGGAAGTACCTATTAACACAGGTGCGACTTGCTTTCAGGACAGATGTTACATTAACACTAGTCACACATATAACCCTAGCCATATGTCACTACACACATATAGATATATATACACATTTCACCACAGGTACCATTAAAATGTATTTTTCTCTTAGATGGGCCATCATTTCTGCTATCAATTTGGTAAATATACGGGGTGCCACTGAAATGCCAAAGGGAAGGGCTTTGTACTGGTATTCCCTTACTTCCCCTCCCATGACCACTGCTAGTCTGACGTATTTCTGGGAGTTCTTGTGGATGGGGATGTGATAATACGCGTCGCTGAGATCCGATCATGAAGCAGTTCGGAAACAGGTTTTTGATTGTTGATTCAATTTTGAAACTTTGGTTCTTTACATAACTGTTTAGCTTCCGCAAGTTTATTATTGTGAGGAAGGACCCGTCCGGTTTTGGAACCAGAAACAATGGGGAATAAAACCCTGTCTCTCGTTCCAGTGGGGGAACTTCTTGAATGACGTCTTTGTCTATGAGCTTTATAATTTCTTGTTCCAACGCATGTTGTTGCTGGGGTGAGGATTTTAGTGGGGTGACCACATAGTTTTGGGGAGGAAGGGAAGTAAAGTTTATTTGAAGTCCCATTTTTATCAAGTTCAAAATCCAGACACTGGTTGAGATTTCTTCCCAGGCCGGGAGGTATTGAGACAATCTCCCTCCCACTCTGGGGGAGGTGTCACTTAGGGGTCTTTTTATCTTGAGGAATTTACCGAAAAGGAACCCCCTATCTCAACTTTTCCCATCATCCCATCTGTTCTGTTCCCTTGGGAGACGTCTCCGAAAAAACTTTCTATTCCGAAAGGGCCGCTTAACAAATGGTGTGGCCAGGTTAGGGAAACCTTTTTCCTTATCCCCTGCCTTTTGTAAAATGTCATCCAGGGTCTCCCCCAACAAAAATTTCCCCTCACATGGAATTGAGCAAAGTTTCTGTTTAGTTTGTAGGTCGCCTGGCCAACTTTTTAGCCATAACATCCTACGTGCTGCATTAGATAAAGCTGCTGATTTAAAAGTGAGTTTAATAGAGTCAGCTGATGAGTCCGCCAAAAAAGCTGCCGCCCCTCTAATCATGGAAATCGATTCTATCACTATAGTTCTAGATACACCGTCTCTTAGTTGTTTTTTCTAAGTTATCTACCCAAATCATTAGAGATCTAGAAGTACATGCGGCTGCTATTGCAGGCCTTAAACATCCCGCTGCCGATTCCCAGGCCCCTTTAATGAAGGTATCAGCTCTTTTGTCAAGGAGATCCTTCAGAGTTCCCATGTCCTCAAAGGGCAGCGCAAATTTTTTTGAGGCCTTAGCTAGTGCTACGTCAAGTTTAGGGGCTTTATCCCATGAAGTAGAATCCTCTTCCTCAAAGGGATATTTCCTTTTAAGGGAGGGTACCGACGAGTTTTCTCTCTATGGCTTTTCCCACTCCTTTTTAATTAATGCTTGAATATTTTCGTTAAGCGGGAAGACTCTGCGCTTTTTTTACCTACTCCTCCAAACACAATGTCCTGTACCGTTTTGTCAGGACGGGGATCCAGCACCCCCATGGTCGATCTTACTGCCTTCACAAGGGCATCAACTTCATCTAGGAGGAGGAGGAACCCCGCCTATCTGAATCTCCATCGTCAGAACTAGAGGAATCGGAGTGGGAATAGGGTACAGGTGTTTTCTCTTTAACCCTTTCCCCTTTAAAGGGATTTAAACGCTGTCTCTACCTCTGATTTAATTACAGATTGTAACTCAGAGGCGAAATTAGGGGTTTCCTCACAAAGGACTTGTCCTATACAGGAATCACACAATTTCTTATCCCAGGTCTGCGGCAAAGCTTTTCTGCACAGGGGACAGGACCTGTGCTTAGTTTTCTCCATTCTTTTTCTCGCCTAAAATAAACGGAGAAGAGGGGACCCCAATTATTTAGTGAACTTTCACGAAGATCACTCACCCATCTTGTGCAGCCACAGGTACCAGTTCTGGAGGAGGGATAGGATCCTGTATGAGATCCGTAGGTGGTGGTGTCGGCTGGTTAGCAATACTGGAGCCTTTACTCTACTGCATGGAATGGCTGCTGGAGCGAGTACTGCGGGTGCCGGCAGAGGATCTCTTTCGCATCCGGCTTGTGCTGGTGGTGATGCTGCTGCTGCGGCTATAATGGCTGCGGCGGCTGGAGCTGCTGATCGCTGTCCTCCATTATTAGGACTGCATGCAGCAAGGAAACACTTCCACGCTGATTTTTAAAAGAGATTTGGTGCCAATCCACCCTCCCCCTCCAGGGCTTCGTCATCGGGAAGCGCTGATCCCCATACATTGATCTGTGCATGCGCGTGCTGCTGCCTGGGACCCGGAAGTAGAGATGCCGGGGTGGCGGCCATCTTGGTGCACCCTGCACACCGTGCGCATGCGCCCGCCCCAAATCAGGAAGCACTTGTGGTCCCCGAAGCCCCTACCCCAATCCGGGGAGGCGGCAGCGCTTCCCTCCACGCACTCTGCAGACCCCTCGGTCCCAGCAGTGGAGGCATCGGACACCGCAAAGGCCATAACAGGGGCCTCCACCCCATCATAGCTCGACTGGCCGGCCCCGGATCTTCAAGGTACCGATCCTAGAAGGTTCCCTGTCAGGGACAGGAAACCAAACTGACGCAGGAGAGAGGTATCAACCTTTTATCCTATAGGTTTCCTGTCCCTGAAGGGCGGATTCCCTCTCTCTGGTGGTGCTGTCATGGGGGACTGAGAAAAAGGTGTTAAAGAAATAATAGATAGGAGGCTATGTCATGGCACTGGGTTCTGCCTGTTACCCCTCTGCCATTCTCTATCTCTGCTCTCTGTCTTGCTTTCTGCTACTTTTTTGATTCTACAATTTACCAGTTTCTCTCCTCTGCCTGCTCCTTTTCATCTGTAGTCTGGTACCCCTGCTTCTTGTTGCCTCTACCTGCTCTGATACCCCTGCCTGTTTTCTTGTTGCCTGTATCTGTTCTGTTGTCCCTGTCTGTTCTGCTGGCTCTGCGATAAGCCTGCCTGCTCTGATGCGCATTCTTGCTCTCGGTTGCTCCTGCCTGCTCTGTTGCCCGACTGCTATGATACGCATGCTTGATAACTGTTGCCCCTGCCTGTTCTCTGCTGCCCTTCCTGCTCTATGTTAGCACTACCTTTTCTCTGATTCACCTGGCTGCTCTCTGTAGCCCTTGCCTGTTATCTTAGGCTTCTTTCACACTTCCATCTTCCAAATCTGCACAGGATCCGTCAAGACGTTGAAATGACGGATCCTGTTCAGATTGTGGAAAACGTGTGCACTGGGCCCGTCTTTCTGACGGACCCGTGGAGGCTATGTACACCGGTTGTGGGATGGCTTTTGTGCTATTTTTTGATCAAAAAACAGTATTACTAAAAACTCTGTGTTACTTAAATGCACTTTTGCTTTTTTTACCTAGTTACACCAGGGTTTTCGCTTACTTTTTTCTCTTGTAGGTTTTAATGTTTTGTGGCCAATGTGTACATGCGTTTAACCTCTGCATGTGTACCAACTCAAGTTTAGCTCAATGTTTGTGTTTTTTTTTCTCTGTAATTGTTGCATTCTGTGCAAGCTGGGGTGTGGCCTCCCTGTTTCTGAGCTAGAGACTATATAAGGCTTCTCCAGTCTAGTGTTTCACTGGTTGGGCCCAGTCCTTTTGTCTGCCCTTATTCACATTGAGGTCAACATTGACACATGGTAAGGTTTTAATATTAGACAGTGTAGGACTGTCCCGATCAGAGTTACCTTGACGAGGTGGGATGGCTTGTGCTATTTTTTGATAAAAAAAAACAGTATTACTAAAAACTCTGTGTTATTTAAATACACTTTTGCTTTTTTTACTTAGTTACACCAGGGTTTTCGCTTACTTTTTTCTCTTGTAGGTTTTAATGTTTTGTGGCCAATGTGAACATGCGTTTAACCTCTGCATGTGTACCAACTCAAGTTTAGCTCAATTTTTGTGTTTTTTTTCTTTGTACACCTGTTGTGTATGCGTCTTCGCAGTGGTTTTCCACTGCGAAAACGCATACACAACACAACACAAACCAGGTAAAAAAAAAAAAAATTGCAGTATTCTCACCTACCGTCGTTCCCGCGCAGCGATGCTCCCGGCAGGCAGCGTTCCTAGTAATACATTGCGAAATCTCGCGAGACCGCAACTTCTCGCGAGATTTCGCAATGTATTACTAGGAAGTAACGCTAGCTGCCGGGAGCATCGGTGACGCTGCGCGGGAACGCCGGTAGGTGAAAATATTGCGATTTTTTATTTTTTTTAATTATTTTTAACATTATATCTTGTTACTATTGATGCTGCATAGGCAGCATCAATAGTAAAAAGAGAGAGCGAGCGAAAGACAATTTCCCTGACGGGAAATTCTTCCACGCATGCTCAGTTTGAAAAGACTGGGTATGAACGTGATAGTGCTTCGTGAAGCTTTGCAGACTGGACAAAGTCGCAGCTTTGCAAAGCTGTTGTGCTGACGCCTGGTGTCGAATGGCCCAAGAAGCACTGACCAACCGAGTCAAATGCACCTTAATCCCTGCTGGGACAGGGGTGTTCCTGACGCGGTAGGATTCCTGAATTGTGGAGCGAATCCACTTGGCTACAGTGGCCTTTGAGGCTGGTAGACCTTTCCTATGTCCCTCCGGAAGCACAAACAGGACATCCGACTTACAGAAGGAAGCCGTGCGAGATATGTACCACCGAAGAGCTCTAACTACATCCAGAGTATTGAGAGCTTTCTCGATACGATGGGTTGGTACCGGACAGAATGACAGCAAGACAATGTCTTCATTGAGATGACAAATATGTAGGTTGTTTTTTTTTTCTTAAATGGTGTTGCACTTCAGACAAAATATACTCTAATTTATTTAATCTTCTTGGTGCCCTGTTTAGTCAATAGGGTGGGGTCCACTGGTTTCTACTCAACTGGCTCTGCTTGACGGACAAGTATCTGCAAGTGTGTGTGAAGAGGCAGTGAAACTTGTTATGATATAGCCTCTCGGATTCATGATGTCCATGAAACATTGTAGGATCAACATCAGGGACATTCCCAACACAACATCACAGTTTAGTGCAGCTTTTTTTTTTTTTTTGTCTATAAAGTGACAACCTCTGTAATTTCTTTATAATGTACAGGCAGACACACTGCCACCTATTCGATGAAATAATGACACAGACACATAAGAAGTCCAGACTGTTATGTACATTATTGCATTAATTACAGTTTATAGTAGGTCACTAGTTTCCAAAATGGCGACATGACAATCTTCTCTTTTCGACCCTGTAGATTGTGTCGGACAGTATAGAAAAATATTATAGTAGTTACCATTTGTCTAGACTATCCAACAAATTCTAAGACATTTTCTAGTTCATTTAGGCAGAAAACTATTTCAAATACAAATTATGCCTACTGGCTAGAGACCGCATAATCCTGAAGATGGCACCCTCAAACAACAAGGACGGGGTGGGTGTTTAAAATCAAGATAAGATTTAGACCAAAAAAAAAAAAATGAATGTATGTCATTAGGGTATTCAGTACAGGTTGACTGTTAAAAATATAAAGTGACGCTAGCAGAAAACCATTACTGTTCCCATAGACTTACTGCTTAACATTACTTTATAAAAGGTAAATCAATAGGGGGAAAGCTCTTTGCAAAGAAAGCTAAAAAAAAAAATTATACAGTGAATTGTGTTGCTCCTGTTTCCTTGCTCTTTAGAAGATGAATCACAGCTTGGACTGAAGAGGTTTCAGATATTTATGGAAGGACGCATGAACCTTGGAAAGAAAAAGAAGCAACATTAGTTTTAATACATCTAAACAAGAGATCATGTAATGTTGCTCATGCGCAGATTACTATAGCCCAGTGTTCCCCAACTCGGTTCCTGGAGAGCCACCAACAGGTCATGTTTTCAGGATTTCCTTAGTATTGCATAATTGCATCACCTCGACAGGCAAGCATTCATCCATCTGTGCAATACTAAAGGAAATCCTGAAAACCTGACCAGTGGGCTTTTGTGGACTGGAGTTGGTGGACACTGCTAGCCGATGATGGGTGCTCCGATGCAGGAACATCGACATGGGTAATACTGTCACATAGTAGCCAAACAGTATAAAAGTCACAAGGGATAAAATGAAAGCAAAAGAGAGACAGAGCGACTCAACAGCTGGAGGGGTAAAAAAAACAAACATCTGAGGCTCCTTATATTAACTGTAGCCCTAGAAGTATACACACTGTATGAGGGTATGTGCACACGTCAGGTTTTTTTCCTGAAAGTCATTTTGGCTAAGAAATCCGCAAAAAATCCGCAAAAAGAATGAGCATGTTCATTTTTTTTGCGGAATGCGTTTTTTTTGCGGTAAAAAACGCATCCATCTGAACAAAAAATCCGGAATGCATTCTAAATGATAGGATGCATATTTTTAGCGTTTTTGATGCGGAATTATAGCGTTTTTATAGCGAAATTCCGCAAAAAAAACGCTAAAAATCCGGACGTGTGCACATACCCTAAAGGCTAGGTGCATCCAGAATTTTTTCTCCCTGCACTTACAAGAACAAAATGTTGAGAGTGTATGTTTTGCGGTTTCAATTTTAAGGATGGCATATGTAATGTGATCCTTCTCTGAAGTAAGATTTTAACAGTTCTCCGAATGATCCGTGCAGAAGAGAAAAAGTGCCCAAAAAGTGTGTGTTGAGAATATTTCTCTAATGCCAGGGTCACACATGCGAGTGTGATGGGAGAAACTTGCGCGAGCCTCTCGCATCAATACCCGGCACTCGGGACCAGAGTGTGCGGCTGCATGTATTTCTATGCAGCTGAACACTCCGGTCCGAGTGTCGGCGGCAGTGCCGGGTAATGATGTGCGAGCTTCTCGCATCACACTCGCAAGTGTGACCCTGGCCTAATCTGATGCATTGCAAAGTTTTTCATCTTTACTTGTGCTGTCGATTCATGAAAAATAAAAAATAAAATATGCAGTTGCTATTAAACTTTTGTCCTTTTTGCCCTAGACCTTTGCTGATATTACCGTTAACATCTTCACAGTGGAGGAATTAGTCATGCTCATTTACCACCCATGGATACCAAAGTCATCAAACCTCTAAACAAGGAATCTACTATATAATTGTCTAAGGGTCACTTCAGTCTTTCTGTCCTTCACGGATATTCATTGGTCGCGGCCTGTCTGTCTGTCATGGAATCCAAGTCGCTGATTGGTTGCGCCAGCTGCCTGTCATGGCTGCCGCGACCAATCAGCGACGGCCACAGTCCGGCGGAAAAATGGCCGCTCCTTCCTCCCCGCAGTCAGTGCCCGCTCCGTACTCCCCTCCAGTCAGCGCTCACACAGGGTTAATGGCAGCGTTAACCGCGGTGTAACGCACTCGGTTAACGCTGCTATTAACCCTGTGTGACCAACTTATTAGTATTCATGCTGCCTATGCAGCATGAATAGTAAAAAGATCTCATGTCAAAAATAATAAAAAATAGTTACATACTCACCTTCCGGAGCCCCCGGATCGAAGCGGCCGGATACCGATGTTCCTCGCGGTGCCCCGGTGACCGCTCCATGCATTGCGATCTCGCAATGCACTCTTCAGACCGGAACGCGCGATGAGCATCGGTAACCGGCCGCTTCGATCCGCTCCAGAAGGTGAGTATGTAACTATTTTTTATTTTAATTCTTTTTTTTTTTCAACAGGGATATGGTGCATACTACGTGACTGGCCAATATACTACGTGGCTGGACAATATACTACGTGACTGGGCAATATACTACGTGACTGGGCAATATACTACGTGGCTGGGCAATATACTACGTGGCTGGGCAATATACTACGTGGCTGGGCAATATACTACGTGGCTGGGCAATATACTACGTGGCTGGGCAATATACTACGTGGCTGGGCAATATACTACGTGGCTGGGCAATATACTACGTGGCTGGGCAATATACTACGTGACTGGGCAATATACTACGTGACTGGGCAATATACTACGTGGCTGGGCAATATACTACGCGGCTGGCCAATATACTACGCGGCTGGCCAATATACTACGCGGCTGGCCAATATACTACGCGGCTGGCCAATATACTACGCGGCTGGCCAATATACTACGCGGCTGGCCAATATACTACGCGACTGGGCAATATACTACGCGACTGGGCAATATACTACGTGACTGGGCAATATACTACGTGGCTGGGCAATATACTACGTGGCTGGGCAATATACTACGTGGCTGGGCAATATACTACGTGGCTGGGCAATATACTACGTGGCTGGGCAATATACTACGTGGCTGGGCAATATACTACGTGGCTGGGCAATATACTACGTGGCTGGACATTATACTACGTGGGCTATGCAATATACTACGTGGCTGGGCACTATACTACGTGGACATGCATATTCTAGAATACCCGATGCGTTAGAATCGGGCCACCATCTAGTTATGTAATAAAGATTTAGAGATTTGTGGAAAAGTCCCTTACCTGTGTTTTATTCAGGGGTGACTTCTTTGCCCATTCGAACATGTTTTCATAGACATTTCCATCATATCTCCCAAGTACACCGCCCAGCTGGGTGTCTGTGTAGTCAAATGCATCCACCAAAGCTACTGCATTAGGCCGGATTACTACCAACAAATCTTTAATCCGCTGCTGTATCTGCTCCAACTGGACAGGTGCCAGGAGGCCAGCCTGCAGGGAGGAAAAAATACTGTAATATTAATCCCTTGTTACCTGGCGCAATGACGATGTACATTTTTTTTTTTATAAAATGGCAACAAAAGTGAATATAATATATATATATATATATATATATATATATATATATATATATATATTATAATTGTCTAAGGGGTACTTCCGTCTGTCTGT
The DNA here is from genome assembly GCF_032444005.1 of Ranitomeya imitator. Taxonomy (NCBI): domain Eukaryota; kingdom Metazoa; phylum Chordata; class Amphibia; order Anura; family Dendrobatidae; genus Ranitomeya; species Ranitomeya imitator. The sequence continues at coordinate 560,649,415 of NC_091283.1, forward strand.
CTGTCTGTAACGGAAATCCCGCGTCGCTGATTGGTCCGAATGCACGATTTGGTGATTGTATGACTCCCAAAGCACAGCTATCCCCATAATTTATAGGACGTTCCGAACATAGAGGAGTCAAATGGCTGGGGACAGAACTGCAGGCCGCATGTGGCCCCTATGCAGCTGGTTGTGCGCCAATACATCTTCAAACATGCCCCATTTGCCCATGTACCTGCAGAAAGTCTCCAGTATTTCGGCTGATTCCATGCAGCGTGTAGAGGAGACAGAGGGTGCTCAAGATCCGAAGAGCAGCCACATCCAAGACCTCTGACAACTTGTCCACGAAAAGCTTCACGACCACATAATGACAGTGCGCCTGGAAATTAAAAGTATTATAGTAGCAAGAAAGCCAACAACTGGAATAAAGAGGTTTAACTATTGACGTTCTGGTCTTACTTCGGTTGCCTGGACAAGGTCCACAGAGTTTTTGTTCCAAGCATCTTCTTTACGCTTGCCACGTTTCAGATCAGACTGGACGTTTTTGCATGCAGCCACGATTAGCCTAGAACACAGACATGGAAATGAATGACCGGCCATAAAAGATACAAGGTGTGATAAAGAAATAATCTGAACTGTACTGACTGCAAACAGCTAAGAATACATATAACGGCTTTCCATTAGCTGGTGAGATGCAAACCCAGAAACTGTGATAAAAAGTATGACCCATAGGCTGATCACATTGACACCTAGGAGAATATGGCAGCAAATGTTCAATAACTCAGCAGAATCATTAAAAGCAAGAACATTGTAACAGTGAAAATGACTCATTGGGTGACATTATTGCGATTATGCCCGAAATTGGAGTAAAAAAGTAGCTAATTGCGGTGCACACCGTTTCTGTGCCAAAAAGTGCAGCTTTTTAAACATTTTCCCACTACTCATGGCACCTTAAAAAAAATTAAAAGGGAATGGAGCTTCGTGGAAGGTGAGGGGTTGACACATGCGCTAACAAATTTGTTATAGAAAGTGGTGCAAACTATAGTGCAAATCTATGCCAGCCGATGGTGTAGCTATGACTTCCTGGAACAGGAGCAGCATGCCTTCCGCCCAATTTATTCAGAGGCTTGCTGCTCCTAGTAAATCAGGCACATGTTACACACGGTTCCATTTTTATCACACTTGCACTATACAACAGTGCTCCGGTCACATGATCAGGCTCAATCAAGTGATCCCCTTTCATGGCTGCCGCGACCAATCAGCGACGGGCACAGTCCGATTAGTCCCTCCCCTCCACTCACTGCCCGGCGCCCGCTCCATAATCCCCTCCACTCACACAGGGTTAATGGCAGCAGTAACTGCTCGCGGTGTAACACACTCCGTTACCGCTGCTATTAACCCTGTGTGTCCCCAACTATTTACTATTGATGCTGCCTATGCAGCATCAATAGTAAATATATGTCATGTTAAAAATAATAATAAAAAAAAAAAACCTGCTATACTCACTCTCCGCCGCCTTTCTCGCTCCTCTCCACGCTCCCGGGACCGCTCCATTGCAAGCGGCAGCTTCCGGTCCCGTCCCAGGGCTGGTGTGCGACAAGGACCTGCCGTGACGTCACGGTCATGTGACCGCGACGTCATCATAGGTCCTGCTCACACCAGCCCAGTGGGACGGGACCGCAAGCTGCCGCTTGCAATGGAGCGGTCCCGGGAGCGTGGAGAGGAGCGAGAAAGGCGGCGGAGGGTGAGCATAGCAGGACTTCAACGGGCTATAGGTGAGTATGTTTTTTTTTTTTTTTAAGTCTCTATACTACGTGGCTCTGTGCTGGGCAATATACTACGTGGCTGGGCAATATACTACGTGGCTCTGCTATATACTATGTGGCTGGGCAATACGTGGCTCTGCTATATACTATGTGGCTGGGCAATATACCATACTACATTGGCTTTGCTAAATACTATGTGGCTGGGCAATATACTACGTGGACATGCATATTCTAGAATACCCGATGCGTTAGAATCGGGCCACCATCTAATTATATATATATATATATATATATATATATATATATATATATATATTTATTTTATACTAGATGGTGGCCCGATTCTAACGCATCGGGTATTCTAGAATATGTATAGTAGTATATAGCACTGCCCACATAGCATATAGCAGAGGCCACGTAGTATATAGCACTGCCCACATAGTATATAGCAGAGCCCACGTAGTATACAGCACAGGCCACGTAGTATATAGCACAGGCCACGTAGTATATAGCAGAGCCCACGTAGTATATAGCACAGGCCACGTAGTATATAGCACAGGCCACATAGTATATAGCAGAGCTCACGTAATATATAGCAGAGCCCACGTAGTATATAGCAGAGCCCACGCAGTATATAGCAGAGCCCACGCAGTATATAACACAGAGACTTATGTAACCCAGCCCACGTAGTATGGCAGCTTTCTGGACACCGTCCCCGGCCCGTCTGTCCATGAGAGGAGCAGATGTACAGGCGGTTGTGAGAGCGGTGGAGGCGACATCTCCGGCAGTGCAGGAGCAGCACACGGCCCGTGCATAACAATAATAGGACAGTGTGTAGATGGCGGACAGGCCGAGGGCCCTGCAGGACTCCACAGTGCCGGCACATGGGCTGGCTCCGAAGAGCTGTTCACGTGCGGGGTGATAGTCCGCCCTTCCTGTAGTCCGGCACGGAGGCCGTTGCTAGCGGAGGACATCGTGGCTGCTCCCGGTTGTGTGCGGAGCCCCGGGCACAGGTCAGATGATGGCGGCCGCTGTGATCTTCCTGTTGTATTTCCATGTCCCGCATTGTGAGCGCTCGCTGCTTCCTCACCATTATAACCTGGTGCACCATGTGCGGGTCATGTGTCAGCAGTGACGCACGCAGGGGGCACTGACGGGGGGGTGAGTAGGGAGGGGCCAATTTGCACCACTTGTTAGCGGTGACTGGAGGGGAGTATGCGGGCGCCGGGCACTGCAGGGGAGTAGGGAGGGACTAATCGGACTGTGCCCGTCGCTGATTGTCATGGCTGCCGTGACCAGGCAGCTGGCGAGACTAATCAGCGACGCGGGATTTCCGTTACGGAAGTTGAGGACAGAAGGACAGAAGTACCCCTTAGACAATTATATATATAGATGAGCCGACCGTGCTCATTACACAACTACCCATCGGCTATAAACTATATATTCAGCTGACCGTGCCTCCTCCTAGCAATCGCCGGGAAAGAACCAACCTTGCAAAATTCCTGCACAATCAGCTGAATATACAGACACCGTAAGGCGGGGACCTGGGTGAGAGGCTGACACATGCAGTGCGCATGCCCAGGAATCCCAGCCCCGCACTGTGCATAATGCATAACACACTGCGGGGCTGGGATTACCAAGGTGGGTGGCCGCACTGGCGCAGTCTGCAAGCCTGGCTGGGACGTCAGATGACCAGAGCTTACTGCGCTTGCACGAGACAGTACTACACAGCGCAGGCGACGGATTTCATGGAAAAACAGCGTGGAGGGGGCGGCGCCCGGAGCCCCTGAAGATTTGAGTGACGGCAGTGTGGTGGTTCAAGCAGGGGGGTGAGGACCCGCCTCCCTGGATAAAGACAGGCATTTTGGAGAAGTTATAAAACGCTTTATTTTGGGAATACATGCACCAAAAACTAAAAGAGCCACCTTGTTAGAATGCAGCATTACTGCTGCACAAGGTGGCTTTTTTAGTTTATAACGGCTGGAGGGGGTGACAGTGGCCCTTTAAGTCTGCATTCCAAATGATGCTCCTTCCCTTCCGAGCTCTGCCATGCGCCCAAACTGTGGTTCCCCCCCACATATGGAGTATCAGCGTACTCAGGACAAATTGGACAACAACTTTTGGGGTCCAATTTCTTCTCTTGCCCGTGGGAAAATAAAAAATTGGGGGCGAAAAGATCATTTTTGTGAAAAAAATATGATTTTTTATTTTTACGGCTCTGCATTATAAACTTCTGTGAAGCACTTAATGGGACAAAGTGATCACCACACACTAGATAAGTTCCTTAGGGGGTCTACTTTCCAAAATGGCGTCACTTGTGGGGGGTTTCAATGTTTAGACACATCAGGGGCTCTCCAAACGCAACATGGCGTCCCATCTCAATTCCAGTCAATTTTGCATTGAAAAGTCAAATAGCGCTCCTTTGCTTCCGAGCTCTGTCATGCGCCCACATATGGGGTATCGGTGTACTCAGGACAAATTGTACAACAACTTTTGAGGTCCATTTTCTCCTGTTACCCTTGGTAAAATAATACAAATTGGAGCTGAAGTAAATTTTTTGGGAAAAAAAGTTAAATGTTCATTTTTATTTAAACATTCCAAAAATTCCTGTGAAACACCTGAAGGGTTAATAAACTTCTTGAATGTGGTTTTGAGCACTTTGAGGGGTGCATTGTTTAGAATCGTGTCACACTTGGGTATTTTCTATCGTACAGACCACTAAAAATGACTTCAAATGAGATGTGGTCCCTAAAAAAATGGAGTTGTAAAAATGAGAAATTGCTGCTCAACTTTTAACCCTTATAACTCCCTAACAAAAATTTTGGTTCCAAAATTGTGCTGATGTAAAGTAGACATGTGGGAAATGTTACTTATTAAGTATTTTGTGTGACATATCTCTGATTTAATTGCATAAAAATTCCAAGTTGGAAAATTGCGTAATTTTCAACATTTTCGCCAAATTTCCGTTTTTTTCACAAATAAACGCAGGTAATATCAAATAAATTTTACCACTAGCATGAAGTACAATGTCACAAGAAAACAATGTCAGAATCACCAGGATCCGTTGAAGCGTTCGAGTTATAACCTCATAAAGGGACAGTGGTCAGAATTGTAAAAATTGGCCCGGTCATTAACATGCAAACCACCCTTGGGGGTAAAGGGGTTAAAATAAAAAACAAAACATATACTCAACTTCCGAAGGCCAATTGAAGTCCTGACGCCTGTGTGCGGTGCACGCGGCAGCTTCCGGTCCCAGGGTTGGTATGAGCGCAGGACCTGTGATGACGTCGCGGTCACATGACCGTGACGTCATGGAAGGTCCTTCTCGCATAGCATCCTTGGCACCAGAACCTGCCGCTTGCACTGCCGAGGACAGCGCGCCACGTCGGAGGGTGAGAATAACCTTTATTTTATTATTATTATTATTTGTAACATTAGATCTTTTTACTATTGATAACAAATACCATTGATACATAATTTAGAGAAATACTTCGGGAAAACATCCCATATCAGTTAGGACATGGTAACCAGGACACTCCAAAAGCATATATCCTACAAAGACTCCATGGAGTACAAAGTCCAATACACTCTAATAAAAATTCAGTAATTTTATTAATAATAATACAAAAAATAAAGCATAACAAAACATAACTACAAAGTAATGACACAGACTTCAGACATGATGCTTATACAGAAAGAACAAGGCAACTGTAGTAACACTCGGGGAAGATAAAGCAGATCACCCGTATTACATATGGTACAGCGTATACTGAAAAAGTGCTTAGTGCAATCTAAAGTGCTTAAAAAGTATGAAACTATGTCCCAAACTGGGGAACATAGTACACTACACACTGTATAACCTACGGGACCAGAGGATAAATATAAATGCCAAATATCCTCTGGTCCCGTAGGTTATACAGTGTGTATGTACTATGCTGTTAGCCCCCCGAGTAAGCCCAACGCGAAACGCGCGTCGGGGCTGCTGCAGAGACAGGCACTGGCACATGGGTAAGATAAGCGGCGTATTTGGCATTTATATTTATCCTCTGGTCCCGTAGGTTATACAGTGTGTATGTACTATGCTGTTAGCCCCCCGAGTAAGCCCAAAGCGAAACGCGCGTCGGGGCTGCTGCAGAGACAGGCACTGGCACATGGGTAAGATAAGCGGCGTATTTGGCATTTATATTTATCCTCTGGTCCCGTAGGTTATACAGTGTGTAGTGTACTATGTTCCCCAGTTTGGGACATAGTTTCATACTTTTTAAGCACTTTAGATTGCACTAAGCACTTTTTCAGTATACGCTGTACCATATGTAATACGGGTGATCTGCTTTATCTTCCCCGAGTGTTACTACAGTTGCCTTGTTCTTTCTGTATAAGCATCATGTCTGAAGTCTGTGTCATTACTTTGTAGTTATGTTTTGTTATGCTTTATTTTTTGTATTATTATTAATAAAATTACTGAATTTTTATTAGAGTGTATTGGACTTTGTACTTTTTACTATTGATGCTGCATACGCATCATCAATAGTAAAAAGTTGGTCACACAGGGTTAATAGCTGCGTCAATCGAGTGTGTTACACCGTGGCATAATGCGGTCCATTAACGCTGCCATTAACCCTGTGTGAGCGCTGACTGGAGGGGAGTATGGAGCGGGCACTGACTGCGGGGAGGAAGGAACGGTCATTTTGCCGCCGGACTGTGCTCGTCGCCGATTGGTCGTGTCAATGGTTGTGGACGTTTTGCCACGACCAATCAGCGACTTGGATTTCCATGACAGACAGAGGCCGCAACCAATGAATATCTGTGACAGACAGAAAGACAGACAGAAAGACGGAAGTGACCCTTAGACAATTATATAGTAGATAAAGGGAGGGTTAAATAACGGAAAAAATTGGCGTGGGCTCCCGCGCAATTTTCTCCGCCAGAGTGGGAAAGCCAGTGACTGAGGGCAGATATTAATAGCTTAGAGAGGGACCATGGATATTGGCCCTTTATTTTAACAGCTAGAGCCACAAAATTTTGCACACATACACTTCTAACATTAGTAGTGAGGAATATGTATAAAAAAAATAAAAAAAAAAATAAAAAAACGGATATGAAAAGGTTTACTGCATGTAAACCATCTATGTACATAATTGTCTAAGGGGTACTTCCGTCTGTCTGTCTGTCCTTCTGTAACGGTTATTTGTTCGCAGATTGGTCTCGGCAGCTGCCTGTCATGGCTGCCGCGACCAATCAGTGACGCGCACAGTCCGCAAGAAAATGGCCGCTCCTTACTCCCTGCACTCACTGCCCGGCGCCCGCATACACCCCTCCAGTCTGCCCTCACACAGGGTTAATGGCAGCGGTAACGGACCGCTGCTATTAACCCTGTGTGACCAAGTTTTTTACTACTGATGCAGCCTACGCAGCGTCAATAGTAAAAACATTGAATGTTAAAAATAATTAAAAAAATAAAAAATGATTATATACTCACCTACGCCGCCTTTCCAGCTCCTCGCGATGAAACCGGCACGTTCCGGTCGCACGGATGGTCTGGCAGAAGGACCTGCCATGACGTCACGGTCATGTGACCGCAACGTCATCACAAGTCCTGTGCGCCTGCGCGAACAGGACCTGCCGTGACGTCACAGTCATGTGACCGCTACACGGTCATGTGCCCGCGACGTCACGGCAGGTCCTGCACGACAAGGACCTTGCCGCCGGGAGCGTGGCGAGGAGCGGCAAAGGCTGCGGATGGTGAGTATAGCAGGACTTCCAACGGGCCTTCGGAAGGTGAGTATATGTTTATTTTTTTTTTTACGTCTCTATACTACGTGGCTCTGTGCTGGGCAATATACTACATGGCTGTGCAATATACTATGTGGCTGGACAATATACTACGTAACTGGGCAATATTCTACATGGCTCTGCTATATACTATGTGACTGGGCAATATACTACGTGACTGAGCAATATACCGTACTACGTGCCTCTGCTATATACTACGTGGCTGGGCAATATACTACGTGACTGGGCAATATACTACGTGGCTGGGCAATATACTACGTGGCTGGGCAATATACTACGTGGCTGGGCAATATTATTATTATTATTATTTATTATTATAGCGCCATTTTTTCCATGGCGCTTTACATGTGAGGAGGGGTATACATAATAAAAACAAGTACAATAATCTTAAACAATACAAGTCATAACTGGTACAGGAGGAGTGAGGACCCTGCCCGCAAAGGCTCACAATCTACAAGGGATGGGTGAGGATACAGTAGGCCAGGGTAGTACGTGACTGGGCAATATACTACGTGGCTGGGCAATATACTACGTGGCTGGGCAATATTCTACGTGGCTGGGCAATATACTACGTGGCTGGGCAATATACTACGTGGCTGGGCAATATACTACGTGGCTGGGCAATATACTACGTGGCTGGGCAATATACTACGTGGCTGGGCAATATACTACGTGGCTGGGCAATAACAGGATTTTTGGTTGCTTACTGTAAAATCTGTTTCTTGGAGCCTCCATTGGGGGACACAGGAACCATGGGTGTATGCTGCTGCCACTAGGAGGCTGACACTATGCAAATAAAAAAGTTAGCTCCTCCTCTGCAGTGTACACCCCACCGACTGGCATTATACTCTCCAGTTAGTGAGAAAGCAGTAGGAGAAAAGAACAAGGTTGAAAAACCATAACCACAAACTTGATGAGAACTGTAAACGTGAGAACAGTCATAGAACATATAACAACAGAAACTTTGGGAGGGAGCTGTGTCCCCCAATGGAGGCTCCAAGAAACAGATTTTACGGTAAGCAACCAAAAATCCTGTTTTCTTTATCGCCTCTCATTGGGGGACACAGGAACCATGGGACGTCCCAAAGCAGTCCCACGGGCGGGAAATACCGGATTACTCACCGGTAATGCTCTTTTATAGAGCCCACGACAGCACCCACTAGAGAGAGGGGATCCGCCCCTAGGAACAGGAAACCTACAGAGAGATAAAAGGGGCGGCCCCCCCTCGCTCCTCAGTTGTTTTACAGAGAATAGGAGGAACCGCTGCCAGGTTTTAGTTAACAGGTTCAGGTATACACACACACACACACACACACATATATATATATTACACACACACACACATATTTACAACCTTATACTACATTTTTCTAATATTTACACCTCACCAAAGAGCACCACGTGCAACTATATAAAGAAAAAAAGGGAGGGATGTGAACGGGTGCTGTCGTGGGCTCTATAAAAGAGCATTACCGGTGAGGAATCCGGTATTTTCTATTCGCCATGACAGCACCCACTAGAGAGAATTACAGAGACTATAGACTGGGTGGGTTTACTGAGTCAAGGACCGATACCCCAAAGGTTAGATCAGAAGCAGCTGATAGGTCTAATCTATAATGCTTATAGAAGGTATTAGGTGAAGACCAAGTTGCAGCCTTACATATAAGGTCTATTGGCACATTCGCCCTTTCTGCCCAGGAAGTCGGCAAGGCTCTTGTAGAGTGTGCTCCTACATGCGTTGGAGGATCTTTTCCTCCCGCTTTATACGCCAAGATTATGGCCTCTCTGATCCAGCGAGATAATGTGTTCTTTGTCACTCTGGTACCCTTGGTTTTACCCTGGAAAGACACAAAGAGAGCCCTACTCTTCCTCCAGTCCCTAGTTCTCTCTAAATAGGCCAAGACAGTCCTTTTTACATCTAGGGTATGAAGTCTTACTTCTTCTGGAGTTGAGTGGATCTCATAAAAGGTAGGTAACAAGATCTCCTGAGATCTATGAAAAGTAGTGGCTACCTTAGGGAGATAGCAAGGGTCCGTTTTCAAAATTATCCTATCTGATGTCACCGATAAAAAGGGAGGATCTATAGATAGTGCATGGAGATCGCTCACTCTTCTAGCGGAAACTAATGCCACTAATAATACAGTTTTCAAAGAAATATTTTTTAGTGAAGCTGTATGGAGAGGCTCAAAAGGCGACTGTGTTAATGCATCTAGGACTATAGATAGATCCCACTGAGGAACCTGTGGTATGCTAATTGGCCTTGATCGCTCACAAGCAGATATAAACCGGGATACCCACCTATTACCCGCAACATCATAATTAAAAAGAGCTCCTAAAGCTGAAACCTGAACCTTCAGAGTGCTTACGGAGAGTCCCAATTCCAGACCCTTTTGTAGAAATTCTAACACTGGAAATATAGGAACTTCAGAAGAAAGTTGTGCAGTATGGAATTGAAGAAATTTTCTCCAAATTCTAACAAATTCTGGTAGTTGAAGGTTTTCTACTCTTCATAAGAGTATCGATTAATCCACTAGAAAACCCCCTCAGACTTAGTAACCGCCTCTCAAACTCCAGGCAGTTAAGTTCATGCCCTTTGCCTGAGGATGGAGGAAAGGTCCCTGAGATAGCAGGTCCCTGGACTGAGGCAGAATCCATGGATCTGAAACTGACCTCGCTCTCAGCCATGAGAACCATGGCCTTTTGGGCCAGAATGGGGCTATTAACAGAACTCTTGCGCCTTCCTCCCTTATTTTTCTTATTACAATCGGCAATAGATTCCATGGGGAAAAAGCATAAGCCAGGTCGAATGTCCATGGAACCTGGAGGGCATCGAGCATGTCCGGCTTGTCCTCCCTGCATAGAGAGGCAAACACCTTGACTTGACGGTTGGCTCTTGTGGAAAACAAGTCTATTTGAGGAACACCCCATCGAGCTGTTATCAATTTGAAAATTTTTCTGTTTAGCATCCATTCCCCCTGATGAAGAGTGTGACGGCTGAGGAAATCGGCACGAAAGTTGTCTGTGCCTCTGATGTGCACCGCTGACAGGGATAGCAGATGACCTTCAGCTAACTCCATGATGTCTGATGCCACCTCCCTGAGTTTGTCTGACCGCGTACCTCCTTGATGGTTCAGATAAGCCACCGCAGTGGTGTTGTCGGAGAATACTCTTGTATGAGAGCCGCTGAGCTGAGGAAGGAAGTGAAGTAGGGAATAATATATAGCCCTCAACTCTTTGACATTCGAGGAACTATTAAGTTCTGAGCTGGACCAAAGATCCTGAACCCACTGATCCTGAAAATGTGCCCCCCAGCCTTCAGGACTAGCATCTGTGGTCACTATACTAGGAGGGGTGATTACCCATAGAACCCCCCCTTGAAAGATTTTCCCGATCCAACCACCACCTAAGGGAGTGTAATACTTCCGACGTTAGGAAAACTGTTTTATCCAGACCTCCTCTATTCTTAATGTCTTCCTCCAAAACAAATTTTTGTAGATGCCTAGAATGGAACTGTGCCCACTGGACCGCCGGAATGCACGATGTTAGAGAACCTAGTAATGACATGACCTGTCTTAACGACATACTACGCTTTTTTTATTGCTAAGGATACTTTATCAAATATGGAAATTTTCTTATCCTCAGGAAGCTTACAAATCTGGTCAACCGAATCCAGAAGGAGCCCAAGGAATTTCTGACACGTTACAGGCTGAAGTCTGGATTTTTCCCAATTAACCAGCCAGCCCAGGGATTGTAAGGACAACACTACCTCCTGTAACCTCTGCTCACACTGTAGGGGGTTTTTACCTACAATCAATAGGTCATCCAAATACGGAATGACCAAAGTATCCTTTACCCGTAAAAAAGACATTACCTCCAGGAATAATTTAGTAAAAACCCTTGGGGCCATAGATAAACCGAAGGGCATTGCCCTGTATTGTAGATGACGAATTTGCCCCTCTATACAAACTGCTACCCGAAGAAATTGCTGGTGTAAATGATGTATAGGAATATGGTAATAAGCATCCTTAAGATCCAATACTACCATGTAACAGTTTAGAAATAGATTTTTTTTTATGGCCGAACGAATGGATTCCATTTTAAATGTTCTGGGTCTTATAAAGGAGTTTAGCTTTCTCAAATTAATTATAGTTCTGAAAGAGCCGTCCGGCTTACTAATCAGAAACAAGGGAGAGAAAAATCCCCTCCCTATCTGGGAAGATGGAACCTCTACTAGGACTTGTTTGAGTAAGAGGGATTTAACTTCGGTTTCAAGTGCCTCTTGCTGAGGCCTGGATCTTAAGGTGGTAAGTAGGAAAGAATCCAGAGGGGTTCTAATAAAGTCTAATATGAGGCCTGAAGATATTAAATCAATAGCCCATGGATTAACTGTTATTTCTTTCCATTGATGACTAAATTGTTTTAGTCTTCCACCCACCGGAGAAATATAATTAACGGAATTTATCTGCTGGCTTGAAGGGGCGTTTATTAACCCCTTTCTGCCAGCTGACGGAATAGTACGTCAGCTGGCAGATCCCCTGCTTTGAGGTGGGCTCCGGCGGTGAGCCCACCTCAAAGCCGCGACATGTCAGCTGTTTTGTACAGCTGACATGTGCGCGCAATGAGCGCGAGCGGAATCGCGATCCGCCCGCGCCCAATAACTAGTTAAATGCCGCCGTCAAGCGCTGACAGCGGCATTTAACTAGCGCTCCCGGCCGCGCGGCCGGAGATGCTCGCACTGCGGACCCCCGTCACATGATCGGGGGTCAGCAGTGCATTGCCATAACAACCAGAGGTCTCCTTGAGACCTCTATGGTTGTTGATGGCTGATTGCTTTGAGCGCCACCCTGTGGTCGGCGTTCAAAGCAACCCTGCATTTCTGCTACATAGAGGTGATCTGTACTTCACCTCTATGTAGCAGAGCCGATCCTATGGAGGCTATTGAAGCATGCCAAAATTAAAAAAAAAAGTGATTAAAAATATAAAAAAAATAAAAAAAATATATAAAAGTTCAAATCACCCCCCTTTCGCCCCAATCAAAATAAAACAATTTAAAAAAAATCAAACATACACATATTTGGTATCGCCACGTTCAGAATCGCCCGATCTATCAATAAAAACAAAGGATTAACCTGACCGCTAAATGACGTAGCGAGAAAAAAAATCAAAACGCCAAAATTACGTTTTTTTTTGGTCGCCGCGGCATTGCATTAAAATGCAATAACGGGCGATCAAAATAACGTATCTACACCAAAATGGTATCATTAAAAACGCCAGCTCGGCACGCAAAAAAGAAGCCCTCACCTGACCCCAGATCACGAAAATTGGAGACGCTACGGGTATCGGAAAATCGCACATTTTTTTTTTTTTTAGCAAAATTTGGAATTTTTTTTCACCACTTAGATAAAAAATAACCTAGACATGTTTGGTGTCTATGAACTCGTAATGACCTGGAGAATCATAATGGCAGGTTAGTTTTAGCATTTAGTGAACCTAGCAAAAAAGCCAAACAAAAAACAAGTGTGAGATTGCACTTTTTTTGCAATTTCATCACACTTGGAATTTTTTTCCCGTTTTCTGTTACATGGCATGGTAAAATCAATGGTATCTTTCAAAAGTACATCTCGTCCCGCAAAAAATATGCCCTCACATGGCCATATTGACGGAAAAACAAAAAAGTTATGGCTCTGGGAAGGAGGGGAGCAAAAAACGAAAATGAAAAAGTGGAAAAAGCTCCGGGGGTGAAGGGGTTAAACAAATTTCCTTTTTGTTTGAAATCTTTATTATTCCATCTGTCTCTGAAGCCTCCCCTCCTTCCGAATGGTGGCTTCCTGAACGCCCTTCTGTAAGACGGAATAAAGGGATTAGGAAACCCTTTCTTCCTTTCACCCGCCTTAGTGAGTATATCATCAAGGACTGCTCCAAAGAGGTACTCACCCTGACAGGGTATGGCACATAATTTGGGCCTAGACTGGGCATCCCCCTTCCAGTTTTTTAGCCACAATGCACGCCGAGCCGTATTGGAGAGGTTAGCCGTTCTGGCCGCAAGGCGGAGAGAATCTATTGAGGCATCCGATATAAAAGCCGCAGCACCTTTAATCAGAGGAATAGATGCACGTAATTTCTCCCTGGATACGCCATTTTTAATATTTTGATCCAGCTGTTCCAGCCAGACTAGCATAGACCTGCCAGTACACGTGGCTGAGATTGCCGGTTTGAATGCCGTGACACAGGCTTCCCACGATTTCTTAAGAAGTGCGTCTGATTTTCTATCCATGGGATCGGATAAAGAACCTGCATCCTCCACGGGTAAAGAGGAACGGCGAGATGTAGACGCAACCGCCACATCCACTTTTGGTATTTTAGCCCAGGCATTCAAATCCTCGTCATCGAAGGGGTAGCGTCTCTTACAGGATATTGGCACAAACCCCTTTTGACCTCTACTCCACTCTTTCTTAACGAGGTCCTTTATGGCCTGGTTTACCGGAAATACGTGGCCTTTTCGCTGAGAAAGACCAGCGAACATGACTTCCTGTGGCGTTTGGGGTTCTTTTGACTCAGATAACCCCATCGTATTCCTCACTGACTTAACCAAGTTGTTTATATCATCAGTTGGAAAACAGACAAAGTCCTCTTCCTCTGAAGAATTGGACAGCTGAGAGACATCTGTGTCAACCTCCCCACTCTCTGCTGAAGTATCAGCTTTAGGTGAGGATACTCTTCTACTTCTTTTTTCAATATTTACGGGGGGACCACCTCCCAACGACTGAAGTTCTTCCCGAATTATAAGCCGTATCTCATTCATCTTAACAGACTCCTCCTGGTGCAAGGTGTTATCTATACACGCCTGACACAAACTTTTAGGATAGGAGTCAGGCAGGGGTTCGGTACACATAGCACATTGTTTGTGCTTGATCTTCCCCGTCCTCTTTGCCTAGGAAGAATATAAGCAGAGGAATCAATATAAGCTTCAATAAAGCTATATATACACTCACCCAGCGTATTATCTTATACCGGCTGCGGTGTTGCCTTAGCTTGGGATGTGGAACGGGACGACTTCCTTCCCGATTTGTCAGTGGAGTCACTTATTCTAGAGTGTCCACTACTCTTTTTCCTGGCCTCACCACTGAGTACAAGTGGCTCTTCCACAGGGTGCACACAGACCTCCTCTTGGGACGACATAATGGCACACTGACTGCACTACTAAAACACATTTATAGTGCAGTAACTACCTGTGCACGCCCTTTCCTCCGCTGCAGTTTTTTTTTTTTTTTTTACTTACCGAAGTCCGTATAGCGTCAGGGCAATGGAACCGCCAGAGAATCCAATATGGCGGTTCCCCCGGAAATGCAACACTGACCTCAGAAGTTCAGGCAACTGCATCCGGATCCCGGCTTTACTGCGCATGCGCCGGCGTCTCTGCGTCTTGCCGGCAGATTTCAGTACCCACAGCCGGTCACCATGATACCCAGGGACCGGGGAGAAGCCGACACACCGTCACATCATCCGGAGGGCACCCATACCTGACCCAGGACCGGACGAACCAGGTACATGCCGCTCTCTTGGTCGTTCCAAACAACGATCTCCCAGCAGAGAGATCGTTGCTAAACTTCAGGCCCCGCAGTCGGCCGCAGCAGATGAGGGGGGAGCCAACAGGAACCCCCGACTCTGTCCACCCGCTCTGGAGCCCCTGTCGCTCAGCAGAGACGCACAGCGGCCTCCAGGCGGGTCTTCCTCTTCTACAGCAACTCCATAGAGTCTTCTCTGTGGGTTCCCTTCTAGGAACAGGAAACCAACTGAGGAGCGAGGGGGGGCCGCCCCTTTTATCTCTCTGTAGGTTTCCTGTTCCTAGGGGCGGATCCCCTCTCTCTAGTGGGTGCTGTTGTGGCGAATAGAAAAAACAGACTTCCATCAGGTCAGAGGACCCACCACTGCCGCCTGCAAGATCCTTCTGCCTAAGCTGGCGTCCGCCGAAGCGTAGGTATGGACCTTGTAAAATTTGGCGAACGTGTGGATGGAAGACCAAGTTGCCGCTTTGCAAAGCTGTAGGGCGGAAGCCCTGTGGTGCACCGCCCAGGAGGCGCCGACTGCCCGGGTAGAGTGAGCCTTAATCCCAGGAGGGGGCTCGCTGTTCTTGACCCGGTAAGCCTCCAAAATTGCCATTCTGATCCAGCGAGCGATAGTCGCTTTAGAAGTCGGTTGGCCTCTGCGCGTGCCATCAGGAATGACGAAAAAAGAATCCGTCTTCCGGAAAGTGGACGTTCTGTCCAGATAGATCCTCACTGCCCTGACAAGGTCCAGCTTGTTCAACGATCGCTCCAGAGGATGAGTCGAAGCTGGACAAAAGGAAGGTAGAACGATGTCCTCGTTGAGGTGGAAGGTGGAAACCACCTTAGGAAGAAAACAAAGTGGGAGCCAGAAGACCACCTTGTCCTGGTGAATGACCAAAAACGGAGGACGGCAAGACAGGACCACCAACTCGGAAACGCGGCGAATAGACGTGATGGCCACAAGAAAGGTCACCTTCCAAGATAAAACTGATAGAGGAATCTCCCTAAGAGGTTCAAAGGGGGAAACCCTCAGAACGTCCAGTACCAGGTTCAAGTCCCATGCGTCCACAGGGGCCCTGTACGGCGGGACAGCGCGGGCTACTCCTTGAAAGAAGGTCTTAACCTGTGGCCAAGAGGCTAAGGTCTTCTGAAAGAGGATGGAAAGCGCAGAGACCTGACCCTTCGGGAGCTAAGAGCCAGGCCCGAATCCAGTCCTGCCTGAAGGAAGGCCAAAAGAGAAGGCAGGGAAAAAACCATAGACGTTACGCGGTTGGACTCGCACCAACGGAAGTAAGCCTTCCAGGTTCGGTAGTAGATCCTGGAAGACAAAGGCTTCCGAGCCTGAATCATGGTGTGAATCACCCGGTCAGAAAGGCCGGACGCTCTTAGAACCGCGGTCTCAACAGCCACGCCGTTAAACTGAGCGACCGAGAATTCGGGTGGCAGATTGGACCCTGGGACAGCAGATCGGGCCTGTCTGGAAGGCGCCAGGGAGTGTCCGCGAGGTTGACGAGCTCCGCGAACCAAGCTTTCCAGGACCAATCCGGGGCGATCAGGATGACCGGCACCCCTTCCGCTTTGATCTTCTTCAACAGTTTTGGAAGTAATGGAAGGGGTGGGAACAGGTAGGGCAGCTCAAACTGTGACCAAGGAATGGCCAGAGCATCGACGCCCACTGCGAGAGGATCGCGGGACCTGGAGACGAACTGTGGAACCTTCCTGTTGATTCGAGACGCCGTGAGATCCACGTCCGGAGTCCCCCATCGAAGACAAATCTGATGGAAGACCTCCGGATGCAAGGACCATTCCCCTGCCGTGAGGCCCTCGCGGCTGAGGAAGTCGGCGGCCCAGTTGACCACGCCGGGGATATGCACCGCTAATATCACCGGAACCGTTGCCTCTGCCCAAAGGAGAATCTTGGATACCTCGGCAAGGGCCAAGGAGCTCCGGGTCCCCCCTGATGGTTGACATATGCCACAGCCGTGGCGTTGTCCGTCTGGATCCGGACTGGAAGGCCCCTGAGGATCCTTTCCCAGTGGCGGAGGGACAGAAAGATGGCCCGAATTTCGAGGACATTGATTGGCAGAGATGACTCCTGCGACGACCAACGGCCCTGAACCGTCAAGTTGGGAAAAACCGCACCCCAGCCGATCAGGCTGGCGTCCGTTGTCACCACCTGCCAGTGAACTGGAAGGAAGGACCTGCCCTGGGAGATGAGAGGTGACGTCAGCCACCAGTTGAGAGACCGCTTGACCCGAGAAGAGAGTCTGATCGGCCAATCCAGGGAGAAGACAGACCTGTCCCACTGAGACAGAATGGCTTGCTGAAGGGGTCGCGACTGAAATTGGGCAAAGGGAATCGCTTCCAATGTAGCTACCATCCTCCCCAGAACCTTCATGGCCGATCGGAGGGAGGGAGGCCGAGGACCCTGGAGCAAGCGTATGTCCCGACAAAGAGTGGATCTCTTGTCTTTGGGAAGGAACACTCTGGTCTGACGAGTGTCGAAAAGCATGCCCAGAAAGATGATGCGCTGAGAAGGAATAAGGCAGGACTTCTTCCGGTTGACCAGCCACCCGAAACGGGCTAAGGTGTCGAGAACAAGGGACAGGCTTTCGTGAGCCTGAGAAAAGGACGGAGCCTTGATGAGGATGTCGTCGAGGTATGGGAATAGGACCAGGCCTCTGACTCTCAAGATGGCCATCAGCGGCGCCATGATCTTCGTGAACACCTTTGGAGCAGTTGTGAGACCGAACGGCAGGGCAACGAACTGAAAATGTTCTCGTTGCACTGCAAAGCGCAGGAAACGGTGATGTCCGGGAAAAATCGGGACATGGAGGTAGGCGTCCTGGATGTCTATTGAGCATAGAAATTCCTGGGCCTCCATGGAAGCAATTACTGAACGAAGGGATTCCATCCTGAAGTGTCTCAGGCGAACTCTCCTGTTCAGCAATTTGAGGTCCAGAATGGGGCGAACCTTGCCGTCTTTTTTCGGTACCACAAAAAGATTCGAGTAGAAACCCGTAAACCGTTCTTTTTCTGGGAAGGGAAAGATTACCCCGGATTTGAGCAGAGAAGCGATGGCTGTGAAGAAGCCCGGAACTAGAGCGGGATCTCTTGGAGGACGGGATTGGAAGAAACGATCCCGGGGTCGAGAAGTGAACTCTATTTTGTATCCCGAGGATACAACTTCCCTGACCCATGCGTCCTGTACTGCGGAAATCCAGACGTCCCTGAAAAGGAGAAGACGGCCGCCCAACCTGGGAGTTGGGCTGGAGTCTTGCCGAGAGTCATGCCGAGGTGGATCTTCCAGTCCTGGGCCTGGAGGATCTACCCTGGGAGTAGCGAGGTCGCCAGGATGGAGTGGGCCTAAAGGACACCGCCTTCTTCTCTTAACGTGCCTGTGGCCTCTGTTGCTGCTGGGAAAAGGAGTTTGACGCAGCGAAGCAACGAAAAGGCCGAAAGGAGCGAAACTGCCGTCTAGGAGGAGGGCGACGAGGCTTAGCTTGGGGGAGAAGGGAACTTGTACCCCCGGTGGCGTCCTTAATGATTTGGTCCAGCTGGGAACCAAAGAGACGAGAGCCCTGGAAGGGCAGACTAGTGAGGGACTTCTTAGAGGATAAGTCCGCCTGCCAGGCCTTGAGCCAAACGGTCCGACGGATGGCAACGGCATTGCTGGAAGCCTGAGCCGCACAAGACACGACATCCAGGGAGGCAGAGACCAGGTATTCACCAGCGTGGGAAATCTGGTTGGCAAGTTCCGCTAGTTGCGCGGGAGGCGCCCCGTCCAGGATACCTCGACGTAGATCCTTGGCTCATTTTGAGATGGATTTTGAGACCCAAGAGGAAGCAAAAGCTGGACATAGAGCCGCTGAAGCCGCATCAAAAGCTGACTTCGCAAAGGATTCTATAACCCTATCGTTAGAATCCTTCAGAGATGCTCCGCCGGACAGTGGAAGCACCGTGTTGGTGGACAGCCTGGAAACAGGGGGATCCACTGAAGGAGAGACCGTCCAATTGGCGGTAAGTTCTGGTGAAAAAGGATCTAACACCCCCAGGCGTTTTCCCCTCTGAAAACGTTTGGTCGGATTCTCTCTCTCTCTGGACAAGATTTCCTCGAATTCAGGATGAGGAGCAAAAAATTTAGAAGGTGGTTTGGCCCGTCTAAACGAAACCGCCTGATCTGCGGGTTCCGTAGAGGGATCCTTTATGCCACAGGTTTGGTTTATTGCCCCAATGAGATTCTGGACCATATCCCTCATGGTGGCGATTTGGTTAGAATCCAGCTCCGAAATATCCTCCGAGGGCGCATCAGAGAATGCCTCGCCTGACTCAGAGGATCTGGGGGACGCCGATCGCAGAGGAGGACCGTGTGGCGAGATGGAGCAAAAAGAGGACTCAGACCGACGTTCCGGTCTGGACCTTTTCTGACTGATCAAGGAGGGTTCGGGCGGCGGTTCCTGCGACCCGCTGGCCACTGCAGGGGTAACCGATCCAGCACGGACACCAGGGTTTGGGACACCCGTGTTAAATCAGCCACCGATTGTGACAGAGAGGAGGCCCAGCCTGGGATGGGGGTATCACTCTCGGGCGGAGCAGCCGGGGGATCCTGGGCGGTGGGAACAATCGGGTTGCTGCAGGACTGACAAAGTGGGGAGGACTGAACTGAGGGAAGTTTGCTGTTACAGGACGAACATGCAAAGTACGTGACTAAGGCAGAAGAAGAAGAGGTGGGGGGACGAGAGTGTCCCCCTTTAGAGGTAGACATTTTGAGAGGTCCCTGAAGAAAATGCCAGTGGGTTAGGGGACAGTGGGGCAGAGGGGGGTGTCAGTCTGCAGTGCAGCTACTCACGGACCAGGTCCTGGAAGATGTCCCACTTGCGGTGCAGAACTCCCTGTATTCTGCGCAGATCGTGTCCTGTGCCCACAGGAGAGTGCGGTGGCGAAGATGCGGCGCGCTGCGTGAGCTCCTGCAGCTGAGAAGCGGTGAGCACACACAGACGCTGTCCCTTGTCATGTGGGAGGAAGGGGGCGGAGCCAGCCACAGAGGCGCCGGTGAGCAGGGCACAGATGTCGGGCGGGAGAAAAGCCCGCCCGAAGAAACAGGAAGTGGGCGGAGCGCGGCAGCTGAAGTAGGCCCCGGGAGAAGCCGGGGCCTAAATTAGAAGCCGGTGACCGCTGAAATGTGTGCGGGCGCAAAGGAAAAGGTGCGGGCGCAAAGGAAAAGGTGCGGGCGTCCCGCTGACAGGCGCGGCAGCCGCCGCATGCAAAGAGGAGCGCCGGTGCCGGAAGTAGTCCCCGGGAAGAGCCGGGACCTATATTAAAAGCCGGCGGCCGCAGGAGTCACCTAAAAGGGTATGACCGCCGTGGAAAATTTCAGCGCGGCTACCTGTAGGGGGGGGGGGGCCGCGCCGCAGAAGGTAGAGCGATCGCAGCCGTGGGGAAGCAGCGCGGCCGGACATCAGAGCCGCCGCGCAAAAAAGATGGGCCCCAGTTTTTGTCCCTAATAGCCCCAGTGCAGAAAAGGTGCGGCCGCAGGGATAGTAGTGCGGCCGCAGAAATAGCGCCGCACAAAGAGCAGGGAATCCAAGAGGCCCCCTAAGCACTGATAAGGACTCGGAGCACCAAAGCTCACCTAACATCCCACGCAGTCGTACTAACCTTAAAAAAAACATGGAGGATATTAGACGTCCTTGGAGCTGGTGGACGTCCTCGTCTCCTCCAACCGACAGGCTCTGGAAGGCGAGTGGGCGGGGGACGGAGCCAGGACCGGACTTCTGAGCACGCTTGTGTGCTAGGCTCTTGGTCCTGGAGAGAGATCTATGAGAATACGGGGTGGCAGTACACGCCGTACTCATAGTCCGCTTTGTGGGACTACAGGTGTGACTATTCACCCTGTATCCCTCTGGAAAAACCTGAAAAGAAACGACGCACATTGAGGTAGATAAGGGTCTAATGAAAGACCCGTGTCCACCTCCTACTGACACTAAGCTAAACTGAAGAGTATAATGCCAGTCGGTGGGGTGTACACTGCAGAGGAGGAGCTAACTTTTTTATTTGCATAGTGTCAGCCTCCTAGTGGCAGCAGCATACACCCATGGTTCCTGTGTCCCCCAATGAGAGGCGATAAAGAAATACTACGTGACTGGGCAATATACTACGTGACTGGGCAATATACTACGTGGCTGGGCAATATACTACGTGGCTGGGCAATATACTACGTGGACATGCATATTCTAGAATACCCGATGCGTTAGAATCGGGCCACCATCTAGTGTCTCATATCCTGTCGAGTTTAATAAGGAGATGGCAAAAGCCGGCAATTGAATTACCGGTTTTTCTGCTATCTAGCTCTGTATTAAATATAAATATATATATGTGTCTCACTGACATATTATACACTCCTTGACAGAAGTTATGTCGCTTATCCGTGTTATGTAAATAAAAGCTTATAACCTGACGTTAAATTCCAACACGGCGGCCGGTCCCAGCGAGTGGCCGCTGCGCGCACCCAGATCAACAGGCAGGCGCCCGGACCGAGAGCCCCCGCTATGAAGGAGACTGACCCAACCCCAGGAGTGCTCGCAGGTATCAGCAGCAGATGTCTTGCAGTGGGGAAGGGAAAGGCTGGGCCCCCCGATCTCCACCATCTGCACAGCACCATCGGATGATAAGCTTGCCGTTCCTATCCACAGTGGGACAGGAAAAACACTGGTGGGTGTAGTGGGGAAAGTTCCTTTTAACCGCTTGTTGTTCCTGTCCCACTGATGGTAAGAAGGACCTCCTCCAATGGTGCTGTCAGGTGGTGAACTGGAAATCTCTATTCACAATTCCCCATTAGGAAATCTAAAATTACCTTTTCAAATAATATCCTATTATAGGAGAATGTAGCAAGAAGCATGGTGGGAGATGTAGCCCAATTCATTATTATTACAGATTAGTTATTAAATGCATTCACCATGCCTCTACCTACCAAGCTGCCCGTTGTTTATAGGCTTCCACTAGACTCCCCAGATCATTGATGTCCATCACCAAGGATTGCCCAGCCAGGGGTTGAGCTTGCACGCGCTGCGAGGACACATCATTGAGGTAGGAGACCATTCCTCCAAGGCGTTCTCCAGACAAAGCTGCAGTATAACTTTTAAACAAGAACCTGCGAAAGAACGTATAACTAATGGCAGTTTTTGATCTCAGTAGCATTTAACCCACTGGAGAGCCCCTTGCTTACCTGGCTGTCTGCAGCATCATTACTGTATTCTCCCCCTCATAGGTACATGCAGGCGTAAATGTCACGTAAATGTCAGGGATTCCACTACTGCAGGAGTATCCATGCCCTCCACATGCCATCCTGCACTCCTCAATACCATAGCTTGCAACCCATGTAGTAAAAGCTTTCAATCCCGCCGAAAGGGCATGAAGCTGTGAAAAGACGTGGCACGTTATGCATGGGTGATTCTATATACACCATGTACAGAATATAATGTAAGACTTGGTCACCAGCCATCACGCCATCAGCTAAATTCACCTCTGGAAGCTCACTCAGGTTCCCTTGCTGGATGTCGCCTGTTATTCTATGGTACGTTTGGCTCATGTAGGAGCCTACAAACTGGAATGCATAAGCTGTGGCTAACAGTGGGAACAACTTGTATTGCTGGGTCTGGAAGTCTAGGATCTGTGGTTCAGGCTCCCTGCAGAAGAAAAAAGGGAGTCAATTATGGTAGATATACATTTGAAAACTGTGGCCAACAGCCAACTCCCAGGAACTCCCGTGTTCTCTACGAGTACAGTTTGTATCTTCTTACTGGTATGGCAAGTTGTAGCTAGTGAATACTCACCCAGCTCTGATCTCAGACTGATGTCTTACAGCACTGTAGCGGACAGCAATCGTGCAAGCTCTGGAGAGGCACAGAGCAGAGTCCCCAACAATCATGGAACGGATGAATACCATGGTACCATAGGTCAGCTTATCACTGAGCGGTTTCACGTATTTTCCATCTTGTTCCACCTGAGGAAGATATATAATGGCTGCACATAAAAAGGAGGGGATATTTGAGATATTCCTTCTCCTTATGTGTGTGCAGTGTCTTACCTGTGCATATTTCATCAGCATGTTCTCTCGCGGGATGCGGAATTTGTCAAATTTCAAGAAACCATTGTCTGTTTCATCGTATCCAAACTTGGGCCCAATGTCTCCAACAGTCACACCTAGTAGTGATAGGATGGCCAAGAGGAACACAACTTATAAGACCATTACTTTTATTGAATGGGTTTTTAGTGCATTTTAAATAAAACCCACCTGGCAAAGGCTCATGGGTACTCATGTGACGGATAGGAACAATAAAGGCATGTAGACCCTTGCATTCTCCTTGGGTGTAGAGCTGTGCCAGTACTACAGCATGGTTGGAGGTTTTACCCACTATTTATGAAAAACAATTATTAATATCGCGAATACTGATGGGTAGTACTCTTAAAAGGTGTCCTCCAAGACTCCCCTTAGGATAAGCCATCAAGGTTTGATCACTGAAGAGTTTCCTCTTTAGTACTCCCGAAGATCAGCACACTGAAAGGAAAGGGACTCTTTTAGAAACATTAAAGCTATTTCATTGTGCTGATATTCAAGAAGCCGTGGAGGTGGGACATCTACCGATTAAACACTGGTGGCCTATTCTAATTATGTTCTTTGAAGTGTTGGAGAATCCCTTAAAAACTTCCCTTAAACCTTCAAATATGATAGGCAAACCCCAAATCTCCACCCCAACAGTCTCTTACACCCTCCAGGCCACCATTTGAGGGAGGATACAGTAGGGCTGTTCAGAATGAACTCCTGCGTAGATGGGTCATAGGTGGCTGTTGTCTCCAGTCCTCTCAGATGGGTTCCTGGAATGAATAAAAAAAGGATAGTAAACAAAATCCAGATAAAACAACCCGCAATACCACCCAAATAATGTAAATGGCATGGCAGTGCTAACCCTCCCAGAGAAACCTGCAGAACATCTAAACTACATAATTACATTTAAGTATGTAAGAAACCTGAATATTGTTACAATAAAACCCATGTGAGGTCAAATGTGGCAAAAGCGTTGGTTACCATGTCCCATTTCAGTCTGGGCGTATGTTCCAATGATCTCCAGGTTCCAGGCAGGCATGAAGAAGCGATCCTGCTGCTCGGGAGTAGCCTGGTTCAGCAGAGTGGGCAAGAACATGCCTAAGTGCAGGTCAAGGGGCTCAGGACGGCCCTGATGTACAAAGCTGCAGAGGAATGGGATGGGGTAGAAGGAAGTTTTGGAAAAATCGGGCAATCATCAAACAGAAGGTACAAAGGGGTGTGAAGAAATTTGGAAATCGAATGGTGAAGTGATTTCATAAAGAAGAACAGAGAGGAGAGAGGGAGAGAGAAGAAAATGGTAAGTGAATTGATTTCTGTGGAAAAACAGAAGACTGAATTGGTGTGCCAACCCCAATCATTTTAACCCAAAAAACAGATGTCACAGGCCACGTAAAAGGTTAGCCAATGTATTTATTTATTTTTTGGTTTTACAAACCAGCTACCACTATAATAATAGATTGCATACATATTTTATTCGATCTACCTCTAACCCTCTCATGGCGCTCTGTCTTTGTTTCACAAGGAGCACCTCTGGAGGGACAGCGGTGGATTGTTGGAGGGGTGAAAACAAAAAATGTAAGTTATTACGGTACTTCGGCAGCTCAGCTGTTCATAAAAAATAAAATATAAAATGATTAATTGGTTAACACCCTTTTAAGTAGGATCAATAAAGTAATCTTTGATCAATAGAAAAATAAATCCCAGCTGTATTAGTAAAGGTTCACCAGGCCAGACAGATGAAGTACTATGAATGAACAAAACACTAAATGTATCATAAGATACAAGGCAGTACCAATCTACAAAAGGTAAAACTTGCCTGTCGGCCTTCAAGAAGTGAACCTCACATGGAGGTGACCAGGTCATTCATGGAGTTAACAGGTATTAGACTCGACCACCATCACAGTGTGTAGATTATCCATGTTGCAGGCTGCTGGGTCAGCACAACTGCCCTCATAAGGAACTAGCAAACTTGACCCTTCCCTACCGGTACTTTTTGGGCCACAGCTTAAAAGTGAATATTCAATCTTTATCATCAGAGCGTTTCTAAGAGCTAAAAAATCTGTCCAAATTATATTTTCATTTATTTTATAACAGTGGAAACTCTGTTCTCTTAGTTGCAAATCACCACATTATCTGAGTAGGTGTGTAGGCAACTCGGAGCTTACTGCAAATCTTTAAATTTAATATAAAAATACAAAATCCAGTAAATCCCCCCTGGTGACAGAATTTCAGCAATGAAAGGCTCATCTGGAAAAGGAAAAAGGAAAAAACACCCAGTTAAAAAATACTTGTTCAATCTACCACAGCATTGACATTCATTGCATGTGATCACTGTAGACAATCACTACGGTAGCTATGTTGATGCTAGCTTGAAATGGAGCACTTCTGTGTTCTCCATGAGAGAGCCACTGCCAGACATCTCTGGTGGCAACTTAGCTCTTGAAAAAATAAAAAAAGATGTCAGATCTTTATCTCCCCAGACGATTTTCTATCATCACATACACATTAGACTGTCGGCTAAACCCATAAATCTAGTTGGGTTCGGTTGACATTGGTCTAATGTGTATGAGGACTTTGAGGCCACTGAGCTAAGTGAAAATATGGAAAAATGGGCCCCATGCATGGTTCTTACCTACTAGCACCCCCCTTTTTTAAAGCATCACAGCTTGTAAACGCTTTTTGGTAGCTAGACAAGAGTCTTTCAATTGTTTGAGGGATTGCGTTTACTAGGGCGTCCTTGGTGGGTATAAGTACTTTTACACTACTGCACTTTAATAAAATTGAGGCGTTCTTGTGGTTATGCATTGATATTTATATCTATTTAATAATTGGTTATTTCTTGTGGGGTCATCCATTGAATAAAGATTTTTTATCTTGGATATTTACAGTTTTTCGGAAGGACCAGGTCTTTGGTTCTTAGGCAATTTACCGTTGACCACACTACCTTTTTTACCTTCCGGTTTTATGGGGTGTTTTTGTAGTTTTTTTTTCTTATGTTTTTGTGTATTGTAATGAATAAAATGATATTTATTGATGGTTCCGATTTTGTATATTTTTCATTATTAGAAGTTTGGATGAGTTATTTATTGGTCTTTATCTGTATTTGGCAACTCTATCAAAGGGTGATGGTTGTTTATTTTAGTATTTTTTATTTTTTTGCCTTTCCAGATCAAAATTACTACATTAATCCTCCTCCCCCCTCTGGTATTAGTTTTTGTAGCATTGGGTCCTCTGAGCCTATATGGTTTGTTATATACCTGATTTTAACCCCTTTACCCCCAAGGGTGGTTTGCACGTCAATGACCAGGCCAATTTTTACAATTCTGACCACTGTCCCTTTATGAGGTTATAACTCCGAAACGCTTCAACGGATCCTGGTGATTCTGACATTGTTTTCTCGTGACATATTGTACTTCATGATAGTGGTAAAATTTCTTTGATAGTACCTGCGTTTATTTGTGAAAAAAACGAAAATTTGGCGAAAATTTTGAAAATTTCGCAATTTTCAAACTTTGAATTTTTATGCAATTAAATCACAGAGATATGTCACACAAAATACTTAATAAGTAACATTTCCCACATGTCTCCTTTACATCAGCATAATTTTGGAACCAATTTTTTTTTTGTTAGGGAGTTATAAGGGTTAAAAGTTGACCAGCAATTTCTCATTTTTACAACACCATTTTTTTTTTTAGGGACCACGTCTCATTTGAAGTCATTTTGAGGGGTCTATATGATAGAAAATGCCCAAGTGTGACACCATTCTAAAAACTGCACCCCTCAAGGTGCTCAAAACCACATTCAAGAAGTTTATTAACCCTTCAGGTGTTTAATAGGAATTTTTGGAATGTTTAAATAAAAATGAACATTTAACTTTTTTACACAAAAAATTTACTTCAGCTCCAATTTGTTTTATTTTACCAAGGGTAACAGGAGAAATTGGACCCAAAAAGTTGTTGTCCAATTTGTCCTGAGTACGCTGATACCCCATATGTGGCAGTAAACCACTGTTTGGGCGCATGGGAGAGCTCGGAAGGGAAGGAGCGCCGTTTGACTTTTCAATGCAAAATTGACAGAAATTGAGATGGGACGCCATGTTGCGTTTGGAGAGCCACTGATGTGCCTAAACATTGAAACCCACCACAAGTGACACCATTTTGGAAAGTAGACCCCCTAAGGAACTTATCTGGATGTGTGGTGAGCACTTTGACCCACCAAGGGCTTCACAGAAGTTTATAATGCAGAGCCATAAAAATAAAACAAAATTTTTTTCCCACAAAAATTATTTTTTAGCCCCCAGTTTTGTATTTTCCCTAGGGTAACAGGAGAAATTGGACCCCAAAAGTTGTTGTCCAATTTGTCCTGAGTACGCTGATACCCCATATGTGGGGGGGAACCACCGTTTGGGCGCATGGGAGGGCTCGGAAGGGAAGGAGCGCCATTTGGAATGCAGACTTAGATGGAATGGTCTGCAGGCGTCACATTGCGTTTGCAGAGCCCCTAATGTACCTAAACAGTAGAAACCCCCCACAAGTGACACCATTTTGGAAAGTAGACCCCCTAAGGAACTCATCTTGATGTGTTGTGAGAGCTTTGAACCCCCAAGTATTTCACTACAGTTTATAACGCAGAGCCATGCAAATAAAAAATATTTTTTTTTTCCACAAAAATTATATTTTAGCCCCCAGTTTTGTATTTTTCCAAGGTTAGCAGGAGAAATTGGACCCTAAATGTTGTTGTCCAATTTGTCCTGAGTACGCTGATACCCGATATGTGGGGGGGAACCACCGTTTGGGCGCATGGGAGGGCTCGGAAGGGAAGGAGCATCATTTGGAATGCAGACTTAGATGGATTGGTCTGCAGGCGTCACATTGCGTTTGCAGAGCCCCTAATGTACCTAAACAGTAGAAACCCCCCCACAAGTGACCCCATATTGGAAACTAGACCCCTCAATGAACTTATCTAGATGTGTTGTGAGAACTTTGAACCCCCAAGTGTTTCACTACAGTTTATAACGCAGAGCCGTGAAAATAAAAAATCTTTTTGTTTTCCCACAAAAATTATTTTTTAGCCCCCAGTTTTGTATTTTCCCAAGGGTAACAGGAGAAATTGGTCCACAAAAGTTGTTGTCCAATTTGTCCTGAGTACGCTGATACCCCATATGTTGGGGTAAACCCCTGTTTGGGCACACAGGAGAGCTCGGAAGGGAAGGAGCACTGTTTTACTTTTTCAACGCAGAATTGGCTGGAATTGAGATCGGACGCCATGTCGTGTTTGGAGAGCCCCTGATGTGCCGAAACAGTGGAAACCCCCCAATTATAACTGAAACCCTAATCTAAACACACCCCTAACCCTAATTCCAACGGTAACCCTAACCACACCTCTAACCCTGACACACCCCTAACCCTAATCCCAACCCTATTCCCAACTGTAAATGTAATCTAAACCCTAACCCTAACTTTAGCCCCAACCCTAACCGTAGCCCCAACCCTAGCCCTAACCCTAGCCCTAACCCTAGCCCTAACCCTAGCCCTAATGGGAAAATGGAAATAAATACATTTTTTTTTATTTTTCCCCTAACTAAGGGGGTGATGAAGGGGGGTTTGATTTACTTTTATAGCGAGTTTTTTAGCGGATTTTTATGATTGGCAGCCGTCACACACTGAAAGACCATTTTTATTGCAAAAAA
The DNA here is from genome assembly GCF_032444005.1 of Ranitomeya imitator. Lineage (NCBI taxonomy): Eukaryota > Metazoa > Chordata > Amphibia > Anura > Dendrobatidae > Ranitomeya > Ranitomeya imitator. The sequence goes on from NC_091283.1 coordinate 560,678,293, forward strand.
TATTTTTTGCAATACCACATTTTGAGAGCTATAATTTTTCCATATTTTGGTCCACAGAGTCATGTGAGGTCTTGTTTTTTGCGGGACGAGTTGACGTTTTTATTGAAAACATTTTTGGGCACGTGACATTTTTTGATCGCTTTTTATTCCGATTTTTGTGAGGAAGAATGACCAAAAGCCAGCTATTCATGAATTTCTATTGGGGGAGGCGTTTATACCGTTCCGCGTTTGGTAAAATTGATAAATCAGTTTTATTCTTCGGGTCAGTACGATTACAGCGATACCTCATTTATATCATTTTTTTATGGTTTGGCGCTTTTATACGATAAAAACTATTTTACAGAAAAAATAATTATTTTTGCATCGCTTTATTCTCAGGACTATAACTTTTTTATTTTTTTGCTGATGATGCTGTATGGCGGCTCTTTTTTTGCGGGACAATATGACGCTTTCAGCGGTACCATGGTTATTTATATCTGTCCTTTTGATCGCGTGTTATTCCACTTTTTGTTCGGCGGTATGATAATAAAGCGTTGTTTTTTGCCTCGTTTTTTTTTTTTTTTTTCTTACGGTGTTTACTGAAGGGGTTAACTAGTGGGACAGTTTTATAGGTCGGGTCATTACGGACGCGGTGATACTAAATATGTGTACTTTTATTGGTTTTTTTTTTATTTAGATGAAGAAATGTATTTATGGGAATAATATTTTTTTTTTTTTTCATTATTTTGGAATATTTTTTTTTATTTTTTTTTTTTACACATTTGGAAAATTTTTTTTTTACTTTTTTACTTTGTCCCAGGGAGGGACATCACAGATCAGTGATCTGACAGTTTGCACAGCACTCTGTCAGATCACTGATCTGACATGCAGCGCTGCAGGCTTCACAGTGCCTGCTCTGAGCAGGCTCTGTGAAGCCACCTCCCTCCCTGCAGGACCCGGATCCGCGGCCATCTTGGATCCGGGGCTGGAGGGAGCAGGGAGGCAGGTAAGACCCTCGCAGCAACGCGATCACATCGCGTTGCTCCGGGGGTCTCAGGGAAGCCCGCAGGGAGCCCCCTCCCTGCGCGGTGCTTACCTGCACCGCCGGCACATCGCGATCATCTTTGATCGCGGTGTGCCAGGGGTTAATGTGCCGGGGGCGGTCCGTGACCGCTCCTGGCACATAGTACCGGATGTCAGCTGCGATAAGCAGCTGACACCCGGCCGCGATCGGCCGCGCTCCCCCCGTGAGCGCGGCCGATCGGCTATGACGTACTATCCCGTCCAGGGTCAGATAAGCCCAGGGCACCTCGACGGGATAGTACGTCTAAGGTCACAGAGGGGTTAAAGGACACAAGTCAACGTATTGTTTAGGATATGGATGAGGTTTTGCTAAATTATCCAAATGAAGGTAATGCTGCCCATGCACAAAAGCAATAGGAGAATGAACACACTGCTGAAATATTAGCGAGTCTGCTTCATTTAGATTGATTGCAACAGTGATTAATAAGAAAATTATCATCATACAGATATGCCAATAAACTCACATCACGGCACGGCAGCAAGACAAAGAAGCGCAGAGCAAGACTGGGTTCACACAGGGTACGTTACTAGGACAGGATTTTACATAATGTATCAATTCCGATATTACTTCCTCTTATACAGTACAGTTTGTATTTGATATAGCAGCACATTGTAGTTTCTATTCGACCACACTACATCACTGCATGAATCCAGGCTATGGCTCAAGACAGTGAATAAGAGACAGCAAAATAATTCTGGCAGCTATTTTCTATGAATAAAACAGGCAACACTGAAATAATTACAAATCCATATTTCTGCAATTTTTTTTACAAAGGAAAATAGGACTTTAATTTGAAATAAGTTCACTAATAAAGCAAATTTTCTAAATGATTTGCACATCTTGTACAGTAAAATGTCTTCATGGTCACTTTAAAGATCAACTATATGAGTGGGAAGGAACTTAATAGGAGTATAGCAGGTATGGAACATTGGGGAGGGCTTTTTTTTTTTTCAAATAATAGTCAGTTGGCTACATTTTTTTGCTTTTTATTTCTCAATCACTTTCAGAATATTAATTACTAAGAGGCCAATAAACCGATTAGTGCACTACCACACGAATGGTGGTCCCCTAAACGGATTCCCATACTTGTTGTAGTAGTATGCAAAGAGCTGGGGGTCCATTTAGATGAGCCGACCGTGCTCATTACACAACTACCCATCGGCAATAAACTAATATATATATATATATATATATATACACACACACAGTGGGGCAAAAAAGTATTTAGTCAGTCAGCAATAGTGCAAGTTCCACCACTTAAAAAGATGAGAGGCGTCTGTAATTTACATCATAGGTAGACCTCAACTATGGGAGACAAACTGAGAAAAAAAAATCCAGAAAATCACATTGTCTGTTTTTTTATCATTTTATTTGCATATTATGGTGGAAAATAAGTATTTGGTCAGAAACAAAATTTCATCTCAATACTTTGTAATATATCCTTTGTTGGCAATGACAGAGGTCAAACGTTTACTGTAAGTCTTCACGAGGTTGCCACACACTGTTGTTGGTATGTTGGCCCATTCCTCCATGCAGATCTCCTTTAGAGCAGTGATGTTTTTGGCTTTTCGCTTGGCAACACGGACTTTCAACTCCCTCCAAAGGTTTTCTATAGGGTTGAGATCTGGAGACTGGCTAGGCCACTCCAGGACCTTGAAATGCTTCTTACGAAGCCACTCCTTCATTGCCCTGGCGGTGTGCTTTGGATTATTGTCATGTTGAAAGACCCAGCCACGTTTCATCTTCAATGCCCTTGCTGATGGAAGGAGGTTTGCACTCAAAATCTCACGATACATGGCCCCATTCATTCTTTCATGTACCCGGATCAGTCGTCCTGGCCCCTTTGCAGAGAAACAGCCCCAAAGCATGGTGTTTCCACCACCATGCTTTACAGTAGGTATGGTGTTTGATGGATGCAACTCAGTATTCTTTTACCTCCAAACACGACAAGTTGTGTTTCTACCAAACAGTTCCAGTTTGGTTTCATCAGACCATAGGACATTCTCCCAAAACTCCTCTGGATCATTCAAATGCTCTCTAGCAAACTTCAGACGGGCCCGGACATGTACTGGCTTAAGCAGTGGGACACGTCTGGCACTGCAGGATCTGAGTCCATGGTGGCGTAGTGTGTTACTTATGGTAGGCCTTGTTACATTGGTCCCAGCTCTCTGCAGTTCATTCAGTAGGTCCCCCCACGTGGTTCTGGGATTTTTGCTCACCGTTCTTGTGATCATTCTGACCCCACGGGGTGGGATTTTGCGTGGAGCCCCAGATCGAGGGAGATTATCAGTGGTCTTGTATGTCTTCCATTTTCTAATTATTGCTTCCACTGTTGATTTCTTCACTCCAAGCTGGTTGGCTATTGCAGATTCAGTCTTCCCAGCCTGGTGCAGGGCTACAATTTTGTTTCTGGTGTCCTTTGACAGCTCTTTGGTTTTCACCATAGTGGAGTTTGGAGTCAGACTGTTTGAGGGTGTGCACAGGTGTCTTTTTATACTGATAACAAGTTTAAACAGGTGCCATTACTACAGGTAATGAGTGGAGGAAAGAGGAGACTCTTAAAGAAGAAGTTACAGGTCTGTGAGAGCCAGAAATCTTGATTGTTTGTTTCTGACCAAATACTTATTTTCCACCATAATATGCAAATAAAATGATAAAAAAACAGACAATGTGATATTCTGGATTTTTTTTTCTCAGTTTGTCTCCCATAGTTGAGGTCTAGCTATGATGTAAATTACAGACGCCTCTCATCTTTTTAAGTGGTGGAACTTGCACTATTGCTGACTGACTAAATACTTTTTTGCCCCACTGTGTATATATATATATACACACAGTCAGAAATCTTGATTATTTGTTTCTGACCAAATACTTATTTTCCACCATAATATGCAAATAAAATGATAAAAAAACAGACAATGTGATTTTCTGGATTTTTTTTTCTCAGTTTGTCTCCCATAGTTGAGGTCTACCTGTGATGTAAATTACAGACGCCTCTCATCTTTTTAAGTGGTGGAACTTGCACTATTGCTGACTGACTAAATACTTTTTTGCCCCACTGTGTATATATATATATATATACTGTGTATATATATATATATATACAGTGGGGCAAAAAAGTATTTAGTCAGTCAGCAATAGAGCAAGTTCCACCACTTAAAAAGATGAGAGGCGTCTGTAATTTACATCACAGGTAGACCTCAACTATGGGAGACAAACTGAGAAAAAAAAATCCAGAAAATCACATTGTCTGTTTTTTTATCATTTTATTTGCATATTATGGTGGAAAATAAGTATTTGGTCAGAAACAAATAATCAAGATTTCTGACTCTCACAGACCTGTAACTTCTTCTTTAAGAGTCTCCTCTTTCCTCCACTCATTACCTGTAGTAATGGCACCTGTTTAAACTTGTTATCAGTATAAAAAGACACCTGTGCACACCCTCAAACAGTCTGACTCCAAACTCCACTATGGTGAAGACCAAAGAGCTGTCAAAGGACACCAGAAACAAAATTGTAGCCCTGCACCAGGCTGGGAAGACTGAATCTGCAATAGCCAACCAGCTTGGAGTGAAGAAATCAACAGTGGGAGCAATAATTAGAAAGTGGAAGGCATACAAGACCACTGATAATCTCCCTCGATCTGGGGCTCCACGCAAAATCCCACCCCGTGGGGTCAGAATGATCACAAGAACGGTGAGCAAAAATCCCAGAACCACGCGGGGGGACCTAGTGAATGAACTGCAGAGAGCTGGGACCAATGTAACAAGGCCTACCATAAGTAACACACTACGCCACCATGGACTCAGATCCTGCAGCGCCAGACGTGTCCCACTGCTTAAGCCAGTACATGTCCGGGCCCGTCTGAAGTTTGCTAGAGAGCATTTGGATGATCCAGAGGAGTTTTGGGAGAATGTCCAATGGTCTGATGAAACCAAACTGGAACTGTTTGGTAGAAACACAACTTGTCGTGTTTGGAGGAAAAAGAATACAGAGTTGCATCCATCAAACACCATACCTACTGTAAACCATGGTGGTGGAAACATCATGCTTTGGGGCTGTTTCTCTGCAAAGGGGCCAGGACGACTGATCCGGGTACATGAAAGAATGAATGGGGCCATGTATCGTGAGATTTTGAGTGCAAACCTCCTTCCATCAGCAAGGGCATTGAAGATGAAACGTGGCTGGGTCTTTCAACATGACAATGATCCAAAGCACACCGCCAGGGCAACGAAGGAGTGGCTTCGTAAGAAGCATTTCAAGGTCCTGGAGTGGCCTAGCCAGTCTCCAGATCTCAACCCTATAGAAAACCTTTGGAGGGAGTTGAAAGTCCGTGTTGCCAAGCGAAAAGCCAAAAACATCACTGCTCTAGAGGAGATCTGCATGGAGGAATGGGCCAACATACCAACAACAGTGTGTGGCAACCTTGTGAAGACTTACAGAAAATGTTTGACCTCTGTCATTGCCAACAAAGGATATATTACAAAGTATTGAGATGAAATTTTGTTTCTGACCAAATACTTATTTTCCACCATAATATGCAAATAAAATGTTAAAAAAAACAGACAATGTGATTGTCTGGATTTTTTTTTTCTCAGTTTGTCTCCCATAGTTGAGGTCTACCTATGATGTAAATTACAGACGCCTCTCATCTTTTTAAGTGGTGGAACTTGCACTATTGCTGACTGACTAAATACTTTTTTGCCCCACTGTATATACACTATTGAACCCGTTCTACGCCCGGGTGGCGAGCATCTATATTGGTATATGGACTCCATCCTGGTATGTGCTGCTCCATCCTGCGTCCCCATCCTGTCATGTGCTGCTCCCATCCTGCACCCCCATCCTGTCATGTGCTGCTCCCATCCTGCGCCCCCATCCTGTCATGTGCTGCTCCATCCTGCGTCCCCATCCTGTCATGTGCTGCTCCATCCTGCGTCCCCATCCTGTCATGAGCTGCTCCATCCTGCGTCTCCAACCTGTCATGTGCTGCACCCATCCTGCACCCCCATTCTGACATGTGCTGCTCCAATCCTGCACCCCCATTCTGACATGTGCTGCTCCATCCTGCGCCCGTTCTGTCATGTGCTGCTTCCATCCTGCACCCCCGTTGTCATGTGCTGCTTCCATCCTGCGCCCGTTCTGTCATGTGCTGCTTCCATCCTGCACCCCTGTTCTGTCATGTGCTGCTCCATCCTGCGCCCCCATTCTGACATGTGCTGCTCCATCCTGCGCCCGTTCTGTCATGTGCTGCTTCCATCCTGTGCCTGTTCTGTCATGTGCTGCTTCCATCCTGCACCCCCGGTTCTGTCATGTGCTGCTTCCATCCTGCACCCCCGTTCTGTCATGTGCTGCTTCCATCCTGCACCCCTGTTCTGTCATGTGCTGCTTCCATCCTGCACCCCCGTTCTGTCATGTGCTGCTTCCATCCTGCACCCCCGTTCTGTCATGTGCTGCTTCCATCCTGCACCCCCGTTGTGTCAAGTGCTGCCCTATTCTGTCATGTGCTGCTCCCATCCTGCGCCACCATTCTTTAATTTGCTTCTCCCATCCATATGCCCCATACACTGCTCCATTATGGTTGATGGCCCTGTGACAAAACACTCTGGGATCGCCTTTGCTGGGGTCAAAGGACACGTGGTTTGTGCATTGAATCTGAGGCGTACAGCAGGTTTCTGAGCAGGCTGACCTCAGGTCAGATTTATTAACGTGAAAGCAACACAAAAAACAAAACATAAAAATAAACCCTAGCCTGTCCGGCACTAACTAAACAAATACGTTGCTATCTCAACAACTGGGGGGGCTTCTCCCACCCAGCTAACATCATACAGATCTTGAGCAGAGCTCTTCACTCACGTTTGTCTCACACAGGCAGGCAATCTGTGTGCCCCAGGCAGACACTGGAAACACCCAGCTGGTCATCTTTTATTCCTGCAATCATTAACCCATTAGCACCCTGAAGATACTGAGTGGCCTAATTCACATAGGACAAACACCTGGGCGAGATATACCTGCCTCCATCTACCACACCAGCATGAGTCTTACATATCCCCCCCCCCCCCCCTTGCTCAGACCACTCCGGTCGAGCAAGAACACTTTTGAAACAGTGCACTCGGGATAGGGCATCGGCGTTCCCCATCTGCACCCCAGGTCGGTGCTCCACCGTAAAAGAGTAAGCCTGCAGGGCAAGGAACCACCTGGTTACCCGACTATTACGGTCCTTGTGGAGGTGCATCCACTTGAGAGGGGCATGGTCTGTGACCAGCCTAAACTTCCTACCAGCCAGGTAATACTTGAGGGAGTCGAGAGCCCATTTAATGGCTAGGCACTCTTTCAACCACGGCATACCTCTGCTCATGTACATTCAGTTTCCGACTGAGATAGAGGACCAGGTGTTCGACTCCGTCCCTCACCTGGGAAAGTACAGCTCCGACACCAGTATCAGAGGCATCAGTTTGTACCACAAACTCGCTGCTGAAATCAGGAGTCACTAGTACGGGCTGAGAGCACAAAGCCCGTTTCAGGCTGTGGAAGGCCTCTTCAGCAGCTGAGGTCCATTTTACCATGACGGAACCCTTCCCCTTGGTAAGATCCGTCAAGGGAGTAGCCATGGCTGCAAAATTGGGTATGAACCGGCGATAATAGCCGGCAATCCCCAGGAAAGCCTGCACTTGTTTCTTGTTCACTGGTTGTGGCCAGCCCTGAATTGCCTGTATTTTGTCGATCTGGGGTTTAACCACTCCTCGGCCAATCACGTAGCCCAAGTATCGGGCTTCTTCAAGCCCCATGTGGCATTTCTTGGGGTTTGCCGTTAAACCTGCATCTCGCAGGTCATCAATCACGGCTTGTACCTTCTGGAGATGAGTTTCCCAGTCCATGCTGTAAATTACGATGTCATCCAGGTAGGCAGAAGCGTACTGTCTGTGAGGCCTCAAGACTCGATCCATCAATCTCTAGAACGTTGCGGGAGCTCCGTGAAGTCCAAACGGCATATAGACATACTGGAACAGACCTTCCGGTGTAGCAAATGCCGTCTTCTCTCTGGCCGCCTCGGCCAGAGGAATCTGCCAGTACCCCTTTGTTAAATCCAGGGTCGTAATGTATCGGGCTTTACCAAGCCGGTCGATCAACTCATCGACCCGGGGCATAGGGTACGCATCAAATTTAGAAACTGCATTCAGTTTCCTAAAGTCATTACAAAACCGGATGGAGCCATCCGGTTTAGGTATCAACACAATTGGACTGGACCAGGCGCTGTGTGACTCCTCAATGACTCCTAAGTCCAACATTGCCATCACTTCCCGGGAGACGGCTTCACGGCGGGCTTCCGGAATCCGGTAGGGCTTCACATGAACAGTGACGCCAGGCTCTGTGACAATCTCATGTTTCACCAACTTCGTCCGGCCAGGTTTTTCGGAGAAAAACTGTCGGTTCTGTAACAAAAATTGCTTAACCTCAGATTTTTGTCGTTCTGAGAGAGTCTCAGCAACCTGCACCTCTGGTACAGTAGGTGAACAAACCGGACGGGGCAGATCCGCCGTTAGGGCAGAGCGGTCTTTCCAGGATTTTATCAGATTCACATGATAAATCTGTTCCGGTTTTCTCTTACCCGGCTGGTACACTTTATAGTTCACTTCACCAACTCTTTCTCGGACCTCAAATGGGCCCTGCCATTTCGCCAGGAATTTACTATCCACCGTAGGGATTAGGACCAACACCCTATCGCCGGGTGCAAATGTACGGACCTTAGCGCCTCTATCATAACTTTGCCTCTGTGCTCCCTGGGCCTGTAACATATGGTCCCTAACAATGGGCATGACAGCGGCAATACGATCCTGCATTTGTGTTACATGGTCGATCACCGTTTTAAAGGGAGTGACTTGACCTTCCCAGGTTTCTTTTGCGACGTCCAGCAGTCCCGGGGACGACGGGCGTACAACAGTTCGAAAGGCGAAAATCCTGTGGAAGACTGGGGAACTTCCCTAATGGCAAACAGCAAATAGGGTAACAAGTAATCCCAGTTCTTCCCATCTTTGTCTATCGCCTTCCGGAGCATCTGTTTTAAGGTTTTGTTGAAGCGCTCAACCAGGCCATCTGTTTGAGGGTGATAGACAGACGTACGCAACGGGTCTATTTGTAAGAGCCTGCAGAGCTCCTTCATTACCCTCGACATAAAGGGAGTCCCCTGGTCGGTAAGTATCTGTTTTGGAATTCCCACCCGACTAAACACTTGTACCAATTCCTTGGTGATCGTCTTGGTAGCTGTGTTATGCAAAGGGACGGCTTCCGGGTAACGAGTGGCATAGTCCACGATGACGAGGATATGTTGGTGCCCACGTGCGGATCGGGGAAGGGGCCCAACCAAATCCATCCCAATTCTCTCAAAAGGGACCCCGATGATAGGAAGGGGTACCAAAGGGCTACGGAACTGAGATTTAGGGGCCGCGATTTGGCACTCTGGACAGGACTCACAATAGTTACGCACATCACAATGTATTCCAGGCCACACAAAACAATGCAATATCCTTTCTGTGGTTTTCTGTACCCCCAGATGTCCCCCCATTATATGTCCGTGGGCCAAATCCAGTACCTTCCGCCGATAAGGTTTGGGTACCACTAACCGTTGCACTGTGTCTTCCCCTTTTTTTTCTACCTGGTAGAGCAAATCATTTTCAAGAACCATATACGGGTACGCTAGCCTAGTGTCAGGTTCTACGGGTACCCCATCTATCATTTTTACATTTTTCCTAGCCGGAGTCAGGGTAGGATCTTTCATTTGCTCGCTGTGGAAGTCATCCACCTGGACTCCCAAATCTGGCAGGCAGGGTGCCGGATGGCTGTCTGCCTCCGCCTCTCGCTGAGGTTCCTCAGTTTCCTCTGTTTCCCCCGCCATGACGGAGAAGGGGTACTGAAGGTTAGATTCATTAACCTCCCCAGCAACATCTTCCTGTGGGGTCTCCTCTAGGGACTCGGGACCTCCAGATGGCATGGGAGAAGATTCACGGGTACAGCTACCGTGAAGGAGTAACTGATTCTCCCACAACTGCCAGAAATAGGGAAAATCCCTGCCCAGGATTACATCATGTAACAATGCGGGAACGAGTCCCACTTTGTGCTGCACTGACCCATAGGGAGTAGAAATCCATATGACCGCTGTTAAGTACGAGCGGGTGTCACCATGCACACACGTCACAGAAAACTTGTCAGACGGACCAGACGGAAGTGCCACCAGACTAGCTTTCACCAGAGTCACCACACTTCCAGAGTCTAGTAATGCCACAACATTTTTCCCATCAACAGATAATTCACACAGGTGTTTCACTGTATCATTTTGACCCGCATTCACACTCACTAGCTGTGTAACCAAAGACATGCGTTTTCTAGAGTCTATAACGTCGCACTGCATGGGTTCAGCGGTAACAGGACAGTTCGCAGAAACATGACCCTTCTCATGGCAGCGGAAACACCTAACAGGTCCCCTACTGAGACCACCGTCCAATACTCTTGGTCTCGGAGTGCGAGCAGTCCCGGACTCCTCCCCCACAGTTTTAAGCGATTTTCCTTCACCCGTGGTCCCTGGAACAGTCTTACCGGTTCCACGAGGAGGAGGCACAGTCCGGGGTTTGGCGGTGTCGTCGGGAAGTCCTTCTGCCACGGAATAACGCTCGACCAACTCCACAAGTTGATCCGCTGTCGTGGGATTTCCTTGGCTTACCCACCTTTTCAGCGCTGGGGGTAGTACTCTCAGGTACTTGTCCAGGACAACCCGCTGGATTATTTCGGGTATTGTCAGTACCTCGGGTTGCAGCCATTTCTTTGTCAAGTAGATCAGGTCGAACATCTGAGACCGCGCTGGTTTATCTTGCTGGTATGTCCACTGATGTACCCTCTGTGCACGGACAGCCGTCGTCACACCTAGCCGGGCCAGGATCTCAGCTTTCAGCTTCTCAAAGTCCTGAGCGACCTCCGGGTCCAAATCATGGTAAGCTTTTTGGGCCTCGCCGGAGAGAAACGGGGCAATCAAATCGGCCCACCGTGCCTTCGGCCACTTCTCTCTCAATGCCGTCCGCTCAAAAGTTGTCAGATATGCCTCGACGTCATCTTCTGCAGTCAGCTTTTGCCAGTATCGACTCACATGGATCCTTCTGGACTCTGCTTCCGGGTCAGCGTCAGGCATGCTCACCAGGCGCTGCGCCACCTGTTGGAGAAGTTGGCGGTCTGCAACCGTCATGTCCAGTAACTTCTTCAGCTGTGCGGCCATCAAGCGATTAGCTTCGTGCTGTGCGGCAGTGGCCTGCTGCTGTACGGCAGTGGACTGTACTAAGGCTTTCACCACGTCTTCCATGCTGTCGCCTGTGCCACGGTATGCCCGCATTCTCCACCACAATGTGACAAAACACTCTGGGATCGCCTTTGCTGGGGTCAAAAGACACGTGGTTTGTGCATTGAATCTGAGGCGTACAGCAGGTTTCTGAGCAGGCTGACCTCAGGTCAGATTTATTAACGTGAAAGCAACACAAAAAACAAAACATAAAAATAAACCCTAGCCTGTCCGGCACTAACTAAACAAATACGTTGCTATCTCAACAACTGGGGGGGCTTCTCCCACCCAGCTAACATCATACAGATCTTGAGCAGAGCTCTTCACTCACGTTTGTCTCACACAGGCAGGCAATCTGTGTGCCCCAGGCAGACACTGGAAACACCCAGCTGGTCATCTTTTATTCCTGCAATCATTAACCCATTAGCACCCTGAAGATACTGAGTGGCCTAATTCACATAGGACAAACACCTGGGCGAGATATACCTGCCTCCATCTACCACACCAGCATGAGTCTTACAGCCCCCATAAGATGCTCCATAGTGTATGCCCCCCGTACACTGCTCCATAAAGGTTTATGGCCCCCATAAGACGCTCCAGTGTGTATGCCCCCGTACACTGCTCCATTATGGTTTATGGCCCCCATAAGATGCTCCATAATATATGCCCCCGTACACTGCTCCATTATGGTTGATGGCCCCATAAGATGCTCCACTGTATTATATGCCCCCCATAAGATGCTCCATTGTATTATATGCCCCCCATAAGATGCTCCATAGTATATGCCCCCCATAAGATGCTCCATTGTATTATATGCCCCCCATAAGATGCTCCATTGTATATGCCCCGTATGCTGCTGCCATATATATATAAAAAATAAATAAATAAAAATTCCATACTCACCTATGGTCGCTGGGCGCCGAGTGCTGGGGGGCCTGAGCAGGCGGGGACACCGGCGCGCTGTGGGGGTCAGGTGCCGGAGTCACCGCTAGCTCAGGCCCCCCAGCACTTGCTATACTCACCTGCCTGTCCCGTTCCACCGCTGCGCGCCGCCATCTTCCGGCTCCTCTGGCTGTGACTGTTCAGTCAGAGGGCGCCGCCGGCGCGCATTAAGTACGTCATCGCGCCCTCTGAACTGTGAACGTCACAGCAGAGGACCCGGGAGACAGAGCCGCACGCAGCGCTGGAATGGGGGACAGGTGAATATACTTACCCTCCTGGCGGTCCCTGACTCTCCGGTGGAGATCGCGGTGTGCGTTCAGTGCTTACGCATATCGCGATCTCCTGGGAGTGTCACTCTGTGGGGGCCAGACTGCGCGGCGCTTGCACAGTCTATAAAGGCTTCGGACAGAGTGACGCTCCCAGCGTTATATTATAGATATATATTCCGATGTTTACGCACACATCTCAAAGGAAACTATATATTTCGTTAGTCATGTACAGTAAATTCACAGCCTGAAATGTCAGAATAAGCTAGATAGAATTGATTCTTTGCGTGTATAGTTTACTGTACATGTACTTTGCTAATAAGTAAAAAAAATAAAAGAAATGTTGTTGGGTCCCCCAATTTTTAATAACCAGCAAAGGTTAAGCAGACAGCCGTAGGTTGATATTAATAGTCAGGAAAGGACCATGGATATTGGCCCCTTACCAGCCTAATGAGACCACCCCTCAGACGTTACCACTCACCTCGGCCGCCGGAACATACTGAGAGTACTGTGAGAACCAGCAGCAGTGATGTCATTAAGGTTACCGCAAGTCACAGCAGGCGATTCTCACGGGGAAGCTCAGTGTGAGCCACCAGGTGTGAACTGCGCTCGTCACTGCCGCTGGTTCTCATGCTACACTCAGTATGTTTCGGCGGCCAAGGTGACCGTTAAACGTTACTCATGTCTACGCTCATAACAGCCTCCAGATGTAGCAGAGTCAGGGATTGTCATGGGACGTCCATATTATGAAATGTGGTGGACTCCTGTGGATTATTTGTTTATGGTAATTTCTAACCATGTATAAGTATATAAGGGGACAATACAAATATCTCGCTGAGGATCTGTTTATACCAAGGAAGGTGACGGGCACAAGGGGGCATTCTTTGCGTCTGGAGGAGAGAAGGTTTTTCCACCAACATAGAAGAGGATTCTTTACTGTTAGGGCAGTGAGAATCTGGAATTGCTTGCCTGAGGAGGTGGTGATGGCGAACTCAGTCGAGGGGTTCAAGAGAGGCCTGGATGTCTTCCTGGAGCAGAACAATATTGTATCATACAATTATTAGGTTCTGTAGAAGGACGTAGATCTGGGGATTTATTATGATGGAATATAGGCTGAACTGGATGGACAAATGTCTTTTTTCGGCCTTACTAACTATGTTACTATGTTACTATGTAATTAATGGGTAAACCAGGATAATTGTTGGGGAGTGCTTCTTATAATTAAGACTTTTTTGTGTGTGTTTATTTTTACTATGGGGTCAGACACCTCTTCATTAATAACCCCTGGGCTTGTTGTCAGCGGATATTCGACAGCTAACATCAACCCAAAAACCATTACCCCAACTGTCAACTCACCACAGCAATCAGGAAGAGTTGAGGCACTTAATGGATGTGCCATTTCTAGGGCGGCTGAGGGTTGGTCTTATTAGACTGGGAAGGGGCCAATATCCATGGCCCTTTTCAGTCTCTGAATATCAGCCCAAAGCTGTCTGCTTTCCCTTAGTTGATAATTAAAAATAAGGGGCACCCCACATTTTTCTTTTATTAGCTAAATACATGTACAGAAAATTACATATGCAGAGCACTGATTAAATATATCACTGACAACTATATTAGTTTGATAACTAGCTTTAAATTAAATAGAGAATTACAGAAAAATTGCCCACACGGAAATTTGCCAATTGCAGCATCACAAAGTTTCAGATCTATGATATTTGAGGTGCAAGGTGAAGAATGCCCACAGAAAATTGCCCACAGGCTGAATTATAGGTTAAATGCTCTGTAGGACGGGGGATAGTATATGTATGTATACATGAGATGCTCTGCAGGGCAGAAGAATAATATATAATTATAGGTGAGATGCTCTGCAGGACAGAGACTAGCACAGAGATATAGGTTAAATGCTCTGCAGGACGGGGGATAGTATGCAGGTATACGTGAGATGCTCTGCAGGGCAGAAGAATAATATAGAATTTTAGGTGAGATGCTCTGCAGGATAGAGAATAGCAAAGATCTATAGGTTAAATGCTCTGCAGGACAGGGGGATAGTATGCAGGTATACGTGAGATGCTCTGCAGAACAGAGAATAGTATAGAAATATAGGCGAGATGCTCTGCAGCATAGAAGAATGTCGGCGAAAATTGCCCACAAAACAACAACAACTATCGACAAGTTTATTAACCCCTTAGTGACAGAGCCAATTTGGTACTTAATGACCGAGCCAATTTTTGCAATTCTGACCACTGTCACTTTATGAGGTTATAACTCTGGAACACTTCAACAGATCCCGCTGATTCTGAGACTGTTTTTTCGTGACATATTGTACTTCATGTTAGTGGTAACATTTCTTCGATATTACTTGAGACTATTTATGAAAAAAACGGAAATATGGCGAAAATTTTTAAAATTTTGCAATTTTCAAACTTTGTATTTTTATGCCCTTAAATCAGAGAGATATGTCACAAAAAATAGTTAATAAATAACATTTCCCACATGTCTACTTTACATCAGCACAATTTTGGAAACAAAATTTTTTTTGTTAGGGAGTTATAAGGGTTAAAAGTTGACCAGCAATTTCTCATTTTTACAACACCTTTTTTTTTTTTAGGGACCACTTCACATTTGAAGTCATTTTGAGGGGTCTATATGATAGAATGGTGTCACACTTTTGTTATTTTCTAAAAACTACACCCCTCAAGGTTCTCAAAACCACATTCAAGAAGTTTATTAACCCTTTACGTGCTTCACAGGAACTGAAACAATGTGGAAGGAAAAAATGAACATTTAACTTTTTTTTGCAAACATCTTAATTCAGAACCAATTTTTTTTATTTTCACAAGTGTAAAAACAGAAATGTAACCATAAATTTTGTTATGCAATTTCTCCTGAATACGCCAATACCCCATATGTGGGGGTAAACCACTGTTTAGGCGCACCGCAGAACTTGGAAGTGAAGGAGCGCCATTTGACTTTTTCAATGCAGAATTGGCTGGAATTGAGATCGGACGCCATGTCACGTTTAGAGAGCCCCTGATGTGCCTAAACAGTGGAAACCCACCACAAGTGACACCATTTTGTAAACTAGACCCCTTAAGGAACTTATCTAGATGTGTGGTGAGCACTTTGAACCCCCAAGAGCTTCACAGAAGTTTATAACGTAGAGCCGTGAAAATAAAAAAATCGCATTTGTTTACACAAAAATGATCTTTTCGCCCACAAATTCTTATTTTCACAAGGGTAACAGGAGAAATTAGACCACAAAAGTTGTTGTGCAATTTCTCCTGAGTATGTTGATACCCAATATGTGGGGGTAAACCACTGTTTGGGCGCACCGCAGAGCTTGGAAGAGAAGGAGTGCCGTTTTACTTTTTCAATGTAGAATTGTCTGGAATTGAGATTGGACGCCATGTCGCGTTTGGAGAGCCCCTGATGTGCCTAAACTGTGGAAACCCCCCACAAGTGACCCCATTTTGGAAACTAGACCCCCCAAGGAACTTATCTAGATGTGTGGTGAGAACTTTGAATGCCCAAGTGCTTCACAGAAGTTTAGAATGCAGAGTCGTGAAAATAAAATATATTTTTTTCCACAAAAAAGATTTTGTAGCCCCCAAGTTTTTATTTTCACAAG
This sequence comes from Ranitomeya imitator, assembly GCF_032444005.1. Taxonomy (NCBI): domain Eukaryota; kingdom Metazoa; phylum Chordata; class Amphibia; order Anura; family Dendrobatidae; genus Ranitomeya; species Ranitomeya imitator. Next base: position 560,694,510 of record NC_091283.1, read on the forward strand.
GGTAACAGGAGAAATTGGACCGCAATAGTTTTTGTCCAATGTATCCCGAGTACACTGATGTGCCAAATGTGGGGGTAAACCACTGTTTGGGCGCACGGCAGAGCTCGGAAGGGAAGGAGCGCTGTTTTGGAATGCAGACTTTGATAGAATGGTCTGTGAGCGTTATGTTGCGATTGCAGAGCCCCTGATGTACCTAAACAGTAGTAACCCCCCACAAGTGACCCCATTTTGGAAACTAGACCCCCCAAGGAACTTATCTAGATGTGTGGTGAGAACTTTGAATGCCCAAGTGCTTCACAGAAGTTTAGAATGCAGAGTCGTGAAAATAAAATATATTTTTTTCCACAAAAAAGATTTTGTAGCCCCCAAGTTTTTATTTTCACAAGGGTAACAAGAGAAATTGGACCCCAAAAGTTGTTGTCCAATTTATCCCGAGTACGCTGATGCCCCATATGTGGGGGTAACCCACTGTTTAGGCGCACGGCAGAGCTCAGAAGGGAGGGAGCACCATTTGACTTTTTGAGCGCAAAATTGGCTGTCGTGTTTGGAGACTCCCTGATGTACCTGTTGTGATCAGGTGATTCAGAACCACAATGGACCTTGTAGTTCAGAGCACACAAAGTGACCTGACAAATACCAATAAAATAGGACGAGCTCTGAGACGTGGGAACCCTGCTGACCGCAATCCCTAATCCTATCAAACCACACTAAAGGTAGCCGTGGAGCGCTCCTGACCAGTCCTAGGCGCCTCAGGCACAGCCTGAGAAACTAGCTAGCCCTAAGATAGAAAAATAAGCCTACCTTGCCTCAGAGAAATACCCCAAAGGAAAAGGCAGCCCCCCACATATAATGACTGTGAGTTGAGATGAAAATACAAACACAGAGATGAAATAGATTTAGCAAAGTGAGGCCCAACTTACTGAACAGACCGAAGATAGGAAAGATTGCTTTGCGGTCAACACAAAACCCTACAAACAACCACGCAGAGGGCGCAAAAAGACCCTCCGTACCGACTAACGGTACGGAGGTGCTCCCTCTGCGTCCCAGAGCTTCCAGCAAGCGAGAAAAACCAATATAGCAAGCTGGACAGAAAAAATAGCAAACAAAAATAACACAAGCAAAACTTAGCTTATGCAGGATAGACAGGCCACAGGAATGATCCAGGAGAGAGCAAGACCAATACTGGAACATTGACTGGAGGCCAGGATCAAAGCACTAGGTGGAGTTAAATAGAGCAGCACCTAACGACTTAACCTCATCACCTGAGGAAGGAAACTCAGAAGCCACAGTACCACTCTCATCCACCAAAGGAAGCTCATAGACAGAACCAGCCGAAGTACCACTCACGACCACAGGAGGGAGCTTGGCCACAGAATTCACAACATGTACCTAAACAGTGGAAACCCCCCAATTCTAGCTCCAACCCTAACCCCAATACACCCCTAACCCTAATCCCAACCCGATCCATAATCCTAGTCACTAACCCTAACGATAATCACAACCCTTACCCCAAAACAACCCTAATGTTAACCCTAACCATAACCCTAAATCCAACACACCCCTAATCCTAATCTCAACCCTAACCTCAAACCTAACCCTAATCCCAATACACCCCTAATCACAACCCTAACCTTAACCCTAATCCCAAACCTAACCCTAATCCCAAGCGTAACCCTAATGCCAACCCTAACCCTAATACCAACTCTAATCCAAACCCTAACCCCAAATCTAACCCTAACTTTAGCCCCAACCCTAGCCCTAACTTTAGCCCCAACCCTAACCCTAGCCCTAAGGCTACTTTCACACTTGCGTCGTTTGGCATCCGTCGCAATCCGTCGTTTTGGACAAAAAAACGGATCCTCCAAATGTGCCCGCAGGATGCGTTTTTTGCCCATAGACTTGTATTGCCGACGGATCGTGACGGATGGCCACACGTCGCGTCCGTCGTGCACTGGATCAGTTGTGTTTTGGCGGACCGTCGGCACAAAAAACATTCAATGTAACTTTTTTTGTACGTCGCGTCCGCCATTTCTGACCGCGCATGCGTGGCCGTAACTCCGCCCCCTCCTCCCCAGGACATAGATTGGGCAGCGGATGCGTTGAAAAACTACATCAGCTGCCCACGTTGTGCACAATTTTCACAACGTGCGTCGGTATGTCGGGCCGACGCATTGCGACGGCCCCGTACCGACGTAAGTGTGAAAGAACCCCAACCCTAAATTTAGCCCCAACCCTAACCCTAGCTCTTAACCTAGCCCTAACCCTAGCCCTAATTTTAGCCCCAACTGATGTTCTCCTGTCGGTCGGCAGATGGCGATAGATGGCGGGCGCACTGCGCATGCGCCCGCCATTATCTTTTCCCCGGCAGCCAGGAGGAGCATCAGGAGGATCCAGGGACACAGGTGAGTATGATAGGGTCCCCAAATCCCCCTATTTCTCTGTCCTCTGATGTGCGATCACATCAGAGGACAGAGAATTACACTTTGATTTTTTTTTTTTTTTGCGGTCGCCGGTAAACAGTTAATTACCGGCGATCGCAAAACAGGGGTCGGTAAAACCGACCCCGATCATGTTCTTTGGGGTCTCGGCTACCCCCGGCAGCCGAGACCCCAAAGATTCTCCCGATGCCGGCCGGCGCACTGCGCATGCGCCCGCCATTTTGAAGATGGCGGCGCCCACCGGGAGACACGAGGAGCACCGGGGGAAATAGGTGAGTATCGGGGGGCTATCTGGGACCCCTTTTCTCTGTCCTCTGATGTGCGATCACATCGGAGGACAGAGAAATTAAAAAGAGATCGCGTTTTGTTTTTTTTTGCGATCGCCGGTAAACGGTTAATTACCGGCGATCGGAAATGCGGGGTCGGTAAAAAAAACCCCGAATCATGTTCTCTGGGTTCTCGGCTACCCCCGACAGCCGACACCCCGGAGAAAATCCGACTCTGGGGGGCGCTATTCACTTTTTCCACAGCGCCGTTAATTAACGGCGCTGTGGTTTAAGTACCCTTAGCGGCCGCCGTTAAAAGGCGTATCGGCGGTCGCTAAGGGGTTAAGGAGTTCTAATAACAACAATAACAAGTTTATTAAACAATCATTGCACACCTGCAAACAATTTGCTGCCGGGTGATTGTCCTTGATTTCCATGGGCTCCATTGAAATACAATACAGCACAACACAGGCAGCAAAAAAAATGCAGAATGGATTTCAACAAAAATTTCTGGGCCCGGTTTACTTCTCCAGGTTCTACAGATTCGGTTCACTCATCCCTAGTCCCAGAGTACGGATTCTGTTCTTAGGAGTTGTCATTCCACTGTGCCAACAATAATTCTACTCTCATTGTGGTGTATGTGGGCCTAGAGACCATTATTCCACTCTCATTGTGGTGTGTCTGAGCCTAGAGACCCTTATTCCACTCTCATTGTGGTGTGTCAGGGCCTAGAGACCCTTATTAAAATCCACTCTGCATTTCCTTCCATCCTAAGCCTGCCTGCACCTGCAGCATATGTGTATGATGCATAACTAGGTAGGGTGTCTAAAGGTACCGTTACATTAAGCGACGCTGCAGCGATACAGACAACGATGCCGATCGCTGCAGCGTCGCTGTTTGGTCGTTGGAGAGCTGTCACACAGACAGCTCTCCAGCGACCAACGATCCCGAAGTCCCCGGTAACCAGGGTAATCATCGGGTTACTAAGCGCAGGGCCGCGCTTAGTAACCCAATGTTTACCCTGGTTACCGTTGTAAATGTAAAAAAAAAAAAAAAAAAAAAACCAACACTACATACTTACATTCCCGGTGTCTGGTCACATGCCTCGCCTTCAGCTTCCAGCACTGACTGAGCGCCGGCCGTAAAGTACAGCGGTGACGTCACCGCTGTGCTCTGCTTTACGGCCGGCCAGATCTCACCAGTCAGTGCGGGAAGCTGAAGGCGAGGGACATGACCAGACACCGGGAATGTAAGTATGTAGTGTGTTTTTTTTTACATTTACAACGGTAACCAGGGTAAACATCGGGTTACTAAGCGCGGCCCTGCGCTTAGTAACCAGATGTTTATCCTGGTTACCAGTGAAGACATCGCTGAATTGGCGTCACACACGCCGATTCAGCGATGTCAGCGGGTGATCAGCGATGAAATAAAGTTCTGATCTTTCCCCAGCGACCAACGATCTCCCAGCAGGGGCCTAATCGTTGGTCGCTGTCACACATAACGATTTCGTTAACGATATCGTTGCTACGTCACAAAAAAGCAACGATATCGTTAATCGATATCGTTATGTGTGACGGTACCTTCCCTCTTGGTAGTCATAAGTGGACAGGGAAGGAAGTGCATGTCCCAGATTCACTGCCACTGAAGTCAATGGGAGAGTGGAGCTGCTATGGCACTTCCGCTCCTCTGACAGATTCTGACAGAATCTCACTTTTCTGCGGTGCCTACCCACTGAGATGATAATGTATTAGATCTGACCTGCAGTCCCATGTAACTCCACATATAATACAGTGATTCTTTTGTGGGTACTGATAGCAGTGATGGCTCCTCTGGATCACACTGCTGCTGTTTTTGCATGTGCTGCTGTTCTGGGCTGGTGGGAGGAGTAAGGCAGAATCAGTGAGAGAGGAGAGCAGACTAGATCTATCTATTGCTGATAATGACAGACTGCTACAAACCACAGACCTTCAGCATGTTTGCAGTTTTGCACTAGGTCAGCTGTAAATCACAAGTTGATCACACATCATGGGAACATCCTCACCTTTCACCTCAAATATCATAGATCTGAAACTTTGTGATGCTGCAATTGGCAATTTTCTGTGTGGGCAATTTTCCATGTGGGCAATTTTCAGGGAACCGATAAAAGCGCACTGCATACACGTCATACGGATGCTCGGAGAGATAAAAAATGCATTGTACTCACTTAACACTCATCCTACTTTTCTGGAACAACATTGGGGTGTGTGTGTGTTTTTTTTTTTAATACGCTAGTGTGAAGACAGGTTTAGCACAATTGTTTTGTGCATATAGATTATCATTGCTATTGGCAGCACATCTTGTTTCTGTTGCCGATAACGATTACATTTTGGCATGACAATCAATCACTCGACGACCGAGCGTTCTATCGAATGCGTCTTTTCAATTGCTGGCTTCTCTAAATGAACCTATAAATGCTCAAAGAGTTTAACACCTTAATAAAGTCACATTTAGGCTAATGCTACACGGTGACAAGTGTTGCGAGACACTGAAATTGCCGTGTCGCATTACAAAAATCACATGTAATGATTTCCAATGGTGTCGCATTGCACAAAGTTGGAAATATTTCCAAATAACATTTTCTGTAGCAAGTAGCATTTAACAGACTTGCCATAGTCAAAGCAAGTTGCATGTGACCTGCAACATGGCTGCTTTGTTTAGCGCAAATTCAGAGCTTCAAAATAGTCACGCAACAGCAAGTCACAGACAAGCTGCACAAATGCCTTTGTTGTGTGACACACGGATTGTAGCTCCAGCTTTAAATGGAGTGTTGCTGCTTTTTTCTTCTTTCTTGGATAATAAGGTGTTTACGTAATGCTGCATGAATTGGTCACCAACCAGTACATGTACAGACACAGAGGGCTATTAAAGGGAACCTGTCACCCCCAAAATCGCGGGTGAGGTAAGCCCACCGGCATCAGGGGCTTATCTACAGCATTCTGGAATGCTGTAGATAAGCCCCCGATGTATCCTGAAAGATGAGAAAAAGAGGTTAGATTATACTCACCCAGGGGCGTTCCCGCTGTTGGTCCAGGTCCGGCGCCTCCCATCTTCACCAGATGACGTCCTCTTGTGGTCTTCACGCTCCAGTGCAGGCGTACTTTGTCTGCCCTGTTGAGGGCAGAGCAATGTACTGCAGTGCACAGGTGCTGGGCCTCTCTGACCTTTCCCTGCGCCTGCGCACTGCAGTACTTTGCTCTGCCCTCAACAGGGCAGACAAAGTACGCCTGCGCCAGAGCATGAAGACAAGAAGAGGACGGCATCGTAAGAAGATGGGAGGCCCCGGACCGGACCACGACGCCCAACGCAGCAGGACCAACCACCCCTGGGTGAGTATAATTTAACCTCTTTTTCTCATCTTTCAGGATACATCTACAGAATACCTCAATACCTCAGTAAACAGTAAGGCATGCATATATAAGTGTGTTTCCTGTGGCGTGCCCAAGTCCTAGTATACGACCCACCCCGACGCGCGTTTCAACAGTTCTTCTTCTCATGCCTTACTGGTGCCATGGCATAATTCAGATAGTGGTTACAGCTTATATTAGTGCTCCTCTCAGCCTTCCTGCCATTTAGGCTAGCGTCAGTGGCTTGGTTTAGATGCGGTATTAGGAGGATCACATTGATTAGGTATCACACTGTATTAACCTTTGCCTGTTGTGCACGGCATAGCATTTGATGTGAATTGTGTCCTACTCCTAGTGGCCTCTAGTTTGTTTTTTGAGGTACCTAGGTATTATTAATATATGTAATTTTTTGTTAATAAAATTTGTTGTATTTTAACATTGCTTGTGCCATAGTCTTTTATGGTATAGAGCTTTGAGGTATTTTCACGGAATGTGACCAAGCTATGTTTAGCTTGGGTTAATTGGATTAAATGCTGGTGGGCTTAGCTCACCTTCGATTTTGTGGGTGACAGGTTCTTTTTAAGGGATTGGGAAAAAAAATCCTGGCGAATATGGTCAATTTTTTATTCTAAATAATTGGCCAAACTGTCAGCACTGAGGCCGTGGTCAGGGCCTTAACTCTTGGATTGAGGAGGGAATGAAAAGTGTCGAAGAGACGTTTAGGATTGTTGGATCGTGAGGTAATAATGGTATTGAAATAGATTTGGAGAGGTGAAGGTATCATAAGTGACTTGTGCTCCTCTTTCCCTGACCAGGAGCTCTGGTATGAGACGACCATGAGCTGGAGCAGCTCTGCATGGTCATACACAATCATTACACAGCAGGGGCTCATTTATAACATTATCTCAGCGCAGGAACATTTTTTTTTTTTTTTTTTGCATATAACCTAAATAGGCAAAACAACACAACAGTTTTTTCAAAACTAAGAAGCTTTTTTTTTTTAAACTTAGGAGGGGCATTGGAACACTAGAAAGAAATGTTGAGGCCTCACTAAAGACTGTGTAGAGGAAGAACCTGTCTGTATTACCCATAATAAGCAATCACATTGCAGCTTTCATTTTACCACAGCCATTTTAAAAATCAAACCTGAGCTCTGATTGGTTGCTATGGGCAACAAAGAGGTTTTTCTTTTGGACAGCTGATATATGAGGCCAATTTTTTTTTACATTTTTTTTACATTAATAGTTAACATAGTGTGGGCCACGGGCAGCGATCGTAGGGATTGTAACTAGTGATTGCAAAACAGTACTAGTGCAGCACCAATGTCTTACTAGCTAAGTGCAACCTAGTCACTACAGCTATTTATCACCCTCTCTGCTATGCCTGCAGGTCTCTCCTGGCACTGCCAGTACCACTTGCCATTCTGCCCAGTTCAAAACTAACCATGCCCCAGTTCGGTCTGTGCATAGGTGCCAATGGCTTGTAGATTCTTGGCAAGGGGCAGCCACTTCTTGCACTGTGATTCATTGCACTGACTCGCTAGCGTGTTGCTAAACATGCTGTAATGTAAGCTCAAGGGATCCGTCTGAGAGCCTCGACATGTTCTACAGGGGAGAGACAAAAGTCAGAAAATCAGCAGATTGGTGGAGTACATAGAAAATATTGATAAAAATAGAAATAGATGTATAAGATGCAGCTGTCATAGGGTGCGGCTTTTTTATTCTCATTAAATAGTGCATTAACAGTAGTTAAAGTGGTATTCCAATCTCCAAGATCATATCCCAATATGTAGTAGGAATAATATTAGCAAATACCTCCACTTCGAAATGTAGTATAGTTCTTCTGATTTGCCAAGTTGCTCTCCCCATGTGCAGGGCATTGCAGTAGCTTATGCATCCATGGTTACGCCCACTAACAACTAACTATGAGTTGTCGTAACCATGGATATCTAAGCTACTACAATGCCTGCATATGGGGTAAATGACATAGCAAATCAAAAGAACTAGACTACATTTCTAATTGGAGATATTTGCAAATACTTTTATTATTACTCCTACTACATATTGGGATGGGATCTTGGAGATGGGAATACCCCTTTAAGGTTACAAAATGAGTATTAGAGCCACTATAATGCCCATAGGGGTTGTCATCCAGTTTTCCCGAGAAGATTTGAACTGGGTAGTCATCCACAATGTTATTCTGGGTTTTTTCCAGAACTGAATTCAACTCTAAAGAAAATGTGTTGTAGCTTTTATAATGCTTTTCCACTGCCGCGCCTCACACTGCTCAATCATGCTGCATCCATTCAAGAATCCTTTTGTCTAAACTGCATTTTTTTTTTAGGCCGTTCCACTTGCAGCATCACCTGTTGCGCATACACCAAGCAAGCCAGATCCCCACACTTTTTAGCAGCCACCCCCCTATTCTTTGGTACCACACCACCTGCATCAGACTAGAGCCCTACTTACACACGCAGGTCAATGGGGAACAATTTGAAAAAAAAATTCTGTTGAGTTAGGTTTTTGAGCTGATTTATACTAAAATTAGCATGCTGATTCCAAAAACGTTGTCAGTTTTTTTTTCTAGCACGTCAAGTTTTTCCTCCACAACTTACCTGCCAGAGAAGCACAATTGCACTGATATCTGTAATAAGACTTGTTATCTGATTACAATTCGACTCATATAGAGCTACGTGGCAACTTGTAAGAGTGGTCACAACTGAGACAGTGTGGTGAGAGGTGTGTGCAGCTCCCAATACGTCATAATTATCAATATCTTTATCATAGTAGGAATAAATAGGATTTGTGATAGCTTTTCTCTTTACATTGGGCGCTTAGTTGTAGTTTATATATCTTTTATGATTTTTTTTCTTTGTTAGTTTTCAAAGCTTGTAACTTTCCATCTCAGTGTTTTATTTACATATGTACATATTTCCTTTGTTTCAGATCATGTCTGCTTCTTATATATTTCATTTTTTGTTCATATTTGTACTATTTAAAAAAAACAAAACACTTTTTAGGTACAGTAGTTTACATATTTTTGAGAAGACAAAAATCCTATAGTTCAAAAACTTGACGTGATAGAGAAAAACTGAGATCATTTCTGGATTCAGCATCCAAAAATTAGTTAAGAACAGTTGTCTGACCTAACTCTTAAAAAACGGTGTTCCCCAGTGTTATCCGAGTAAATCTGCATCTCTGCTTTCTGTACTTCCATTTAGAAAAACGAAGGCAGACTTTTGTACAAATCACGGAAATAAAAAGAGATGGTGGACGGTAGCGCAGATGCAGCATGGGAAAAAAAAAAAAAAAAAAAAATTAAAATATTCTCTATCCTCCTCTGTGCAAATAACTATAGTATGCAAATTGTCTCTTCAGAGGAAGAGGACTGAACTCTAGCGCCACCTATAGGAAGTAGCAATCCTAACAGTCAATGTTGACCCTTTAACGAGACTTGTCACATGACTTAGGATAAAAGCCAAAGTCAGACTCCATTTGCAGACACTTTGTTTCGGGGGTACTGCCACTCATCAGTGCAAAGTGTGAGATCTGGTTTGGCTGGGCGACAGGTGTCTGACCGGGATCCAAGAAGTAATGTTTGTCCTTCCAGAGAGTGACATGTTAAGCCTGACATGCCGAAAAGAGGAGGCTTAAAGCCACAATGCTTGTCTGGGAAATATGCAAATTGCCTCTTCAGACAGGAAGAGGACTAGAACTCTAGCGCCACCTATAGGAAGTAGCAATCCTAACAGTCAATCTCTAACGAGCCTTTTTACATAACTTAGGATAAAAGCCAAAGCAGAATCTCAATTTGCAGACACTTTTTGGGTGCTACTCCTCATCAGTGCAAATTGTGAGATCTAGTTTGGGTGGGTGAGAGGCGCATGAGGTAATGTTTCTCCTTGTGGAGAGTACCATGGCAATTTGCATATTTAATTTCCCAGAAGAATAAAGCTTTACAGTCTCCTCACATTGGCATGCCAGGCTGGGCATGCCATTCTCCATAAGGAGAAACATTAGCCCCTGAATAACTATAGTAGAACACCATTGGAAAGTAGCCACCAGCCATATTTCAGAGTCTGTTCCTTTCATTTGTAAGATTAAAATGTCTACAACGACCATTTTACTCCATGTAACATTAACCTCTACAGATTTGCACTTTGGTGCCGGGAGGGACCATTCGCGCCAGCACTTTGGACAGTGCACCTATTTACTTAGTGCAAAGCAAGCATCAGTCAGGCAGATGGCAGTGTACAGCGTGATACCACAATACTAGGGCAGAGGTGAAGTCCAAGGTATCTACAGGTGACTGCGGGGAGTGTGTACAGAGGTGACAGCCATGCTACACTGTCAGCCTACGTGACCTCAGAGAAGAGGAGGAAGAGAAACAAAGAGGAAGGCAGCTCTCGCCATACCAGCAGGTGGACCATACAATACAGTGAGAGAAACCTTCATTATAACGAGAGCACGTTCTACAGCCAGGACGTCTACATTAAGAAGACATTGTTCTCTACCGGACTCATCAAAACTCAGATTATTATGGCAGGCTTGGCTCACTTGCTCTTTAGGCTGAACGTTGCTGCCCGTTCACCAGGGCCAATAAGGACACAAGGTTTTTGGGTGGGATTTGCAATGGAGTGCCACCCACTTCTCCAGAGTCCACACAGACTGCCACGAATCTGTGGCTTATCGTCTGCAAACTGTGCATGCATTTCATGAGAATTACAGCAAATTGTGCCCTTGCTATATTGCAAGGAGTGAAATCCGCTATGAAAATCCAACAAACCATGGATCTGAATCTACAACTTGTAGGAGAAATATGGGAAAATCTCAAACCCAATGATCACTATAATTCGGTAAGAATCTTACCTTGTCAAATCCGCAGGTAAAATCCACAGAAATTACGCTTAAATTAAAAGGGGATTTCAAACGAAACCATTTATCACCTATCCACAGGGCAGTAATTAAAGGACACGTGCCAGGTCCCCTGAGCTTTCCATACCACATGGTGAGAACTTTGCTCTAATAAAGGCTTTACGTTGCAGACAAGCCTTGCTAGGTTCTTAAAATGAGCTTTATTCTGCGGCTCCCCATACTAACGAGCAATTAATCGTCCATAGGGGTGCCTCTTCCCACAGAGTAGTCCTGCCATACTACATGCTAGATTGGTGGTTTGGAGCACTTTGGGGACCTGAAATGTTCAAGCTTGTGGAAATATAACATCCGACCAAGGACGACAAATGAAAGGAGCATGCATGTTCTCCCTATATTTGCTCAGATTAATCCGGTTTCCTCCCACACTCCATAGACATACTGGTAGGGATTTAGATTGTGAGCCCCAATGGGGACAGTGATGATAATGTCTGTAGAGCGCTGTGGAATATGATGGCGCCACATGAGTAGACTGTTCAGCTGGTTCTGTAACTACTAGACCAGCTATATGGAGAAACAGAATTAAAGGGAACCTGTCACCTGAATTTGGCGGGACCGGTTTTGGGTCATAGGGGCGGGGTTTTCGGGTGTTTGATTCACCCTTTCCTTACCCGCTGGCTGCATGCTGGCCGAAATATTGGATTGAAGTTCATTCTCTGTCCTCCGTAGTACACGCCTGCGCAAGGCAAGATTGCCTTGCGCAGGCATGTACTACGGAGGACAGAGAATGACCAAAACCGGTCCCGCCAAATTCAGGTGACAGGTTCCCTTTAACTCCTGTGGATCTTCGATTAATCTCCTCTATGATCATGTGTATAGAGGGGCTGATGGTTTGAGTTTTTCACCTCTACTTTAAAAGGAGTCACAAATCTCAATTAACATCTAATATTTCTAAAATTATTAATAAACTCAGTCCATGAGCAACACCCTGAGATAAGAAAAGTGTTGAAGGGACAGAACATGAGAAAGGTGTCAGGCGGCCACTCATGGTGTCTGACGACCGGGCGCTCATTTGGCCTTCAGATATCCCCCGCGACTTCCTCACACAAACGTGCACATGAATGTTCGCTCGGCAGAGCCATGAAATGTTTTTTTTTTTTTTTTAAAGGGGCAAGTAGAGAAAGCCCCTTCCCGGCAGCTTTGGCAGTGGCTGATCTCAAGCACAAAAAGGTCAAAGAACTTCAATTCCAACCGTATAATCATCATCTCCCTGAAACAATCTATGGGGGGAAAGAGTTGGGAGGTCCGCATACATAGCGTCAGATTCAGCCAACTTTAGTCTAATGTGTATGGGGCCTTTAAATCCCAGCTACATCACATGTGCAGCGCATGCGGTATTATTTCTAGCTCTGAACGCCAGGGGCACAGTACGAGGAGGAGTTTCATCCTGCACCCTGGAGTAAGGTACAATTCTGGCTCTATGTGACCTGAACGTACAGTTTATAGGACCTTATCTGCAGAAGAGATTAGATTTTACAGTCTGTACAAACTCCACGGATTTATCGCTACGCACAAGGTCGGTCGATCCAAACAGATAACACATATATACAATGCTGTAGAACGTGTCACCTGTATACCGGGAATTATATTATCTTCTAGATGGTCCACGGCTCAGGAAAAAAATCAGGAGAATTGCTGAGATCTCCATTAAAGGAGAAGTTTAACCTAATATATTCCCAGCACCAATGTTTCCATTGTCTCCCATGAGTCTAGATTTACTTGGCAGCATCAATGATGCAGTATACTGGACAAGTGACCACAACAGCGCATCATTGGTCAGAGGTGACGTGTCCACACAGAAGAAAGCCCTGCAGTCAGTGATCGGCGGTGGTGGTGGGACATAACTGAGGGTCCCACTGATCACAAGAACGTGGGTCCTATAGCCCTGTGTGAATGGAGCGTCGGTCAGCCATGGTCCGTGGGGCAGCGATCAAACACTTTTCACCTGTCCTGTGATAGTAACCTGCCCGATATCCTTCTATAACGCAAGCCTGCAGGTTTCTTACCTCTTGAACCAGTAGATTTCCTCCGGGTCCGATATTCCATGTTGTCGCATCTTCTGGACCATCAGAGCACTTTTCTTGATGGCCAGCTCATAGCGTTCGCTGCGGGACAAGAAGTTGGGGTCTTCATGCTGGAATTCCGGGTCACTGGTCACTAGGTTTTCTGCAATATATAAAGTACGGTCATAAAGATGACATAGTCTTATACCGGCGGGCCACACACCCCATCTGGTCTGGCCCGTGGCTCGAAAAGGAACCCAATGGACGCCATGGAAACGTCAAACAAGAAATTGAATTACTACGATCCTCAGATCACCCCCTGATTTTCGGAAAATCCTCTACACAATACTCCATCCCCTTTGGCACGGCTCAGAGCCTTCATCATGCAAATGTGTATTCAATCAATGAAGTGGGAGAAATCTCTGAGCTGCGCCAGAGGCTTGTCTGTGTGAAATTCAGCACTACCTTACACCTAGCAGGACTTGTGCACAGGAGATCCCCTTTAAGAGCCAGCAGGTACAAGATGCCCCTGCCAAGCGCTGACTGCCCCCCTCCCGCCCACAGTGTGCCCACCGATCTCTCTCCGCCTGCGGGTCCTCTCTGGGCTCCCATCCAGCACATATGTGATGGTCTCCGGGTTGAAGGAGGCGGCGGCCCTCTCCCTGCTCAGGTCGGGATTCATCGCTCGGTCGGCTGTCACTTCTGCTACTGCTCACGGCCGGCCTTTACCCCCTATTACATGATGTGACAAGGCGGCGCCGCCTCCGCGTCACGTGACCAGAGCGGCGGGCGCGGAGGAGAAGCGCGGAAACTACATCTCCCGAAATGCACCGCTCGCGGCGGGGATGATGCTGTGACGGGACGCTGTTTACCTGTGCACAGTCTGCAAACACTTGTCCTGTACATGCTGAGCCTGAGAGGCAGGGATCCCTACAGTAAGTAGCAGACACTAACTGAAGAGAAGTAGAGCATGCACAATGCTGGACTGTGCCCCCAACCCAAGCGTACAAAGCCAAGACCCCCTAACTCCATAAACCCTACAAAGCCAAGACCCCCTAACTCCAGAAACCGTACAAAGCCAAGACCCCCTAACTCCATAAACCCTACAAAGCCAAGACCCCCTAACTCCAGAAACCCTACAAAGCCAAGACCCCCTAACTCCAGAAACCGTACAAAGCCAAGACCCCTAACTCCATAAACCGTACAAAGCCAAGACCCCCTAACTCCATA